>NC_133133.1:17611598-17924455 GCF_048418815.1 Hemitrygon akajei | reverse complement strand
TGGACAAAGCAGCATTTTGTTTTCCTTCCCGCAGCGACCTTGCTTTTCAAGGACAAACCGAAGGCTTGATGAAATGAGGCTACAGATGGCTACCTATCACGCCAGCGAGCAGTAATAAAACGCGGGCTTTTGGAGAAAATTGAGTAGCGGATCAGAGAGGGTTTTTTAAAAAAAAAGTCAAAATAAAATATGGGCGCCGGGGAAAGAAGTGAAAGGTTAATTAAACGGCCTCCTGTGCGTTGTGTGAGTCTCACCGCCGCGGCACTGATATTGTTTTAAGCTTGTTCTTCCCGTAGTGGGAGAGCTGAATAGTTGACAAGAGTCGAGTATAACTTCTGTAGCACAGATGGGGTCTGAGTGATCGGAAAACCCACTCAAAATTCGGGCAGCCACCGAGTAACAAGAGATGGCCTCTTTATAATTCTTGAATGTGGAAGTTGCAGATAAATGTTTCTTTTATTTCTGAAGTGACTTCTTATTAAATCAAATCAACCCATTTCGAAGTCCCACTAATGACCCGTCTTCGCCTTTTCCACTTTAAAGGGACATTTATCTAAAGACTGGAGGTTCATAAAAATGTCTTGGAAATGCTTCGCCCTCTCTCTCTTGGGAGAGGATTTCATGCTGAAAGGCATTATGTACAAGTAACGTGTTCCACTGCAATTTACATCACCGTCTGCAATTGCAACTGGCTTTGCCTGTTGCTTTATTTTCAAACTGAACAGCCGAATATGTGGGCTTTTAAGCAACGCCGTCTATTTCTAGAAAAAAAGGCGTCTCTGAAAATCCATTTTTAAAGAAATTGTTTCCCTCTCTTTTCCTTAAAAAACATGGAAGTGAGTCTCAGACACACACACACACACACACACACACACACCCACCCACCCCCTATGGAAATAAATGAACAGTCAACGTTTCGGGCCGAGACTGAAAAGCCGACTGTTCATTCCTCTCCATAGACGCTGCCTGACCTGCCGAGTTCCTCCGGCATTGTGTGTGTGTTGCTCCGGTTTTCCAGCATCTGCAAAATCTCTTGTGTTCAAAATATAGAAGTGAGGTGGCGGAACATAACTTTTGGGGTATTTGACACAGAATCTGGAATTGTTAGGCTGTGTGGATTATCACTCTTGAGTGGGTTAGAGGTGCGGGGACGGTGAGCACTGACCTAGTATTCAGAGTCTGCAGACTCGATTTGATATGTTCGCTTCTGTTTTTCTAACAATTTAATGCCAACTAGTATGAAGCCTTCACGTTGTTAAGAGGGAGAGGTCAGAGAGTAAGCGGCGCTCCCCCGTCAAAACGTGCCGCTAGGAAGCAGCAGAGCGGTTTGCCTGCACACACGCCTCTGCCGGTGGCTGTGCTGGCGAAGCTGACTGCGTGCCGAGTGTGTATTCCTTCCAGCTCGTTTGTTGCAGCTTCCATCGATAAACTTGTCAGGCAGGTGTGGCTTCAGGAGTAATTGATTCCCTTCAAAGTGCGGCGCGGCTTTGTTATACAAGTGTGTACTTATCAATGCCACAGGGGCAGAGCGGCAGAATGCACTTAAAAGGGCTCAGTCGGTACGCGGTGCCAACGGATCAGTTACTGCTATCAAAAAAAAAGCTTTTTTGGTGTGTGATGGACAACTCTCGTGACATGTACAGTAATTTGAGATTTGATCGTTCTTTGTGCAAATGCACTTCAAAAGGGGCTCGTGTGAAAACAAACTGAGCCTATCTTGAATTTACATTTAGATGCATTGCAATGCCAGGGTTGCCTGTATCCGGGCTGTAACTCATTAAACACTGCCATGTTTTTGTCTCACAGTTACAGACATTATTCACAGCAACTGCTGCCTTCCAGTACCAAAGCCTGAAATGGAATATAGTACTGGGTAGGCACGATAGCGTAACGTTTCACAGTGCCAGCGAGACGGGTTCAATTCCCGCCGCTGCCTGTGGAAAGAGATTGGACGCTCTTACATGACCACACCCATGGACTCACTTTCAAGGACTCTTCATCTGTTCTTGATACTTACCGCTTTTTTTTTTAAATTATGATTTCTCTCTTTCTGTATTTGCAGTTTGTCTTTTACACACTGGTTGAACGTCCAAATTGACGTGGTCTTTCATTGATTCTGATATGGTTATTACTCTATTATGGATTTATTGAGTAGGCCCATAGGAAAATGGATCTTGGCATTGTATATGGTGACACGTGTAATAAATTTACTTTAACCTTTGGCTACGTGACCCCCCCCCCCTTCCAGATGCTCCACTTTCTTCCCATATTACATGAACACTCACTGGTTGGCAGGTTAATTGGTCAAAGAAGTCTAATTCAGTGGCGTAGTCTCATTGCGCCGGAAGGGCCTGTACCATGCTGTGTCTCTAAATAAATAATATACTTAAATCGTTGATAGGATCTCCTGTACCTTCATATTCTTCAATATTGAGTTAATGAAGAGTAATGCTTCCTGCTTCAGTCTTATCTCACAAAATCTTGCTGAATTCATGAACATCATCATCCCATATCTACCCTCTCCACAGCTTCACTCCCTCCCCAGCAGACAGACACACACAAGTTCACCCACTCCACACTTTTGCTCCCTCCCTAGCAGACACACAGAGATGTATACACACACACACACACACACTCACACACACACACACACACAGACACACACAGACACACACACACAGACACACACACACAGACACACACACACACACACACACACTCTCACACACACACACACACACACAGACACACAGACACACAGACACACAGACACACACACACACACACACACACACACACACACACACACACACACACACACACACGTTTGAAGTAAATTTATTATCAATACTATACGACCCCGAGATTCATTTTCTTGTGGGCATTTACCAAAGAACAACGAAACAAAATAGAATCAATAAAAAATTAGACACAAAGTGTGACAAGTAACCAATGTGAAAACGAAGACAAAATTCTGGAAATACAAAAAAAGTAAGTAAATAAATAACGCTGAGGACGTGAGTTGTGAAAGTGAGTCTGTAGGTTCAGTGATCAGTTCAGTAATGTGTTCTTGACAATCACCTGCCTTTGTAATTTACGCAAAAAAAAAATCCAGTCACCTATTTATAATCCAAAAAAACTGACTTAAATACCTCTGTCAGAACACTGGACATGGGTATTTTTACATAGGAGAAGAGTTGAGTCAAGTCATTTGGGAAGATTGGGTATCTCTCTGCTTGTTTGTGCCTCGTTGCAGAAATTGCCAACTATGATCTTACTTAAGTGGAATTGAATGCAGCATTTCTGGCTACAGCCAATGTCCTATTTACCTTGCTACTAAAGCCACTCAGTGCAGGCTGTTTAATGATTACATTGTTGCAAAGCTTCCTTTTTAGATAAAGCCAACTCACTGATGCTCAGGCAAATGTTTACACTGTGCCCACACCATTGGCAAACTGTGCATTGAGGGGTTCATTGGTGCTTTCACTCTAAGCCTTGAACTTCTAGCCAGTTCAGTTCGCCTTGGTGAGCACGGTGCCCCACACTCACTGCGGGTTAGCGCATTTCTGATTTCTTCGGTGGGGGTTAGATCGGATGCCTACCTGCTGTGGAACCTCCAGTCACTTTCCTTGTCTTGACAGGCGAGGTTTAGCAATGTGGGATTCGGCACTTCTGCCTGGGAAAGATTAGAATGTTTCTGTCAAATGTTGTTGCAGTCTCAATTTTGGGTGACAACTGTGACCTGAGCAATTAAAAAGTGATTATATTACCTGAGAGACTATTTTTGCATGTTCCATTTCTGTTGCTTTGTAGTGAGATTAGGTTATTGTCTATACACACACACACACACACACACACACACACACACACACACACACACACACACACACACACACACACACACACACACACACACACACACACACACACACACACACACACACACACACACACACACACACACACACACACACACACACACACCCCGAGGGACAGCCTGCTAGGAGAATAGCAGGTGATATGGAAATGGAAGTGGGTGAAGCAGAGCCAGAGGACCAGAGGCCATGGCAGGACAAGCCAGTGCTCGGGATGTACCATCACCAGATGTCAGAGGAGGCTGACAATAGAAAGTGCTACCAACGACTGGAAGTGACAGGGCTGAAGGACAACACATGGCTGCACGAGAACAGTCGCTGAGCACAGGAGCAATAGAAGCAGGAATCTCTCACACCAGACAAGACCCAAGATGCAGACTGTGCAGGGAATCCACAGAAACCATCCAGCACACGGTAACAGGGTGCGAGATGCAGGCAGGGACAGCGCACACTGAATGGCACAACCAAGTTGCAGGAATAGTGTCCAGGAACATCTGTGCCGAGTATGGATTGGACACTCCCCAGTCCAAATGGGAAACGCCCGAGACGGTAGTGGGAATGACCGAGCTAAGATCCTGTGGGACTTCCAAATACAGACTGATAAGCAGGTACTGGCCAAACAACCAGACATAGTAATACTGGACAAGGAATACTGGAGAAAAAAGCAATAGTGATAGATGTGGCAATCCCGAATGACAGTAACATCGGGAAGAAAGAACATGAGAAGCTGGATAAATACCAGGGATTGAAAGAGCAGATAGAAACGTTGTGGAAGATTAAAGCCAGTGTATTCCCAGTGGTGATAGGGGCACTTGGGACTGTGATACCTGGACTGGGAGACTAGCTTCAACAAATCCCGGGAACAACATCTGAGATCTCAGTGCAGAAAAGCACACTACTAGGAACAACAAGGATTCTGCACCAAACCCTCAAGCTCCCAGGCCTCTGAGAGGACCAAGATAGAGGGAAAAGTACACATACACACCACCCATAAGGGGCGAGGGAATGGTCTGAAAGAGTTCAGATGGAATGGCCTGACCAATTCAGGCTGACAGGAGGGTGACATTAACTCAAATAAATGTGTGTGCAGAAGAGTACCTCTGTATGCACAACGTGTTGAACCTGGAAGTGGATGGGCTACAGCAGCTGAAGACCATGAACGTGCACTCAGTGGCCACTTTATTAGGGACAGGAGATAACTCATAAAATGGCCACTGAGTGTATATATGTGTGTTTGCGTATGAATGTGTATGTATATATACATGTACACAAACATGGAAACACAGATATATTTTTTGCTAACACAAGAAAACCTTTCAGGCCAGAGCCATTCAGCAGCACCCTTCAGCTATATTTTTTGCTGTAATTTTATATAACTGTGCTGTACGGCTGCCACAAAACAACAAATTTCACAGCATATGTCGGTGATAATAAACTTGATGCTTAGTCTGTCATTTAGAGAGGTGAAAACCTATTTCAGACCAGTGGTCAACTGACTGAAAGGGGATTTGTTGACTTTTTTATGAAGGAGTGGACATACAGATTCTTTTCCAAGGGTGTCCATACATTTTCTATTTACTTACTTAATAGGGTCTATTTTTTAAACTGGCTGTTTTATTCTCTTCTCCTTTGTTCTAATCCACTCTTTGTCTAAGCACTTCCAACGGTGACCCAGAAAATGCCCAAAGGCTACTCCTGTATCCTGCCATTGTTGATCATCTAAAGCACGTGGTGCAGCAGTCTGCCTTACATCACTGTCAGGTGGTGAGAACCAGTATTCCAGGTGAAAAAATGGTCAATAACACTGGCTCTCTCTCTGACTCCCTCCCCCTCTCTCTTTCTCTCCCTCCCACTTCATCTCTCACTCTTCCTCCCTCTCCCTCCCACTTCATCTCTCTCCCTCTCCCCTTCCTTCCTTCCCTCCCTCCCCTTCTCCCACTCCCTCCCTCATCCTGCCACTCCCTCTCCCTTCCCTCCTTCTCCCTTCTCCCCTCTCTCTTCACTCTCCCTCCCTCTCCCCTTCCTCCATCCCTTTCACCCCCACCCGTCTCCTCTACTCTCTCACACACACACACTTACACACACTCTCTCACACACTCTCTCTCTCTCTCACACACACACACACACACACACACACACACACACACACACACACACACACACACACACACACACACACACACACACACACACACACACACACACACACACACACACACACACACACACACACACACACACACCCTGTCCTATAGAATACTGTATCACCAATCAACAAAGTAACAAGATACAATGTGGTCTGATTTATAGAAACAGGCCTTGTTAATAATTGATTAATTAGGGAATTTAAATATTCTCTTCCCAGTTTCCAATTTCAATGTTGTATTTTAAGCCGTATGAAAAATACGTGAAGTAGTTCCTCTGTCACAGAATGCTGACTTGTGCTCTCCAATCATTGTTCAAGTAATCTATTAGCTTTTCATACAGGAGCTGTTAAATATAGGATATCTCATAATACGAAAAGATTGGTAGGGTCAGTACTGGAAGATTTGAAATAGCTTTTTTTTTTCTTGTTCTTACTTGGTGAGGAAGTTAACTGGGATGTTTCCAGGGAAGGGGATTATTTCATTCCGCAATTATTCCATCTATCTGGCTCTCTAGTCACCCATTAAAATAAGCAGCGCACAAATCAGAAACTGCTTCTAATGGAGCTCTTGCAGAGGGCGGTTTTCATGAGGGATACAGGCTCCCACTAGTGGCGAAGCGCTGTAATAGCCTCGGAATGGGGATTGATGTGAATCCCCATTAGCCGTTGTCTCCTTCGGTACTATTCCCACCCTCCGAGAAAGTGAACAGTAAAATAAAAAGGATTCTTTTTGGCAGTAAGTCTGATTAAATTACTGTAAATCTGGATCTAAATCAAACACAGGAATCAAACTTCAAAGGTTCTCTATTCCACTTTGCTTGTCTGAGATACCAAATCCATGAGAAATTTAATGTACCCTAGAGATATCGTTGAAACTATTCCAAATACATATCTTTTTTTTTTAAAAAAAGCACATGCACACTTTTACATCAGTAGACAGGAGCTATTACATGCGACAGGAAGCCAAAAGGAAGCACTGCTGTTCTAGCACAGTTGCTGAGGTCTAATCTCTACTTGGTACCACCTTCTTGGGCACCTCCTGTGTCTAGTGAAGTGGCCACTGAGTGCATCTTCATGACCTTTTGCTGCTGTAGCCCATCCATTTCACGGTTCAACATGTTGTGCATTCAAAGGTGCTCTTCTGCACACCACTGTTGTAATGTTTGACTTACCGGCTCTTCTCCTTTGACTATTTGGATACAATAGGGTCTTTTAAGGGACTCTTAGATAGGTACGTGGAGCTTAGAAAAATAGGGGCTGTGCAGAAGGGAAATTCTAGGCAGCTTCTAGAGTAGATGACATGGCCGGCACAATATGGGCTGAAGGGCCTGTAATGTGCTGTAGATTTTCTATGTTCTTTCATCAACAAAGTGTTTTTGTCCACGGAACTGCCACTCACTGGTGTATTTTTTTTTAAAAGTTTTTCTTACCATTCTCTGTAAACTCTGGATAATATTGTGCATGATAATCCCAAATCAGCAGTTTCTGAGATACTCAAACCACCCTGTCTGACACCAACAATTATTCCGCTGTCAAAGTCATTTAGATCACATTTCTGCAATATCACCTCGTAGTTTTTGAACTGAGCCCATGACTTATGAAGGCCAACACATCATATGTCTTGAGTTTTGAGGGATCAATGGACCTGGACCTCTGTTCCTCCACACTGTTAATAATCCTGCCCATTAACCCTGTATTCTGACTTCAAGTTCGATCATTCCAAAGTTTATCTCTGCACACTTTTCCTGGCTGAACTCCATCTGCCACTTCTCAGCCCAGCACTGCAGCCTATTAATGTCCTGTTGTAACCTACGACAAACTGCACACTATCCATAATACCACCAGCCATTGAGTTGCTGGAGGAAACTGCCAGACCTCTGCATAGTCAAAGGGAGAACATGAAAACTCCACACAGACAGTACCAGGAGAGAAATGGGGTGACTGTAGTGTGAGGTAGCAGCTCTTGAACTGGATTGCAAGGCTACGTGCAGTGTGGTGAATGGATTGGACCTCCTCTCTATTTGTGCAGGGTTTTGTCTGAGTGTGCATGAGTTTTGTCTCAGCGGACCTAGGTAGTCGCTCCTGTCCTGTAAATTGCCCACTCTGTACTGTGGCTAATACAACTCAGATAAAACGGTTAACCCTACTAATCCGTTGTCATCCTTGCTCCGTGCATCTGTAGCTGGTCTAACTGCAACACCGTGCTGTGTGATTCTATATCCATAACGTGGAGCTTCCCAAGCCCGCTGAAGATGCAGCTTTCCCCTCTATATACGTACTTACTGCCCGTTACGCCACTGGCATTTAGGGCAGCAATGAAGGTCCTCCATCTCTGTCTGTGCTTAGCCAAAACTAATTTTGGTCTTGGTTTTGGCGGTGTTCAGGGCATCCTTCACTGTGCCAGTAGCTTCCTCTCGGCCATGCGGGTCCCAAGTGGAGACTCAGGAATACCGTCGCACACAGATGTAGAAGGATTCTTCATTGCTGATTCTGTAACAGTTTTGTTTGACCAGTCAGCATTGTCTGAACTCCTGAACCTGGAGAACTGGTGGACCACTCTTAGTCTGGTCTCTAACCTTTGACCTGTTCAGCTTGGGACACCCTACCAAGAGCTAAAGCACAAGGCCCTGACTCTAGCCAGCATAGCTCTCTGGGTCTTTGAGGCAGACAAGTCTTCAAAACATGACAAGGTTAAGCTCCTCATGGAGGATCTGTATTAAATCTCACAAAGACATTCATTTGCAGTTTAATTCTATGAATGAGGGTGACCACATTTCACTTGCATCATAATTCACACATAATTAGAGGCTGATAGGTGCTGTTCCAGAAGCCAAAGGCATGTTTAAAATAAAAATTTTCTGATTAATTATGCAAATATGTTGTCTGGTGTATAAAGGAAGTGCTGAAAATACACAACAGACCAGACAGCACCTGTGGGGACGGAAGCATTTTAATATTCCAGGACGATGCTTTCTCAACGGTAGAAGTGACGGCACTGCAGAGGCAGAGAAAAGGGAGGCCAAGGAAGAACAAAGAGAGGGCTAATGATGAGAGAGCTTAAATAAGAATGAAAGAGAGCGTTTGTAGTCTTTAGCTCACTCCCTTTGTTGGTACTTTGGGATTTATTTCATGGCTGTTAAAATAGCTGCAAGATAAGACATGTTTCCAAATGCAGGGTATGAGACAATAAATGTTTTGAAAGTACTTCAGTTTTTACATAGTTGAGCTCAAAAGATTTTGAAAAAAACAATTGTCCACTCTTGCTTTCCTCTCACTTCTTGTTCTCTTTTAATATTTCGGTTGACCTGATACTGGATATTTGGTGGCAATAGGTCACATCTACACTCAGTGGGTTAATGGAAATATCTAATCAACCAATCATGTGGCAGCAACGCAGTGCATAGAAAGATGTAAACCTGGTCAAGAGGTTCAGTTGTTGTTCAGGCAAAACGTTAGAAAGGGGAAGAAATGTGATCTAAGTGACTGACATTGGAACGATTATTGGTGCCAAAAGGGATGGCTTGAGTATCTCAGAAACCACCGCTCTCCTGGGATTGTCATGCACAACAGTTTCTAGAGTTTACAGAGAATGGTGTGAAAAACAATATATATCCAGTGAGCAGCAGTTCTGTGGGTGAAAGCACCTTGTTAATGAGAGAAGAGGTCCAAGGAGAATGGCCAGGCTGGTTCATGGCGACTGTAACTCAAATAACTACGTGTTACAACAGTAGTGTGCAGAAGAGCATTGCTGAATGGACAACATGTTGAACCTTGAAATGTTTGGTCTACAGCAGCAGAAGACCATAAACATACAGTCAGTTGCCACTTTATTAGGTACAGAAGCTACCTAGGTACAGAAGTTTGATGCCAGCCAGACACCCATGTATTGGGGTAGCCATGTGTATCATCAGTTTAGTTAACTATAAGTTCAAAGTAAATCTCTTATCAAGTATGTGAATGTTACCAAACACTACCTTAAGATTCATGTTCTCTCCCTTTTTGTGAGTGCCATTTTTTGTTTTTGAAATTACTTTATTTACAATACCAGCAAAATATACAAACTGTTCCACAGTATGAAGTCACAAAAAAGCCAAAGCAGTTCAGTGCATCAAATTTCCTTTGCTGAAGAACGTTAAGTGTGAATGGTGTTTGAGGGGTGGGGTGGGGGGGTGTCAGTGTTTGCCAATGTGGTGCTTTTACAGTCGCCATTATTAATGAGAGATCTTTAAATGCAAATTTCCCCCCCCTTTTTTTTGTAATTAACTTCTCTTGGATTTTTAAACATCTCTGGATTGTTCATTCAGTAAATGCCATACCCTGGGTGGGTGCAGGTGATTGAGGGGGGATTCAAAGTTCTCTCCTGGCTCTTGGGGAGGGTAATTGCCAGCAGATGTTGGTCGATCCTGGAAACAAGAATTTAACAAACCATCTGCTTTGATATTCTTTCACTGCAAGGAGTAGTATTTCCCAGGATCGTTTAATTTCCTTGTTTGAACTAATGTGGAAAATTGATTGCTGCTGACAAATATTAAGTAAAAGGGCCCTTTTTTTGATGTTCAAAATTACCCACAAGCAAAGCTTAATATAAATGGAAAAACCATGCTCTCTCCTCATTGCTACCATCAGACAGGACTCACACCACCAGGTTTAAGAATAGTTACTGCCCTTCAACCATCAGCCTCTTGAACCAGCATTAAATGTTGAAATTGAACCCACATCCACCACTTCCACTGGCAGCTCGTTCCACATTCTCACCACCCTCTGCGTGAAGAAAATCCCCCTCATGTTCACTTCAAACATTTCGCCTTTCACCCTTAACCCATGACCTCCAGCTGGATGTTGGACAAGCAACACACGCAAAATGTTGGAGGAACTCAGCAGGCCAGGCAGCATCTACGAGGAGTAAACAGTCGACATTTCTAGCCGAGAGCCTTCATCAGGACTTCAAGGGTTTTGACCCGAAACTTCAACTGTTTACTCATTTCCATAGATGCTGCCTGGCCTGCTGAGTTCCTCCAGCATTTTGTGTGTGTTGCTTGGATTTCCAGCATCTGCAGATCTTCTCTTGCTTGTGGAGGCTGGACAAGTTTGGGTTCTTTTCTCTGGAGTATCAGCACCTAATAGAAGTTTTTAAAATTATGAAAGGCATGGATAGAGGAGACAGTTAATACCTTTTTCCCAGATACTAAAAGATATGCATTTAAGGTGAGAGAGGGAAAGTTTAAAGGAGATTTTTGGGGGAGAGAAGTTTATTAGAAAGTGAGTGAAAGGTTCCTGGAATGGGCTGCCAGGGGTCATGGAGGCTGCAGATATGATCGTGGTGGTTAAGAGACTATTAGATCAGGGATCCCCAACCTGGGGTCCTTGGGCCCCTTGCTTAATGGTACTGGTCCGTAGCATGAAATAGTCTGGGAACCCGTATTAGACGCAGGGAGTGGAGGGATGTGGATCATACACAAACTGAAGTGTAATTCACACAGGCAGTGTGGGATGAAGGGCCTGTTCCTCTGCTACACTCGTCTATGTTTCGTATACACGCCCCTGTTGCACTATATTTTGCAACCAGTCCTGTAAGCAGTTCATCATGACATCCTTTCAATGTAGCATTGAATGCTTTTTTTTTGTTCTCAAGACGAAACAGCTAGCGATCTTGTACTTTAAAAATTACAGGTGCAAAATATTCTCAAGATGTGGCAGGGTCCAGCACTGATGTCATTCTTTCCTCGGCTCTTGCTTAAAAAATCCAGTGAGCAGTCCGAGTCAGGTTTAATATCATTGGCATATGTCGTGAAAAATCATTGTTTTGTGGCAGCAGTACTTTGTGATATGTAATAAAACTGTAAGTTGGAGTAAGGTATTACTTACACATTTTATATAAGGTATTAAACACATACATTATATAAAATGTGTAAGATCAGCATTCGATTTGTGCAGCAGTCTGTAAGGGACTATGTACGGTGGTGTGCCGAAGTCATAGGAACCCTAGCTCTGTATGTGTGCCTAGGACTTTTGCTCACTACTATATGTATATACAGAGTGTGTATATACGTACATATATACATACACACAGATGCATACATGTGTGTATGTACAGTACTGTACAAAAGTCTTAGGCACCCTAGCCCTGTACATGTGCCTACGACTTCTGCAGAGTATTGTAAATACTCCTTATAGACAGACGCACGAATCAAACCCTAATCTTACAATTGGCTTTGTAATGCATTACACTAACCGCTACAATACTGTACCCCCCCTGAATAGAACTACATAGAAAAGAGGCTATTTTAGACTTTTTATATAGATATGAACTGTGGCCAAGAAATCAAATGTGGGGCACTTACCAAACTACAAACATCACTCAGCTGTCCTAAACATCCTCTCCGTAGATGCTGCCTGACCTGCTGAGTTCCTCCAGCTTTTTATGTGTGTTGCTCAAGATTTCCAGAATCTGCTAAATCTTTTGTGTTCTGATTTATATAAAGCATTTCTGTAATTTATTTTTCTCTCTTTCTTCAATACAGGATCCCAATCCCGGTAATAATTACATAAAAGCCACGTCACATGCCTTCCTCAAGCACCAGCTTCTAAAGAAACAACATAATCTCCTCCAGCAGCAGCTCATGGCTGACCAGGTGAGAGACTCGGCTCGTGAAGTAACTTGTGAATACAGTCCTAAGATTATAATTCCCCACCACATCACCGTTGGGTGGTGGAGTGGAGATGAGTCTCTGCTAAAGGAGGTGCAAGGCGTTCCTTCTCTCTGCTAACCTGCAGGTCACCTTTGGACAAGGTGCAGCACCTGCTTAGCCCCCCGATCAGGGTCACATGAAGTCACGGGAGCAGGTGGTGGATGGTCGTATGAGCAGCCGGTGCACATCACATGTCCTGCTTATGCGACCACTGACACCAGGCAGACAATCTCTGAAGAGTATTGATAATGGCTGGTATCACCCGTGTTGTAAAGACACTGCCCGGAAGAAGGCAATGACAAATCACTTGCCAAGAACTTGACTGCCTGCGCCAAGGGTTCCCAATCTGAGGTCCACGGACCCCTTGCTTAACGGTATTGGTCCGTGGCATAAAAAAGGCTGGGAACCCCTGGCCTACATCATATGATACAGCACATAATTAACATTCAAACTGCACCATCTGTGAATTAATTAACACATTGTACTGTGGTACAACCCCATGGAAAAGCACTACATGCAGGGGTGGTTGTAGGCAATCCAAAGTGAAAATAGACAGGTATTAGAACCACTCCACTGGTTTGGTAGTATCAGTGTAAAAAAAAAGAAAGCTGAATATCTAACAGAAGCAGTTATATGTAAAGGGTGTAATCCCTACTTGTTACTGAATGATAGGAGCATCATCTCAGGGAGAGCAATACAGACTGATTCTGTACACCTCTTCATAATCAGAATCAGGTTTATTATCACTGACATACAGCGTGAAATCTGCTGTTTTACAGCAGCAGTACATTGCAATACATAAAATATACTACAAATTGCAGTAGGAAATAAATATACAGTATGTAAAATTCAATAGTTAGTGCAAAAAGAGAGAAAAAGTAGTGAGGTAATGTTCATGGGTTTATTGTTTGTTTAGAAATCTGATGACAGATGGGAAGAAACTGTTACTAAAATGTTGAGTGTGTGTCTTCAGGCTCCCATACCTCCTCTCTGATGGCTGTAGTGAGGGGAGAGCAGACTCAATGGGTTGAATGGCCTAATTCTGTTGCTGAGTCATAGTCTTCCCTGGGAGATGGAGGCCCTAAGTGATGGATGCTGCCTTTTTGAGGCATTGCTCTTGATGGTGGGGAGGCTAGAGCCCATGATAGAGATGGCTGAGTTTACAACCCTCTGTAGCTTTTTCCCATCCTGTCTTTTTCCATCCATAGACCTTCCATAACAGGCTTTTTCAAGCTCTGCATAAACTGTAGATAAGTCAATTGGATCTCCAGGCAAGCCTCCTTGTGCTCACTCGCTCGCTTTTGTTTTGCTGATTTCCTTTCAGACCATGTCTCGGTAAATATTAATGGGTGGATTTGCCGCTGTTTCTGTTTAGTGGGTGCGTGAAAGGAGTCCATAAGATCGTAAGACATACGATCACGAATCATAAGCCCTGAGAGCCCCAGCCCGAAACGTTGACAATCTATTCATTTCCATAGATGCTGCCTGACCTGCTGTGTTCCTCCAGCATTTGTGTGCGTTGCTTTGGATTTCCAACATTTGCAAACTTTCTTATGTTTGTAAGAGATAGGAGAAGAATTAGGCCATTCAGCCCATCTTGGCTGATTTACTTTACCTCTCAACTCCATTCTCCTGCCTTCTCCCCATAATCTTTGACACCCTGACTAATCAAGAACCTATCAACCTCTGCTTTAAATATACCCAATGAGTTACCTCCACAACCATCTGTGGCAGCAAATTCGACAGATTCACCACCCACTGACTAAAGGAATTCCTCCCCACCTCTGTTTTAAAGGGACGTCCTTCTATTCGGAGCTGTGCCGTCTGGTCCTAGACACCCCACACCCTCACTATAGAAAACATGCTCTCTATGTCCACTCTATCGAGGCCTTTCAATAGCTGGTCTTTGAAAAACTCCAACAAAAAAGGACTTGTAGAATGCGAACAATTTTGTCATGTGTTTCCAGTTATTTACAGCATTTCTTTAGTTGATGCAACAGGATAGCAGGCAGTTCTGCAGCATGTAGGAGGGCAAATTAAATCATTCAAAATCTTTTACCCAGACAGGTTTGGACTGAGTGTCCTCAGCTCCATGTCTTGATTTGACCAGAGTTGTTTTATTGGTTGAGTCATGTTTGCTAAGGAGCGGGAGCTGTGTGTTTTCCAGGCAGAATGCAGGTGAACCAACAAGGGCTTTCTTAAAAGGGTTATTTCTGGGAATGGATTCAGGAAATTCTGCCTTGCCATCTATAGACACTGGAATAGAAACAAGCCAATTTTGGCATTTTTGAAAAAGCCTCAGAACAGAAGGGCCTTTTATTCCAAGCTTTCAAACACTTCCAAAATGTACAGCTGTGAATTCTAACATTCAACTCTCATTAGCATTTCATTTCCCAAATTCCTCAACAAAATGGCCCAGAGGGGAGTGGTTGACTGGTAACTGAAAGCTGGTGCTGAGCTCTGTAGGGTACAGGTGTTAGGTTCTGAAACGTGGTTCCAGCCAAAGGGTGACAGAGAAGGAAGTCCAAGGCTGGTAGGGGAAATCGGAGATTCCCTTGAGGTTTTTATTGTCCCTCTTAGAAGATGAGAACATATGGAATTGAAGCAGGAGTCAGCCATCTGGTCTGTTGAGCTTGCTCCATCTTTCAATAAGATCATGGTTGATCTAACGTGGACTCGGCTCCACCTATCTGTATTTTCCCCAGAAATGTTCATTCCCCTGCTACGCAAAAATCTATCTGACCGTCTCCGCTAGTGTGATGCTATTACAGCGCCAGCAATCCTACCGCTGTCTATAAGGAGTCCACATGTCCTCCTCGTGATCACATGGGTTTCCTCCCACATTCCAAAGATGTTTGGATTAATAGGTTAATTGGTCACATAGGTGTAACTGGACAACATGGGCTTGTTGGGCTATTTAATGAGCTCACCTTTGCTGCCTCTTTGGCAGAGAATTCCATGGATTCACTACTCCCAAGGAAAAGCAGTTTCTTCTCATCTCCATCCTAAATGCATTCTCCCAAATCCTGAGACTAAATTCCCAAGTTCAAGTCTCACTTACCAGGGGAAACGGCTGCTTTTTCCCAAACTCTTCAGCTCTGGAAAAACCAAAGGATATTTTAAAAAGAAGTTTCTGCCCCATAGGATCAAGGATCGAGTTTATTCACCACGACATTTACCATGCATTAGGAATTTGCTGTGGCGTGTTGGTCGGGGCACAACATGCAACAAAAGCAACATCGTTCAACGATTATACAGGATAGAAAATTAGGTAAAAATAAAGTTACAAGTACAGATATGGAATAAAATCTACTTATCTGCCATCCCCAGTAGGATTCCCTCTCGCAGGGAAGCGACTATTGTTTCTCCAGGTTTTAAGTTAACGTTGCAGGTTACACCCCGATGTCATTACTGTACTGTGTCAGTTAAAGGATGGAGCCTTCAGCAAAGCAACAGACCACTCCCAGAGGCTGTGGGAGCTCACCCTGACTATGCATCAGATCCTGCACTGCTGCTTGAACCCCACCTTCTCCCTATTCATGACCAGGATGGTGGGCCCTATATCTATGAAAGGATTGCGTGCATTGGAGAGGAGGGGTTTATGAGAATGATCCCAGGATTGAAAGGGTTAATGCATGAGGAATGTTTGACGTCTCTGGGCCTGTACTTGCTGGAGATTAGAGAAATAAGGGGTGGGGAGGGATTTTATTGAAACTTACCAAATATTGAAAGGCCTAGATAGATTGGACATACAGAGGATGCTTCCAATAGTGGGGAGTCTAGGACTAGAGAGCACAGAAGGATGCCCCTTTAGAACCAAGATGAGGAGGAATTCATTGCCACAGACTACTGTGGAGGCCAAGTCATTGGGTATATTTAAAGCAGAGCTTGATAGGTTCTTGATAAGTAAAGGTGTCAGTGGTTATGGGGAGAAGGCAGGAGAGGAGGGATAGCAGAACAGCCATGATGGAAGAGTGGTGCAAGCTCGATGGGCCAAATAGCCTAATTCTGTTCCAATGTCTTATGGTCTACTGCCTTGAGATTTATTTGCTTGCAGGCATTTACAGGATGGAATGTCAGAGCACACTTAAGACCATAAGATATAGGAGCAGAATTAGGCCAATTGGCCCATCGAATCTGCTCCACCATTTCATCATGGCTGATCCAATTTTCCTTTCAGCCCCAATCTCCTGCCTTCTTTCCATATCCTTTCATGCTCTGACCAGTCAAGAATCTCTCAAACTCTGCCTTAAATTTACATAAAGACTTGGCCTCCACAACTGCCTGTGGCAATGAAATCCACAGATTCACCACCCTCCGGCTAAAGAAATTCCTCCTCGTGTCTGCTGTAAAAGGACGATCCTCTATTCTGATCTCTGTCCCTTGGACTTAGACTCTCCCACCATAGGAATCATCCTCTCCACATCCACCCTATCAAGGCCTTTCACCTTTTGATAGGTTTCAGTGAGGTCACCCCTCATTCTTTTGGACCGAGTAGCCTAGTTCAGCTTCTGTGTCTTAAGGTCTTCCACTGAACAAAAGAATTCTTACACCAAATAAAAACACAAAATGCTGGCAGAACTCAGCAGGCCAGACAGCATCTATGGGAGGAGGCAGTGATGACGTTTCGGGCCGAAACCCTTCATCAGAAACGTCGTCACTACCTCCTCCCATAGATGCTGTCTGGCCTGCTGAGTTCTGCCAGCATTTTGTGTTTTTATTTATTTCCAGCATCTGCAGATTCACTCGTGTTGCCTTTGAATTCTTACACCAAGTTGATTAATCTAACAACCTTGTTATATAATATAGTTATATTCTGATAATCTGGATTTGGCACTCTCAGGACTTTGGCATTGCTGGTCTAGCAGATCTACTAGATACCCCCTGTTACCCCTACTGCCCATTACACTGTTGGTGCTTAGGACAGCAATGAAGGTCCTCCATCGCGTCAGCAACTCGGTTTTCACTACTGTCAAACATGCAAGTTGTGGGTGGAGACTCAGGAGTACCTTTGCAGATGGATAGAGAAGGATTCTTCATCGCTGTTTCCATAACAGCTTTGTTTTACCAGTCAGGGTTGTCAGCCCTGAGCTGAATCCCTCCCCCACCCCCACCAAACTTGGAGGACTGGTGGGTCATTCTTACTCTGGCCCCCACTATTTGACCTGTTTGATATGGGTGACCCTACCAAGAGCCAAACCATGAAGCCCTGACTCCAGCCAACATAGCTCTCCGGGTCACTGAGGCAGACAAGCTTCCAAAGGTTGTGGTCCTCCCAGAGGCCGTATTACTCCAGGGCACTTTAATTCACTTTTTCATTGGGTACTTAGGAGTGCAATAACTTCCTGGTGAACCTAGAGAGTGCAGGAAATAGGGCTCTGATCAGGTTGAAGAGTGTGGGTAATGGGACATAGGTGAGTTTAAAGAAAGCATGGAGATCAGAGCCCGGTGAGTTTAAAGGGATTGCTGGAAATGAGATCTCAGAGCACAGGAAACTAGTGTCAAGCCACTGGGAGTTCTGAATAATCATATGTACCTGATTGCAACTAACTTACAAGTAACGAGCTGGTAACTAGTACTACGGTGCCACACAAGAGAGTCATGCAGTTTGGAAGCTTGACAGGGGCAGTCACCTGTCACATCAGGTGTCCCAAGGCGAGCTCAGGGAGGACAGAAACTTCCTGCAGAGCAGAAGGGCAAAAGCTCACTTGATCTTGATTTTCAGTTCAAAGGCAGGGCCTCACAATCCTTCTGACCTTTTGGGGTTTTAAGCAGGAGCTGTGAGAATAGTTACCACAGGGATTGCTGGCCAGGCGTTCATTGTGACGTCGCTTTTTGATCCTCCAGTGTTGGCTCTTCCCATCATTGTGAGGGCATTTTCTCCTGAGCGTTGCTTTTTTAGGTCCTCATTTTCCTTGTGGGCATATGTTGCTGTGTGGAAGGAAATGCTCAAGACAGGGTCGAGAAATTAAGTTTGAAAGACTTATCCACATTGTGAAGAATAAATTATCCAAATTTCAAAGTCTGACAAGTTAACAACTTTGCATTGTCTTATCAGTCAATAATGCTTTAGTTAAAGCATTAACTAATTAAACCGTCATATTCAAGACTTCTTCAAGAAATGGTGACTCAGAAAGGTAGCATCCATTATTAAGGACCCCATCACCCAGGGCACGCCCACTTCTCATTGTTACTGTCAGGAAGGAGATACAGAAGCCTGCAGGCACACACTCAGGCTACGTCCGCACTAGACAGGATAATTTTGAAAACGCCGGTTTCACATAAAAACGACAAGCGTCCACACTATGCGTTTTTAAAAATATCTCTATCCACATTGAAACAGAGATTTCAGCGAATCTCCTCCTGCTGCAAATGCGCAGGACACATCTACCGAAAACAAGCGACATGTTTGGTGTCTAATCTCGCTGTAAAAGTGAGTGTTTGTGTAGTTACAGACTAGAAAAACTTAAAACGACGGACAGCTGTTGCCTTTTGCACGGGGGAACTTAAAAGTAAAAAAAAAACAAATACTGGAGTGTACGGAGGCAACCGACAGGGAGTTCACAGACAGATTGACCCGGCTGACGACGAACATTGAAAAACTGACTAACTCTGTTGCATTAATAAAGCCCCTTGTTAAATGTGTAAAACATGCCTGCATCAGTGTTATCTTGTATTTCCATACAATGTTACATTAGGCTATTACATATCTATTGTCAGAGAAGTACTTGAATAAATAGGTAAACCACCTTCATACAAGCAAGGACAGAAAACAGGGCAAAGTGAGTATACTTATTTATTCAGTAAGTTATGGGTCAAAGTATTTAGTGAGTACATTTCTAACTCTCCTGGCGTCAGTTTCGTTGCCGTCTGTTCTGAAATTGTTAGGTTGCATTCAAGAAAACAATGAAATAGCGTGCTGCCGTCTGACAACGCTTTCAGAAGTCTCCAGTTACCCCGTCCACACTGATCTGGCCAATCCGATGTTTTCAAAAATTCCCACTTTGGAGAGCGTTTCTGAAAAGCTCCGTTTTCGGGGGACGAAAACGCCGTTTTAGTGTGGATGAAGGGTAAAAACGAAGAGGAAAAGCCTTGGTTACAGATTTATCCGGTGTAGTGTGGACGTAGCCTCAGTGATTCAGGGACAGTTTCTTCCCCTCTGCCATCTGATTCCTGAATACAGATTGAACCCATGAACTCCACCTCACTACTTTTTTTATTTCTGTTCTTTTACACTACCTACTTGAACTTAACTACTTAACAGACTTAATCTAACTCAGTTTTTTTGTTTGTATTTATTTATCGTGTATTTCATTGTGCTACTGCTGCAAAGTTAACAAATTTCACAAAATATGTCGGTGATATTAAACCTGGTTCTGATTCTGATTAAAGTAACAATGCACTTCACTTCCCCCCCCCCCCCCCCCACAGGAAAAACAAAGACAACATGAGCAAAGAAATGGTCACATGATCCGGGCATCCCCTGATTATAAGGAGCAGAGGAGTGTGTTTGGAGTTCAGCAACTAAATCAGTTCCAAGGTAAGATGACACTGGGCTGAAGCGAAATTATTTAAAAGGTGCCTTTAATAAGGAGTTAAGTACTTTGTCTAGAAGGTGCTGCAGAGAGCGGTCCTTTGTTGTGGGAAGCAATGACCCTATGGAACTTGGATGTCATGTGTGATCACCATCAGGAAAAGGGAGGTGAGCAAGACACCTACCAGTCTCACCACAGTAGTCACTCGTGTCTCTGACGTTCCCGATTAATTCCTTGTAAAACATGCCCCTCCCATCCCAGAACATCTCGCTGATACAAACTTGTGGGTTTTTCCTGTGCCGGCTCCTAGCAGTCTACACAGCCGGAAGTTCGGCATAATCACCTGCCCACAACTCGCAACCACGTCAGAGATATAAATTGGAATCTGGGAGAGGTGGAGGGGAGGTCGAGCAGAGTGGAACCGGTGACACAGAATTCTGGAGGCGCGCGAAGCCACAGATGCTGGGAGGTGGAGCGAGTAACGGACTGCTGGAGGAAGTAGGGCAGCGCCCGTATATCACGCACCTTCATTGGCACTGGAAGAGTAGAGAGAAGAATGCCAGTGGGGCAAGTGGCAAGTAGATCCAGGTGTGGAAGGAGATAAGAGTGGAAACAGCGACAGAGGGTGCACGATGAGAGGTGGAGGCAACAGAGGGCTGCAGATGATGGAATGTGACAGGATTCTGTCAGAGGATTTTATTTAATTGCAAAAGATCTGAGGGTAATTGAGCCGGTGTAAGGTTACGAGTCTGGTCCAAACTTGTTGTTTGACTAAATTTAACTAGAACAATATTATAAATTCTAACATTCTGGTTCAACCTACTATAGCTGCAAGCCCCAATTTGCAGAAATTCAATTGCATCTCACTTCTGTCAACTGTGAATGTTCTTTTCCAGTGTGCAAAGTATTCATGGCCATTTGCGTATCTCTGAATGTTAGACTGGCCAATTCCTGGCATGATTCACCCAAATGCTGACGGTGCACAGAGAACATAGCAACAGCACAAAATGCTGGAGGAATTCAGCAGCATCTGTGGAAGGGAATGAAGAGTCATCTCCTCATGAGCTCTGAAGAAGAGTCTTGGCCCAAGCATGCTGCCGGATACCTGAGGGACATTTCAGAGATAGGGCTATTTGGGAGGGAAGGGTTAGATTGATCCTGAGCTAAAGGGCCTGTACTGTGCTGTTTATTTGTCAACTGTATATTCCTTTCTGAGTACAAATTTCAGAGTTGTATATGGATGTACACTTTAATAATAAATGAACCTTTCAACCTTTCCATGGATAATACCGTACTGGCTGGGATCATCCAGCATTTAGTATGTGTTACTCCGGATTTCCAGCATCCCTTGTGTTAATGAAGTACTTTGCTGTACTGTTCTATGCTCTGTGACAAGGTCCCCTCCCCCTCCCCAACCAATCTGAACAACCTTACATGCCCCGCTTTAAATAGGACTAGCTACCTTCTTGCCCACTTACTCAGCTGTGAAAACATTTGTGCTCCAGTTAATCAGCCGATGTACTGTCTAGTTGCACATTTTGATCATGAACGGGTGGGAGCTCTGGTACTTTGCCAGGAACGAGCACCTCATGTTGAATCATGGTTTTTTTTTAACATTGGAGTAAGTTTCCAGGGTCAAGTGGTATCCTTCACACGGTCAAGAGATTCTGCAGATGCTGAAAATCCAGAGCAACACACACACAATGCTGGAGGAACTCAGCAGGTCAGGCAGAATATATGGAGAGAAATAAACAGCTGACGTTTCAGGCTGAAACCCTTCATTAGGACTCCTGATGAAGGGTCTCAGCCCAAAACGACAACTGTTTAAAATAATTTCCTTCTGCTTCTTGTTCTTGCATTTTCAGCACACAGGACACATATCAATACAATTGAAAGAGTACAGAGAAAATTTACGAGGATGTTGCCAGGCCTTGAGCTCCTGAGTTCTAGGGAAAGGTTGGATAGGTCAGGAATTTATATCTGGAGTGTTAAGGTTGAGGAGAGCTTTGATAAAGGTATACAAAATTAAGAGTATAGACAGAGTAAATGCAAGCAGGCTTTTTCCACTGAAATTGGGTGAGAGTAGAACTAGAGGTTGTAGGTTAAAGGTGAGGTGAAATATTTCAGGGGGATCTGAGGGGGAGCTCCTTCACTCAGAGGGTGGTGAAAGTGTGGAACGAGCTGCCAGTGGAAGTGGCGGATGTGTGTTCAATTGCTACATTTAAGAGAAATTTGATTACGTATATGGATAGGAGAAGTATGGAGGGGTATGGTCCAAGTATGAATCGATGGGGCTAGGTAGCTTAATAGTTTGGCACAGACTAGGTGGGCTGAAGGGCCTGTGTTTGTGCTGTAGTGTTCCATGACCCGATGACATATCACAGCAGATTAGCTGGTTACTACCATGTTCAAACGTAGACTGTCACTCTCCTTAGGCTACAGCCATGACAATTCTCCAGAAAGTACTTCCTTTTGAAGCAGTTTTGGATTTTGTGAGGTGATGAAAGACAGGAAAACAAAAGCACAAGCTCATTCTGTTTTCACCAAAAGTTTCTCTTGGAGAAAATAATTATTTACCAAATAATCACTTTCAGAAAGTTTCCCTGATTTCCTAGTTACTTTCCCTCCATCTCAACCCTTCTAGGTCATTGAAACAGGACTAGGCAGAAAAGTAGTTCAGGACAGACTAGATGGGCTGAATGGCCTGTTTCTGTGCTGTAGTGCTCTATAACACTAATTGCTTGTGTTTTTCTTACAGCTGTGGCACAACCTTTGCCTACAAACTCCGGGCAGCCTCTGCCGACGCCGCAGTCAGCCCATTGCGGTATGCGGCGAAACCCCGGCCTCCTGCAGGCGACGAGTCAGAACAACCTTGGGCCCGGGGTACCTGCAGTGACCGCCAGTCAGGCCGACCGGACCGTGGGGATGTACCCAAATAACACTGGCAACCAGCAGAGCGTCTACATGCCGCCGTCTGGCCTCAACATGCCTCTCCGGCCAAGCCAGAACGCTTTGGGGATGAGATCAACCAGCCAGCCAGTGCCAAGCCAGGCTATAATCCAGCAAAGGACACCAATCTCAGGGTTCAGTGGTTCCGTGCCGAACCCGGCTGCACCTCCCCAGCACGTGAGGCAATCCATAAACCAGGCGGGAGCTAGTATGCCCGTCCAAGGAATTTCAAACGCGCTAGCCACTTCTGGCATGGCTCCTCAAATGTGGGCGCAGCAAAGGATTCAAGGAATGCAGAATCAGACCAAAATGGACGGTGGCATGCAGCATTTCCCAAATAACCCGTTGTTCCCCAAACAGACCATGAGGCCAAATCTGCCCGTGCATCCGTTTCCCCACCAGACCATTGCGCCACCAAACCAGATAGCCCCGGCAGGACAGATGAAGCCGCTGCAGCAACTGAACCCGGGCCAGACTGGACAAAACATGGTCTCCATGAGCGGCCCGTCCCCGAGGCACAGTCAGCCAAGGTTGCCCTCGGCAGCCATGGCCAGCATGAAACCTGTGCCGCAGGGGATTACCAGTATGAGCCAGACTCACCCAGTGCCGGGCCTCACTGCCGCCAGCTACGCATCCAGCGGCCAGTCATCGGCATCCTATAACCGAATGAACCCCAGCACCGAGGTATCGACCTATGACTTTCTCCAGCATAACAACAGCAATGCCTTGGGGGCAGCTCGGAATGAGCCTGACTTCATAGAGTCCATTATGAAGGGAAGCAGCAGTAACGATGACTGGATAAACGACTTAACGCTCGATGACTTTTTGGGGCAGCATTCCTAAAGCCTGGTCAACCCGCCGGGCTGCTGTACATAGAGAGCGCCCATCTACACATTGCAGCATTGGACTGAGACTGTCGAGTACGTGTGTAGGTGTGGACACTGTAACTTTCCATTTACGAGCAGGTGCAGGTCACTGGATGTACCTAGTGTACTGCCTGCAACACTGAATTTTAAAGTGGCAATACATAAATTAATGTATTTGTTCAAAATATTCTGTAAATTATGTTTTCCTAATAAATATTGTATGTCAGGAAGGAGTAATTATACTTGGTTGGATCATTTGTCAATAAAATACAGTATAGGCAAAATCATTGTTTTTATATTAGCAAATTTGTTTATTTTTATTTGGTATAAAATATGCAGACTACATTGTTCAATCAGTAATACTATGTATTACAATGTTAAAATGCAGGTTGTGTTTTTAACATGACTTAGGCAGTGCAGTCTTGTGTTGTACAGGTGACTTATTCCTGGATTTTCATTCACCGTCAGTCCCATTTTGATTTAAAGTTCAAAGTTCAAAGTAAATTTATTATCAAAGTATGTATACCATATACAACCTTGAGATTCATCGTTAACACAGTGAGCAAACAACTGATGGAATGGTTGTCAATATGAAATTGCTTTCTTTGTAATCTGTCAGCTCATGTTGACAATCTGTACATTTTGTATGTGCATTCTACCAAGATATTATGAACTTCATAATGTATTTTTTTTGCTGAAAATTTTTTTTGTGATCTCATGTTTTATTTGTTATATGCATTTCCTTTCCTGCCTTGAATGTGTTTCTTTTATTTTTAATTTAATACCATCTTGGAGCACAAATAGTATGACAAGTTTCTGCTTCATTATCATAATAAACTTGCCTTGTGCCAAGACTGCATTATTGGTGACTGCCATACTTCAAGCATGAACTAGAGGCAGCATTGACAGCATAGTTACAAAATCTTTCACTACATGGCCTGTAAGATTTAAAGTTTCTCTTGTTTGTTGGAACAGTTGGACACTACATTTTTGCATAATTAATTTATATTTCTTTTGGGTAAACTTCATTAAGTATGTACTAATGAATATTAAGCATCTGAATTATTAGACTCAGTGGCTACTTTACTATGTACACTTGTAACCTGCTCGTTAATGCAAGTATCTAGTCAGCTGAACATGTGACAGCAACTCAATGCATAAAAGTATGCAGACATGGTTTAGAGGTTCAGTTGTTGTTCTGACCAAACATCAGAATAGGGAAAAATGTGATCTAAGTGACTTTGACCGTGGAATGATTGTAGGTGCCAAACAGGGTGGTTTTGAGTATAAGCGTATATAACCATATAACAATTACAGCACGGAAACAGGCCATCTCGGCCCCTTCCAGTCCGCTCCGAATGCCAACTCCCGCCCAGTCTACCCGACCCGCACTCAGCCCACAACCCTCCACTCCTTCCCTGTCTATATACCCATCCAATCCTACTTTAAATGACAATATTGAACCCACCAGAAGCCCACTCCACACAGCCACCACTCTCTGAGTAAAGAAATTCCCCCTCACGCCACCCCCAGACCCCTGCCCCACCAACTCTCAACTCGCCCTCCTGCCCGAATCTCCCCTACTCTCAATGGAAAAAGCCCATCAACGTCAACTCCATCCATCCCCCTCACAATTCCAAACACCTCCATCAAGTCAACCTTCCATGCTCCAAAGAACAAAGACCCAACCCATTCAACCCCTCTCTGCAACTCAGGCACCGAAGCCCAGGCAGCACTCTAGCAAATCTCCTCCGTACTCTCTCCATCCTGCTGACATCCCTCCCACAATTCGGTGACCAGAACCGCACACAACACTCCAAATCTGGCTCCACCAATGCCCTGCACAGTTTCAACACTACATCCCAACTCATATACCCAATGCTCTGACCTATAAAGGCCAGCACACCAAAAACCTTCCCCACCACCCCACCCCCAGGGAACCATGCACCACCACTCCCAGATCACTCTGCTCTACTGCACTCCTCAACGCCCTACCATTTACCATGTATGTCCTCAGTACCTCAGAAACTGGGATTTTTCATGCACAACAGTCTAGCGTTTACAAAGAATGGTGCAAAAAACAAAATAAGTCTCTTTTCTATAGATGCTGCCTGGTCTGCTGAGTTCTTCCAACGTTCTGTAAGTATGACATCCAGTGAGTGGATGAAAATGCCTTGTTAGAGAGATTAGAGGAGGATGGCCAGCCTGGTTCAAGGCAACAGTAACTCGATTAGCCTCGCATTACAACAGCAGTGTGCAGAAGAGTATCTCTGAATGCACAACACATTGAACATTGAAGATTGCAAACATACACTCAGTGCCTACTTCATTAGGTACGGGGATACCTAATAAAGTGGCCGCTGAGTGGATATTTCAGAGAGCATAAGGAGTTGGGGACTGCTACTGATGTCACTAGAGACTACGTTCAGTTCTGTTTTGCAAAATTACTGTGATTACCACCGGGGTTAGCGTAACACTATTTCAGTGCCAGTGACTTGGGTTGAGTTGCCACCACTGTCAGCTGTAATGGGCTGCAGCAGCAGAAGACCACACCAGGCTCTGTTCCTGTACCGAATAAAGTGGCCACTAAGAGTATACAGACAATGGCATGCATTAGGCTAAACCATTTTGTGGACATTGCCAATGTACAAGCAAAGACCTCGGTATAGAAGGCAATGGACCAATTGCTGTTAAATTGGATTAGTCTAATCTAGTTTTTTAATTTGGAGATGGAGCACCATCCCCAGCCGAATGAGCCCACACTATCCAGTTACACTCATACGACCAAAGCTCTAACCTGTTCATCTCTGGAACGTGGCAGGAAATCTGAGCAGCCAGATGGACATGGGAGAAGCGTACAAGCTCCTTAAGGACAGTGGTGGGATTTGAACCCCGGATGCTGGCGCTGTACGGTGATGTGTTAACCATGTCGCCCAGGAAGATGGGTGTTTGACGGTCACCATGGATGTGGTGAGCTGAAGGGCATGTAGAACACACTATAAACTGGACTCAATAAATTGAGGAAAAGAGGAGGGCAGAGTGATTTTGGAAATGGTACAAATGGTTTTAAGAATGCTCAAAAGCAGGGTCTTCAGTCCCTTGAGTATGATTTTTTTTAAATAGACACTTATCCACAGGAAGTGGACATCAGTCACAGACATGGTAATTACCCTTGAGATCAGAAGGCAGATAATAATCAAACACCATGAAGCACCTTGATTTGCATCCAGACCCGATAAGACTGGCAGATTTCTTTCCCTGAAGAGCATCAGTGAAGAAGATGGTTTCATGATCACTGTTATTAAAACATTCCAACTTACTTACTTGAGATCATCACCCCTACTGGGGCATAAGCTGCCGACAGCAGCCCGTCAGAGTGCTCTGTCCTAGGCCACTATTTCAAGTTGCCCCCAGGCACAGCCCATCTTCAAAGATCCTTTCTTTCCCACAATTGAGGTTTTAGCTTCTGTAGCTCAGGGTTTTTAAACGGATGCGGTTGCTAGCCCCAAGTCAACCCTCCTCCTTTCACAGCCAGGCTCGGAGCCATTCACAGTGGAGTTAAAGTTAACATACTAACACAGCCAAATATCCATTGGTTCAACACATTAATGGCTGCTTTTCCACCTTGCCTAGTTTCGCAATACATTGTTGCCTGCATTGAAGTACAGTGAAAAAGTTTTGCTGTGCACGCCATCTATACAGGTCACTACCACAGTGCATTGAGGGGAACAAGAGTAAATATTAACAGAACGCAAAATAAACCGACAAGTACAGAGAAAGTGCAGGCAGACAATACAATAATTTTGTTAGTCTACTTCCATGTTTTCTTTGAAAGGCTGTTCCTTTCTGTTGTAATCCTGATTGCAAAATGAAGTCTAGCAAGTGGAGCATAGAATTATATTCTTGGCTTCTCTGATGCCCCTGTACTGAGAGCTTCCCTGGAATGTGGGGATTAATTCAGAAGGAGAAATGCTGTCCATGATTAAGTCTATCTCTAATGTGGTAGTATTCACAGTTAGAGTAAATTTATTATCAAATAACATACTGTACGTGTCATGTAGCATATGCCCCAGTAGGGGCAATGGGCTTTTAACTAGCTAACTACATTTACCACCTTGAGATTCATTTTCTTGCAGGCATTTATGAGAACATAAAAAAATACAATAGAATTTGGGAAAAACTATAAATAACAAAAACTGACAAGCAATGTGCTAAAGAAGACAAATCATGTAAGTAATAAAAATGCAACTGAATAATGCTGAGAACATTGTTGTAGAGTGCTTCAGAGTGAACCTATGGGTTGTAGAGTTAGTTTAGTGTTGAGGTGCGTGAACTTGTCCACGCTGGTTCAGGGGCCTGATGGTTGAGGGGTAATAACTGTTCCCGAACTGCTGGTGTGAGAACCTGGGACTCCTGCAGCTTTGGAGAGGAATTAACAAATCCAGCTGGGCAAAGTACTGGATCCAGGTCCGAACGCTTCTTCCTCTCCATCGCTGGGCTATGAGGTAGATGGAGGGGAATCGCGTACATGTGTGGATAAGGGAACCGAGGCATGGAGGAAAAAAAATTACTCGCCTAATTCGAACCAGCCTTTTTTTGTACTTTATACAATCAACATAAATGCCCTTGAATTTATAATGTGCCAACTACTACTTAAAGTTAATAGATTACATTAATTGTACATAAATGTATTTGCTCCCATGAAAGACTCAATCAGGAGAAGAATAATGAACCTAAAGTTTTCTAGCTCAGTTTATGCCAAGCTTGAACAGATTCAAATATATTAAATGGAAAACACTGATAATGAATTTATGCAACATTTATTTATACAGTGAGTGTAGGCCCACCCCAGCGATCCCCGATAAACCTGCTTTACCCTAACCTAATCACAGAACAATTTACAATGACCAATTAACCTACCCTGGTTGAATTTGGACCATGGGAGGAAACAAGAGCACCAGTGGGAAACCCACTCATTCCACAGAGTCTCCTTACAGAACAGTACCGGAATTGAACTCCGAACTCCGGAGCACCCCGAGCTGTAATGGAATTGCGCTAACCGCTACAAAATCCATGACACCCATATCAACGCCTGAAAGATCTGCTGCAAATCTTTGCTGCCTCGGGTGGTGGTTGAGGCAGGTACATTAGGGAGTTTAAGAGACATTTAGATATGCACATGAATGTGAGGAAAATGGAGGGATATGGACATTGAGTAGGCAGAAGGGATCAGTTTAGTTGCTAATTTATTTAGTTCAGCATAACATTGTGGGCTGAAGGGCCTATTCCTGTGTTGTACTGTTCTATGTAGGTCAAAATGCTTGGTGTGAAAGTGCTAAAGGCTTCGACGTTCAACCTTTCATCTAACAATGTCAAGATATATTGCTTATTACCATTCACCTACTGTTTTTTCACCAGACCCATCCAAACACCTTCCATGCCTAGAGATGATTCTGCTGAACAAGTAAAAAACCTCCAGATTTATTCACGAGGAAGTCTGCAGAAGCTGGAAATCCAAAGCAACATGTACGCAAAAAAATAAAGGAACTTGGCAGTTCAGACAGCATCTATGGAAATGAATAAACAGTTGATGTTTCGGGCTGAGACCCTTCTTTAGTCTTATTCCATTCTGTCTTATTCTGCTGCTTAGCCCATCCACTTTAAGGTTCGACGTGTTGTGCGTTCAGAGATGCTCTTCTGCGCACCACTGCTGCAATGTGTGGTTATTTGAATTACTGTCACCTTCCTGTCAGTTTGAACTAGTCTGGCCATTTTTTTCTGACCTCTCTCATTAACAAGCTGTTTTCACCCACAGATCTGCCGCTCACTGGGTATTTTTTATGTTTCGCCCCAATCTCTGTCAACTCTCGAGACTGTTGTACATGAACATCCCAGATCTGCTGTATCTGAGATACTCAGATCACCCTGTCCGGCACCAACAATTATTCCACAATCAAAGTCACTTCAAGCACGTTTTTTTCTCATTCTGGTGTTTGGTCTGAACAACACCGACCTCTTGACCATGTCTGCATGTTTTTATGCACCAAGTTGCTGCCACATGATTGGCTGGTTAGATACTTGCATTACGCAGGTGTGCAGATGTACCTAAAAAAAAGGCCACTTAGTGTAGCTATCTTGCTTATGTTCCCTCACAACCACTCAGTGTTTTCACCTTTTCATGGCTAGAGGTGGCTTTGTTGAACAAGTAAAGAAACATCTCCAGTTTTAAGCTTCCGGCATATTTCATTTGGTTTTCCTGCTGGGCGGTTCTGCTGCCGTTGTGCTCCAGTGAGCCAGGCTCAATCCTGCCCTCAGGAGCAGTCTGTGTGGAGTTTACGCTCTCTCCCTGTGACTACATGACTTCCCGCAGGTGCTCTGGTTTCCTCACACATTGCAAATACCTACTTGGTTTGGTTCTGTTAACTGGCTTCCGTAAGATTATTCCAAGTCTGGATGGCAGGAGAATCAGGTGAGCACTTGAGAGAGGTAGGTTAAAGTAAACTAACCGAGGGTCTGTCACAAGAATATTAAATGGTTCCTGAGTTTGATAAGATGGACTCTTGACCTCAGAATCTACCTCATTTTGAGCGTGTACCTGTGCTTTTTCTGAAGCCGTTACACTTTATTTTGCATTCTGTTATTGTTTTACCTTGTTCTGCCTCAAAGCACCGTGTAATGAATCAATCTGTGCGAACAATCTGCAAGACAAGCTTTTCGGTGTACCTCAGTAATAAACCAATTCCAGTTCCAATTCTAAATCAATATAGTCTACAGATAGAGCAATAAACCGGCTGCTGGGGGAACTCCATGGGTGCAGCAGCATCCCTGGGGGGGGGGGGAATGACAGCAAATTGTAGATGTTATGGGGGTGCCAGGGCGAGGCCCACTGCAAACCAGAACAACCCCTGATATTTTGCATGGGTATTCTACTACATAGAATGCCCCATTTTCAGGTAACCTTTCCCTCCCATCTCCTTTACCCTCTCTACCCTCTCTGATCCCTCGCTTGTCTTCCCACTGTTGTTCCCCCCCCAGACCCCCACCCATTTTGTCTTCATTTCCCAGCTGTTTCTATCAACAGTCTACTTACATCCTTCACCCACCATAATCACCACCCCAAAGTTCAAAGTAATTTCCAAAGTTCATATATCACCATATACTATCCCAAGATTCATTTTCTTGTGACCATCCTTCATAAGTCCAATAACCATGAAAGAATCAATGAAAGACTGCTCCCAACAGGGTAGACAACCAGAGTGCAAAAGATAACAAACTGTCCAAGAACAAAAGAAAGAAAAAAAAGAAATAATAATAAATAAATAAACAAACAACAATATCAAGAACATGAGATGAAGAGCCCTTGAAAGTGAGTCTATAAATTGAGGGAACAGTTCTGTGATGAGGCAAGTGAAGTTATCCCCACTGTTTCAAGAGCCTGATGGTTGAGGGTTAATAACAGTTCCTGAATCTGATGGTTGAGGGTTAATAACAGTTCCTGAACCTGGTGGTGTGGGACCTGAAGCTCCTGTACCTCCTTCCTGAAGGCGTCGGGAAGAGAGCATGGCCTGGATGGTGGGGGTCCCTGATGGTGGATGCTGCTTTCCTGTGACATTGCTCCATGTAGATGTGCTCAGTGGTGGGGAGGGCTTTACCTGTGATGGACTGGGGCATATCCACTACTTTTGTAGGGGTTTCCATTCACGAGCACTGGCGTTTCTATAACAGTCAATATATTTTCCACCACACAGAGGTTAGTCAAAGTTGTAGATGTCACGCCCAATCCTCACAAACTTCGAGGGTTCTTCAAATTCTTCTATCTACTCTTTGTCCTTCCTTTATCACTTTCCTTGCTTATCATAAGCCAACATTGGTATCAAATGTCCTCCTGCTTATCACCCTCCTGCCTTCACCCTCCCCCCACCTTGCACCATCTTCCCTTTCCTTCCTCGTCTGCTTCCATCCACCACCCACCTGTCTCTATCTGCCAGTTCTACCCCCCTCCCTTCCTCACCTAATTCCTTCTGTCCATCATCCTTCACCCCTCCTCAGTCCCCTGTCTCACCATTGCCCCTCATTTTTTATATTTTCTATCTTTCCTCTCCACTCTCAGTCCTCATGTAGTGTCTTGACCCAAAGCATCAACAATTCCTTTCCCCCACAGATGCTGCTTGACCTGCTGAGTTCCTCCAGACATTTGTTCGTTGTGCCATATTGTTGCAAGTTATTTGTATTGTTTTTGTTCTAATATTATTAAACAAAATACTTTTACCCTCCAGTGTGTAAATTGCCCCAAACACCATGTAGGACAGTTGAGGAGAAAACAATCCACTAGACTACATAGATATCAACTAGCTGGAGGAAGACACACTCCTCTGTCATTCCTCTCAGTACAGGAAGACCAAGGACACAAACTCATCTGGGAAACTACAAAAATCACAGCAGAAGCACAAAACAAGAAATCAAGATAATTCTTAGAAGCTTGGTTCTCAACAGAAGACACTTTTGACAAGCATATTAAACTGGACATAATTTACAAACCATGCATCTGTGGGAGCAGGACTGAGGGGTCGGCCGTGGACACCTGACAATGCGCTCACAATGACTGTTACCCAGGGATACGGGCCAGCGGAGATCACTCAGCTATCCGATTGGCCAGGGCCCAGCGGAGGCTAGAGGCCAGTGCGACAGCCAACCAATCAGGACAATGAGTCAGACCAATAAGAACGCGAGCACTCAGCAGAAACAACACTCCGTTGTGTACTGATGATGTCACTCGACTGATGATGGAACGTTTACGAACTAACCTCCAGGCTTGGCGAACAACCCTATAAACAAATTTAATTACCCTTTGTGTTGGCTATTTGACCTGGAGCATAACTGCATTTTTCTAATGTTAACTTGGTTCACCATTTAATATTCCATGAGCAACTAACAATGCCCAGAGGTCAGTCAGAAGCTAATTATTGAAATAACTTTCTCCAGACAAAATCACTTGATTTGTCTTCTTTTTTTTTTGCTGGTTTAAACATCTCTCAAATTTTCCTTAAAATCTTTTGTGCCTTTTGCATCCTTCACAAAATGTGATAGACAGTGTGTCATGAATGTTCTATTAGATTTTTGATTAGACAGGGCATCAAAGGTTATGGGGAGAAGGTAGGAGAATGGGATTGAGAGGGACAATAAACGTCTATATTGAATGGTGGAGAGGACTCAATGGGCCAAATGGCTTAATTCTGCTTCTATGTTTTATGGGGTGGTGGGGCGGAGATACGTCTCTACCAAAGGAGGTGTATAGAAGGAGGCATTCCTTCCCTCCGCTAGCCTGCGGGTCACCCCTGGGCAAGGAGCAGTACCAGCTTAGCCCCCCACTGATCAAGGTCACATGAAGCCATGGGAGCAGGTGGCGAATGGTCATATGAGCAGCCGGTGCATATCACAAGTCCTGGTTATGTGACCACTGACGCCAGGCAGGCAATCTCTGAAGAGTATTGATAATGGCTGGGGTCACCCGTCTTGTAAAGTCACTGCCCAGAAGAAGGCAATGACAAACAACCTCTGTAGATAAACTTGCGAAGAATAATCTTGGTGCTCGACCACGTCATACAACACAGCACATAATGATGATGGTGATGTCTTATGGTCTTAAATCTCTCAAACAAATAGGTGAACAGATGAATAAAAACGGTGGAATTTTAATAGATATGAATCCAATTGAAGAGCCATCAATTTGAAAACAATTCAATAATCATTCGGTGTAAAAGATGGAGGAATACTCAAAGAGCCAAGCTGCACCTATGGAATGAGAATTAGCCTTTCCAAACAGGCACATTAGGAGACAGGAATTACTGGTTAAATATTGAAGCAGTAAATTAAAAACTCGGTGCCAATAATCCAAGGAAGTGGTTTGCCTTGTAAAGTATTAAGATTGTGATTTATTACCAATACCCTTCAGCAGCCCCATCTCACCCAGGGACATGCTGAGCAAATTCAGACAAAAATATTAAACAACACGCATGGTGAGCTTTCTTATTATTTATTCTGCATAACATGAGGGTAAAAAATTTAACATCACAGCTGTGTTTACTTTGCCCTAATATGATTGTAAATGTCCTTTTACTGAATAAAGAGATTAGATTTATTTGTCACATGTACATTGATACATTGAAGCATGCATTTCTTTGCATTAAGGACCAATGCAGTCTGAACAACACACACAAAATGCAGACCAGGTTGCATCTGTGGAAAAGAGTAAACAGTCGACATTTTGGGCCAAGACCCTTCACTAGCCCTGAAGAGTGTTGCGTTGCATCTCTCAGAAAATTAGTCCCGGTTTATCAATATAAAATTTCAAGAAGACTTCAGTTAAGACCGTAAAATCATAACACTTAGGAACAAAATTAGACCTTTCAGCCCATCGAGTCTGCTCTACCATTCCATCATGGCTGATCCTGGATCCCACTCAACCCCATACACCTGCCTTCTCGCCATAACCTTTGATGCCCCGACCTATCAGGAAGCTATCAATTTTCACTTTAAATATACCCATGGCCTTGACCTCCATGACCTTGACTGTAGCAGAGCATTCCACAGATTCACTACTCTCTGGCTAAATTAATCACTCCTTACCTCTGTTCTAAAGAGTCACCCCTCAATTTTGAGGCTGTGCCTTCTAGTTCTGGATACCCCCATCACAGGAAACATCCTCTCCATATACACCTTATCTGGTCCTTTCAACATCCGGTAGGTTTCAATGAGATCTCCCTGCATTCTTCTAAATTCCAGTGAGTACAGGCCCAAAGCTGCCAAATGCTCCTTATATGTTAACCCCTTCATTCCCTGAATCATCCTTGAGAACCTCCTCTGGACTCTCTCCAATGACAACACATCCTTTCTGAGATATGGGGCCCAAGACTGTTGACAATACTCCAAATGCAGCCTGACCAGTGTCTAAGAAAGCCTTAGCACTACCTCCTTGTTTTTATATTCTATTCTCCTTGAAATAAATGCCAACATTGCATTTGCCTTCTTTACCACAGACTCAACCTGTAAATTAACCTTCTGGGAGTCTTGCATGAGGACTCCTAAGTCCCTTTGCACCTCTGATGTTTGAACCTTCCCCCGTTTAGATAATAGCCCATACTATCGTTCCTTTTACCAAAATGCATTATCATACATTTCCCAACACTGTATTCCACCTGCCACTTTGCCCATTCTTCCAATTTGTCTAAGTCCTGCTGCAATCACATTACCTACCCCTCCACCTATCTTCATATCATCTGCAAAATTTGCCACGGAGTTATCAACTCCATTATCTACATCATTGACAATGTCTAAAGCTGCATTCCCAATACTGACCCCTGAGGAACAGTGAATAAAAATTCAGCACCAAAAATCCAAAGAAGAGGCTCACCTTGTAAGTTTTAGGATTCTCTCTTATTTCCAGCCTATCCTCTGCAGGGATAGGCTGAGTAAATTGATCAGGACTGGAAAGGAAGGGAGAAGAAGCCAAAATAAGAAGGCAGGGGAGGGGAAAGTGCACATGCTGGCAGGTGACAGGAGAGACCAGGTGAAGGGGAAGGTAAGTGAGTGGGGGAGGGAGGAATGAAGAAGCTGGAAGGTGATAGGTGGAAGAGGTGAAGGGCTGAAGAAAACGGAATCTGATAGGTGAGGAGAGCGGACCATGGGAGAAAGGGAAGGAGGAGGGGCAACAGAGGCAGGTGATGAAGAGAAAAGAAAGGGTGAGAGGGGAGCCAGAATGGAGAATTAAAAAAGAGAGAAGAGGGAAGGGGAGAAATTACTGGAAGTTTGAGACACTTTAAACGCCTTCTTTCTGGAGTTACAAATGTGAGTTTTTGTTCTATATGTGGTATAACTTGCGCTTGTATTGACTGGAGAGTGAATGACTGGTCTCCAGCTATTCTGAATATGATGCTGGGCTTTTTTGAGCTATTTTTACACAGGCTAATTGATCGTGCCCATGGCTGGGTGTGTTGTATGACCCGAGCATTGTAAATACAGGAAAAGTGATGGGTGGAAGAGAGCACGGCTCTACGGAAGCCCTTGTGGGTCAGAAAACTGGGTGGGCTCCTTTACTATTGTGAGTCCCACCCCATGCAGTTTTCCTGTATTTGCTGCGTCTGGGAGTCCAGTAGAGCTGGGTGAAGAACCAGGAAAAAACTACCACTATATTTTTTGTTTGATTTGGATTTCGTCCACGAGCCCTTGGCTGATATTTATGGGATTGACTTTGTTTTCAGTTGCCTGATAACAACTTTGCCCTGGGCTCAATGTCTTTCACTGGACTATAAAAAGCAGATTTATAGAAACAGCAAACGTTATCTCATGCATATTAGGAACCTGAAGTAAAAGACTGCAAAAAGTTTTAATTGGAGATAGATTCATGCTGTTTGTCAATCAGACTGTCTCTCTCCCCTATCCCCAGAGAAGGGATGGGCAGCCTTGCATGTGGAAATGATGGTGGCTCATAGCCCTGTGCAGTACAGGATCAAAATATGTTTTTGGGGTGGGGGACGATAGCAATCGTCTTATAACAGCAGGATAGAGGCTGTCCTTGAGCCTGGTGGTACGTGCTTTCAGGTTTTTGTATCTTCTGCCGGATGAGAGAGTGGAGAAGGGAGAACCATGGAGTCCTTGATTCTGCTGGCTGCTTTACTGAGGCAGTGAGAAGTATAGACAGAGTCCGTGGAGGGGACACTGGTGTCTACGATGTGACGAGCTGTGCCCACAATTGCAAGACATTGGACCACAAGACATTAAAGCAGGGATCCACAACATTTTTATGCCATGGACCCTTCCCATTAACTGAGTGGTCTGTGGACCTCAGGTTGGGAATCCCAGCCCTAGAGGATAGTATAAAAATCACAGAGAGGATCACCAGGGTCTTCCCCTTACCCCCCCACCCCTACTTATGACATTTACCAGGAGCATTGTATACAAAGGGTCCAAAGAATTGCTGAGGATTCCTACCACCCAAGTTCACAATCCCTTTGACCCTCTACCATCAGGATGGAGGTACAGAAGCATCAAGACTGCGATGGCCAGACTGGGCAACGACCTCTTCACTCAGGCTGTGAGACTAATGAATACCCTGCCACCACCGAGATCTCATCACCAGGATAGCAAGCTGTTTACTCTTTACCTGTGCTGTGCGATAAATGCATTTTGAATTATATTTTGTTAACTTATTTGTGATAATATTTTGTTTTGTGTGCTGTGTGTGATACAGGTTTTGTGGTGCACCATGGTCTGCAGGAACGTTGTTACATATGGTTGTCTGTGTAACAGACGACAATAAACCTGAACTTGAACTCTCTGCAGTTTCTTGCGATCACGTATCACACAGTGCTATACCAAGCCATGGTATGCCCAGATAGGATGCTTTCTGTGATGTATTGATAAAAATTGGTGAGGATTAAAGGAAGCATGCCAAATTTCATTAACCTCCTGAGGAAGTAGAAGTGCCGGAGAACTTTCTTTGCCGTGCCATCTACGTGGTTGGGCCAGGAAAGGGTATTGGAGATGCTCACCCCCAGGAACTTGAAGCTCTCAGCTCCTCTTGACCTTAGCACTGCCGATGTAAACAGGACCACGAGTATCATCACACTTCCTGATGTTAATGTCCACCTCCTTCGTATTGCTGACATCGAGGGAAAGGTTGTTGTCTTGACGCCACGTCACTAGGCTTCCGTCTCCCTCCTGTATTCTGATGCATTCTTATTTGAGATACAGCTCAGCACGGTGGCATCATCTGCAGGTTTACAGACCACTCGGTCATGAGTGTACAGGGAGCAGAGCAAAGGGCTCAGGAGGGGCGCCAGTGTCGAGAATGATCATGGTGGTGATGTTGCTGCCTGCTCTTTCTGATTACAATCTGTTGGTCAGGAGGTCAAGGATCCACTTGCAGAGGGAGGTGTCGCGTCCCAGGCCTAGGGATTTAGAGATGAGTTTAATTAGAATTATTGTGCTGTAGGTGGCAGTGCAGTCAATAAACAATAGTCCAATATAGGTGTCTTTACTGTCCAGACACTCGAGGGATGAATATAGGTTCAGGACGATGGCATCAGTTGTAGACCTGTTTTGATAGTAGGTATCGGCAGTGGGCTGATATGGTCCAGCGGGCCGGAATTAGTGTCTTCCATGACCAGCCTCTTGAAGCACTTCATGATGGTGGACGCCAGAGTTGCTGAGCAGCTGTGGCAGGGTTAAGTCTTTAATGCACGTCACCTTGTTTTTCTTTGGTATCAGGATGATAGTGATCTTCTTAAAGCAGGTAGGAACCTCAGACTGAAGCAGGGAGAGGCTAAATATGTCTGCAAATACCCCCACCAGCTGATCCACACAGGATCCAAGGACGTGGCCAGGGATAGTGGGCAGGCCAGGTGCTTTCTGCAGCTTCGCTCTCTGGAAGGCTGATCATATGTACGCAGCCACGACTGTGGGTTCCGGTTCATCGGCGGTTGTCGGGGTGGGTGGTGACATACCAATCTCCCTCTGTTCAAAACGTGCACAGAATGTGCTGAGCTAGTTGGGAAGGGATGCTCTGTCACGATGACGTTGCCCGGCTTCATTTCGTGAACCGCATTGGATTCGTTGCGTGAATGGGCAAGTGCACGTGCAGCCGATTGATTTTGCAGTGACCAACTGGGCCTCCGAAGCGCAAGAGGCTCTCTCTCTATTTTTGTGTTGCCGTTCGAGTGCTTGTTTTCGTCTTGTTCGTCACTCACACATGTAAGTTGTCCAGCATGTTCAGTAACACAACTCAGTAAAAATGTTTAGTCCTACCGCTCTGTGTTCATTCTTGCTCTGCACAGATGTAACACTTTGTGGCTCATTGTAGTATGTAAACCCTGACACAATCGACAGCTGATCTGGGACTTGATTTTGGATTGTACTCTGATAGTTTTGCGAAGGTCATATGTCGATTTCTTGTAAAGGTCAGACTCACCTGATTTGAATGCCACAGTCCTAGACTACAGTATTTAAGGTACTTAATTGTTCAGAACATAGAAATGAATTGAATTGACTTTTTACTTACATCCTTCATATACACGAGGAGTAAAAATCTTTACGTTATGTCTCCGTCTAAATGTGCAATGTGCAATTTATAGTAATTTATGATAAATATTATGTACATCAGGACAGTCAATATATCATAGAAATACAGTTGTGTCAGCATGAATTAATCAGTCTGATGGCCTGGTGGAAGAAGCTGTCCTGGAACCTGTTGGTCCTGGCTTTTATGCTGTGGTACAGTTTCCCGGATGGTAGCAGCTGGAACAGTTTGTGGTTGGGGTGACTCAGGTCTCCAATGATCCTTTGGGCCCTTTTTACACAACTGTCTTTATAAGTGTCCTGAATAGTGGGAAGTTCACATCTACAGATGCGCTGGGCTGTCCACACCACTCTCCGATGAGTCCTGCGATTGAGGGAAGTACAGTTCCCATACCAGGCAGTGATGCAGTCAGTCAAGATGCTCTCAATTGAGCCCCTGTAGAAAGTTCTTAGAATCTGGGGGGTCAGACCAAACTTCCGAGGTGAAAGAGGCGCTGTTGTGCGGACCACGTGAGATCCTCGGTGATGTTTATGCTGAGGAAAATAAAGCTGTTCACCCTCTCAACCCCAGATCCATTGATGTCAATAGGGGTTAGCCTGTCTCCATTCCTCCTGTCGTCCACAACCAGCTCCTTTGTTTTTGCGACATTGAGGGAGAGGTTGTTTTCTTGACACCGCTGTGCCAGGGTGATGATTTCTGCACTATAGGCTGCCACATTATTATTTGAGATTCCGGCAATCCGCATAGTGTCGTCAGCAAATTTAATTAGCAGATTGGAGCTCTGGGTGGCAACACAGTCATTGGCATGCAGAGAGTAAAGGAGGGGGCTTAAGACACAGCCCTGAGGGGCACCTGTGTTGAGGATCAGAGGGGTGGAGGTGAAGGAGCCCACTCTTACCACCTGCCAGTGATCTGACAGGAAGTCCAGGATTCAGCTACACAAGGCAGGGTGAAGGCTGAGGTCTCTGAGCTTCTTGTCGAGCCTGGAAAGAATTATGGTGTTGAATGCTGAACTTTAGTCCAAGAACAGCATTCTCAGATAAACATCCTTCTCCAGATGTGTAAGGACGGTGTGCAGAGCTGTGGCTATTGCATCATCTGTAGATCGGTTGTGTTGGTAGGCGAATTGTAGGGGGTCCAGTTTGGGTGGTAGCAAGCTGCAGATGTAATCCTTGACCAGCCTCTCAAAGGATTTGCTCATTATTGAGGTGAGTGCGACAGGACGCCAGTCGTTCAGACATGTTACCATGGTCTTTTTGGGTACAGGAACAACCTTGGATGTTTTGAAGTAGGAGGGCACTCTACACTGGGAGGGGGATAGATTAAAAATGCCTATAAACACACCTGCCGGTTGTGCCATGCACACTCTGAGTACCCGCCCTGGGAGGCCGTCCGGTCCCGCAGCCTTGCGACTGTCCACCCGTTGGAAACGCCTGCGTCCTTCAGCCTCAGCGATGACCAGCTGCGGGTCACATCAGCAGCTCTCCTCGGGATCAGTGTTGGCAACATCAAAAGTGTAAAAAAGATTTAGCTCATCTGGGAGAGAGGCAGCGGTGTTGGAAACTACAGCACATTACAGGCCCTTCAGCCCACAATGTTGTGCCTACCATCTAAGTTACTCTAAAAAATGCCTAGTATTTCCCTATCACAATGCCCTCTATTTTTCTAAGATCCATGTACCTATCTAAGAGTCTTTTAAAAGACCCTATTGTATCCAACTCTACCACATCACTTGCAGTGCATTCCACTGTTCTCAGTGTGGAAAAACTTACCCCTGACATCCCCTCTGTACCTACTTCCAAGCACCTTAAAACTATGCCCCCTCCTGTTAGCCATTTCAGCCCTGGGAAAAAGCCTCTGACTATCCACACAATCAATGCCTCTCATCATCTTATACACCTCTATCAGGTCACCTCTCATCCTCTGTCGCTCCAAGAAGAAAAGGCCGAGTTCACTCAACCTATTCTCATAAGGCATGCTCCCCAATCCAGGCAACATCCTTGTAAATCTCCTCTGCACTCTCTATAGTATCCATATCCTTCCAGTAGTGAGGTGACCAGAGCTGAACACAGTACTCCAAGTGGAGTCTGACCAGGGTCTTGTATAACTGTAACATTACCTCATGGCTTTGAACTCAATCCCACGCTTGATGAATGCCAACACACCCTACGCCTTCTTAACAGCAGCACAGCAGCTTTGAGTGTCCTATGGACACAGACCCCAAGATCTCAGGTCCTCCACATTGCCAAGAGTCTAACCATTAATACCATATTCTGTCTTCAAATTTGACCTACCAAAATGAATCACTTTACACTTATTTGGGTTGAACTCCATCTGCCACTTCTCAGCCCAGTTCTGCTTCCTATCAATGTCCCGCTGTAAACTCTGACAACCCTCCACACTATCTACAACACCCCCAACCTTTGTGTCATCAGCAAACTTACTAACCCACTCTTCTACTTTTTCATCCAGGTCAGTTATAAAAATCACAAAGAGGAGGGGTCCCAGAACAGATCCCTGCGGAACACCACTGGTCACCGACCCCCATGCAGAATACGAACCATCTACGACCATTCTTTGCCTTCTGTGGGCAAGCCAATTTTGGATTCACGAAACAAGGTCTCCTTGGATCCCATGCCCGCTTACTTTCTGAACGGGCCTCGCATGGGGAACCCTATCAAATGCCTTACTGAAATCCATATACACTACATCAACTGCTCTACCTTTATCAATGTGTTTTGTTACATCCTCAATTAATTCAATCAGGCTCGTAAGGCATGACCTGCCCTTGACAAAGCCATGCTGACTATCCCTAATCAGATTATGTCTCTCCAAATGCTCATAAATCCTCCCTCACCACTAAGGTAAGGCTCAACTGCTCTCTAATTTCCTGGGTTATCTCTACTCGCTTTCTTGAACAAGGGAACAACATTTGCAATGTTCCAATCCTCTAGTACTTCTCCTGTCCCTATTGATGATGCAAAGATCATCGCCAGAGGCTCAACAATCCCCTCACTCACTTCCCACAGTAACCTGGGATATATCTCATCCGGTCCGAGTGACTTATCTAACTTAATGCTTTTCAAAAGCTCCAGCACATTCTCTTTCTTAATGTCTATATGCTCAAGCATTTCAGTCCACTGTAAGTTATCCCCACAATTGCCAAGGTTCTTTTCCTTGGTGAATACTGAAGCAAAGCATTCATTAAGTACCTCTGCTACCTCCTTTGGCTCCAAGCACGTTTCCACTGTGGCATCTGATTGGTCCTGTTCTCACAAGGCTCATTCTCTTACTTTTTACATATTTGAAGTAAATTGAATTGAATTGACTTTATTACTTACATCCTTCATATACACGAGGAGTAAAAACCTTCATGTTACGTCTCTGTCTAAATGTGCAATTTATAGTAATTTATAATAAACAGTATGTACAGTAGGACAGTCACTATACTATAGAAATACAGTTGTGTCAGCATGAATTAATCAGTCTGATGGCCTGGTGTTAGAAGCTGTCCCAGAGCCTGTTGGTCCTGGCTTTTATGCTGAGGTACCATTTCCCAGATGGTAGCAGCTGGAACAATTTGTGGTTGAAGTGACTCAGGTCTCCAATGATCCTTTGGGCCCTTTTTACACACCTGTCTTTGTAAATGTCCTGAATCATGGGAAGTTCACATCTACAGATGCGCTGGGCTGTCCGCACCACTCTCTGCAGAGTCCTGTGATTGAGGGAAGTACAGTTCCCATACCAGGCAGTGATGCAGCCAGTCAGGATGCTCTCAATGTGCCCCTATAGAAAGTTCTTAGAATTTGAGGGCCATACCAAACTTCAACAGTCTGATGTGAAAGAGGCACTGTTGTTCCTGTTTCACCACACAGCCAGCATGTACAGACCACATGAGATCCTCGGTGATGTGTATGCCAAGAAACATAGAAACATAGAAAACCTACAACACAATACAGGCCCATCAGCCCACAAAGTTATGCCAAACATGTCCCTACCTTAGAAATTACTAGGGTTACCCATAGCCCTCTATTTTTCTAAGCTCCATGTACCTATCCAAAAGTCTCTTAAAAGACCCAATTGTATCCGCCTCCACCACTGTTGCTGGCAGCCCATTCCACCCACTCACCACTCTGTGTTTAAAAAAAACCCCCAAAAAAACAAACTAACAAACTTATCCCTGACATCTTCTCTATACCTACTCCCCAGCACCTTAAACCTGTGTCCTCTTGTGGCAACCATTTCAGCCCTGGGAAACAGCCTCTGACTATTCGCACGATCAATGCCTCTCATCATCTTATACACCTCTATCAGGTCACCTCTCATCCTCCATCGCTCCAAGGAGAAAAGGCCAAGTTTGCTCAACCTGTTTTCATAAGGCATGCTCTCCAATTCAGGCAACATCCTTGTAAATCTCCTCTGCACCCTTTGTATGGTTTCCACATCTTTCCTGTAGTGAGGCAACCAGAACTGAGCACAGTACTCCAAGTGGGGTCTGACCAGGGTCCTATATATCTGCAACACTACCTCTTGGTTCCTAAATTCAATTCCATGATTGATGAACGCCAATGCACCGTATGCCTTCTTAACCACGCTTTGAGCATCCTATGGACTCGGACCCCAAGATCCTGCTCATCCTCCACACTGCCAAGAGTCTTACCATTAATACTATATTCTGCCATCATATTAGACCTACCAAAATGAACCACTTTACACTTATCTGGGTTGAACTCCATCTGCCACTTGTCAGCCCAGTTTTGCATCCTATCGATGTCCCACTGTAATCTCTGACAGCCCTCTACACTATCCACAACACCCCCAACCTTTGTGTCATCAGCAAACTTACTACCCCATCCCTCCACTTCCTCATCCAGGTCATTTATTAAAAACCACGAAGAGTAGGGGTTCCAGAACAGATCCCTGAGGCACACCATTGGTCACCGACCTCCATGCAGAAACTTAAAGCTGTTCACCCTCTCAACCCCAGATCTATTGATGTCAATAGGGGTTAGCCTGTCTCCATTTCTCCTATAGTCTACAACCCTGGCCACACCAAGCCCTACCAAGCCCTGCCAGCACGCCACCCAGAAACCCTGTCCACACCAAACCCTGTCAGCATTCCACCCAGAATCTCTACCCACACCATACCCTGCCAAACCTCCACCCAGAAACTCTGCCCCCAACAAGCCCCATCCACAAACCTCATCTATGCTTCTCATTAATTTATCATCCCCTGTAACAGGGGTTCCCAATCTTTTTTTATGCCATGGACCATAACCATAAATCAAGGAGTCCATGGACCCTAGGTTGGGAACTCCTGCTCTAAAAGGGGATCGTTAAGAGCACAAAATTTCTTGGTGTTCACCTGATGGAGAATCTCACCTGGTCCCTCAACACCAGCTCCGTAGCAAAGAAAGCCAGCAGCATCTCTACTTTCTGCGAAGGCTGAGGAAAGTCCATCTCCCACCCCTCATCCTCATCACATTCTACAGGGGTTGTATTGAGAGAAACCTGAGCAGCTGCATCACTGTCTGGTTCGGAAATTGCACCGTCTCGGATCGCAAGATCCTGCAGCGGATAGTGAGGTCAGCTGAGAAGATCATCGGGGTCTCTCTTTCCATCATCATGGGCATTTACACTACACGCTGCATCCACAAAGCAAACAGCATTATGAAGGACCCCATGCACCCCTCATCCAATCTCTTCTCCCTCTTGCAGTCTAGGAAAAGGCTCCGAAGCATTCGGGCTCTCACGACCAGACTATGTAACAGTTTCTTCCCCCAAGCTATCAGACTCCTCAATACCCAGAGCCTGAACTGACACTTTACTGCCCTATTGTCCTGTTTATTATTTATTGTAATGCCTACACTGTTTTTGTGCTCTTTATGCAGTCCTGGGTAGGTCTGTAGTCTAGTGTAGCTTTCTCTGTGTTGCTTTTTGTTTTATTAGGTAGTTCAGTCTAGTTTTTGTACTGTGTCATGTAACACCATGGTCCTGAAAAACGTCATCTCATTTTTACTATGTACTGTACCAGCAGTTATGGTTGAAATGACAATAAAAGTGACCTGACTTGACCGCTTGTCCTCCTACACTCCAGGGGTTTATCCAGCCTCGAGCCCTCTAGTCTTACTAACACTCTCTTTTCTTCACCCTTACCCGTTTTATGGTCGGCACTTGCTCATGGTTTATCTCTGAGACGTAGAAGACAGAGGAAAGCAAACGCTCCATAACCTTTTATAATTCTCAAAACAATAATTTTATGTCCAAAGAGAAGCAGCATTTTCCAGAAGCTACTGAATAATGACATGCTCCATTGTAACCTGATTATTTATTTATTGAGATACGGTATGGAACAAGCCCTTCCGACTCTTTGAGCCGTGCCACCTGGCAATCCCCCAATTTATTTCTATCCTAATCATGGGACAATTTACAAAGACCAATTAACCGGGCAACCGACACTACTTTGGAATGTGAGAGGAATGTGGAGCAAGAGGAAATCTGTGCAATCACAGGAAAAACGTACAGTCTCCTTACTGACCGATGGTCTCACTTTAAGGACTCCTGTTATTTCACGTTCTTGTTATTTATTTCTATTTATTCATATTTGCACTTGCACTGTTTGTTGTCCATCGATCCCGTTTACAGTTACCGTTCTATAGATTAGCTAAGTATGCCCACAGGAAAAAGAATCTCAGGGTTGTATGTGGTGACTTGTATGTACTCTGATAATAAATTTTATTTTGAATTTTACCTTGAAGAGAAAGCCACAACCTTAACATAACAATCTTAAGCAATTCTTTCAACAGGACAGATAAGCAGATGACTTAAGAGTTGTACTTAAAAGAGTGAGGTATTAGGCCATAGGACATAGGAGCAACTTTGTCCATTTGGCCCATCGAGTCTGCTCTGCCATTCCATCGTGGCTAATTTATTATCCCTCTCGACTCCATTCTCCTGCCTTTTCCCCTCAACTTTTGATGCTCTTTCTAATCAAGAACCTATCAACCTGCTCTTCAGATATACCCAGTGGCTTCCATAGATTCATCACCCCTAAAGAGACTTCTCATCTCTGTTCTAAAGGAACATCCTTCTATACTGAGGCTGTGTCCTCTGTTCTAAACTCCCCATTACAGGAAATATCTTCTCAATGTCCACTCTATTTAGGCCTTTCAACATTCGATATGTTTCGCTGAGATACCCCTCATTCACCTAAACTCCAAAGGCATCAGACACTCGTATATTAACCCTTTCATTCCTGGGATAATTCTTGTGAACCTCTTCTGGGCCCTCTCCAGTGCGAGCACATCCTTTCTTAAAATTGCTCTAAAATTGCTCACAGTACTCCAAGTGCAGGCTGACCAATGCCTTGTACATCTTCAGAACAGCCTCAATAAACTCGATTGGAACGGAGTACAAAGACAGAATGGTCTCAGTAGGAAAAAGGCAAGAGTCATGAAAGCAGACTAAATCAGTGCCTTGCAAAGAGAGGTGAATAGGAGGTAAGTGAGAAGAGTTTGCAGTGGAATGGAAAAAGACTAACAAGACTGCTCTAGGAGTCAACATGGACTCGCAGGGCTGAATGGTCTCTGTCCCTGCTGTTCCAATTCAATGATGTGAACAGGCTAGGTAATGTCATTTCCATGTTGTAATCCCTGTGTTTTCATATAACCGTACAGTTTACATTGCGATCAGCTTTGGTCCATAAGCCTATGCCCAGCGTGATTCATATGGAACCAACCAATCACACTTCAATACAGGTGTTCAACATCAATTCATGAATAAACCTACTCTTCTCTAATCAGTGAACTCATTTCAGTGAGAAATGTATGGTCTTCCTGAGGTTTTGCCTTTGTATTGACTTTATTTTGGTATTTTTGACTTCATTTTTCGATCCTGTGGGGAAAATGCTGTGAATATTGGCTTAGAAATTCATTTCTAAATCAAACACACCATTTTTTTGATCCGCTGTCTTCTTGCAAGTTAGTATAATCTCAATAACCAACTGCAATGCACAAACACTTCCTTCCATGTGTACGACATGCTCTCAGGCAGAGATCAGGAGACAATGAAGTCAATCAACACACAGTGTATGAATGCTACTACAGCAATGGAACATGACTATGGAATTGGGAATTATGTGCAGCTTCTGCCAGTAAAATCATGCTAGGAAGAAGACCTCTTGGAAAATGTCTTGAGGGAATATTTCTTAACTGTAACACTAATGGAGACTTTACTATAGTCACAGGCCATAGAACCTCTTGAGACAGAGTTGTAGTCTTATAGAGCCAGAGAAAAGTACAGCACAGAAACAGGCCCTTTGGCCCATCTAGTCCCTGCTAAAACTATTTAAATTGCCTACCCCCTTGGATCAGAGACCTCTATACCCCTACCATCCATGCATCTATCCAAACTTCACTTAAATGTTGAAATGTTGTACTGAGCTTGCTTGCACCACATGTGTTGGTAGCTCATTCCACACTCCCATGATCCTCTGAGTGAAGAGGTTTCTCCTCATGATCACCTTTCATCCTTAACCCATGACCTCTGGTTGTAGTGCCACTCAGCCTCAATGGAAACACTCTGCTTGCATTAACTCTACCTATACCCATAGATGCTCAGCTGTTGAGCTCACTGTGGCTATGCTGAACATCAACTTCAAAGTCTGATGTAAATTTATTATCATATATACATATATGTCACCATATACTACCCTGAGATTCATTTTCTTGCAGGCATTCACAGTAGAATAAATAAATGCTATACAATCATTGAAGAACTACACATGGACTGACAAGCAACCAATGTGCTAAAGAAGATAATCTTATCAAATACAATAATAAATAAATAAATAGATAGATAGATAAATAGCTAAAGAAAGAAGGCTGAGAACATGAGTAGCAGAGTCCTTGACAGTGAGTCCATAGGTTGTGGAATCAGTTCAGCACTGAGGTGAGTGAAGTTATCCATGCTAGTTCATGACCCTGATGGCTGACTGTTCCTGAACCTGGTGGTGTGGAACTCAAGGTTCCTGTACCTCCTTCCCAATGACAGCTACAAGAGGAAAGCATGACCTGGATGGTGGGGGTTCTTCATGATGGATGGTGCTTTCCTCCAACAGTGCATCTTATAAATGTCCTCAATGGTGGGAAAGATTTTCCTGTGATGGATTGGGCTGAATGCACCAACTTCTGCAGATTTTTCTAATCCCTCATTACTAATCCCACTTGCCCTGCTTTAGCTCCATGTTCCTCTGTGCACTTCTCATTCAACACCACTACCCCCGGCTGCTAATTCTATATACCTCTCCCCCTTCTGAACCTGATTCTATATACACCTTTCCCCTTCTCTCCTTTTCTATTTCCCATTCTGGCTCCCCTGTTACCTCTTCTCCTCACCTCCCTCTGGTCCCTTCTTCCATTTCTTTCTCCCATATTCCACTATCAGATTCCTCCTTCTTCATCCCTTTAAGTTTTCCACCTATCACCTTCCAGCTTCTTGAGTCTCAAAACCTTTAGTCTGGCCAACATCCTTGTGAATGATTTCTGCACCCGCTCTAGTTTAACCACGTATGTCCTGTATTGTGGCAACCAGAACTGTACACAATACTCCAGTTTGACCAATAATTTGTAAACAATAAAATGGCATCTCAAATCTGAACTCTTGTACTCAGTACCTCAGCTGATAAATGCAAGCACACTGTATCCTTTTTTTTAAACTACTTTCCGGGAACTACGTATTTGTACCTCTGGGTCCCTCCATACAACATGCCCCAAAGCCCTAACGTTCAATGTGTATGTCTTACCCTGGTTTAACTTGGCACATTACATCAGTTCTGATCCTGTTGTTATGTGCTTTCAGGCTTTTGTCAACTTTTCTGGTAACTTCTTTGAAAAACTCTATAAAATTGGTTAGACATGACCTACCATGCAAAAAGCCACGTTGACTATCCCTAATCAGCCCTCGTCTATCCAAATACTTATGTATCCTGTCTGTTAGAATACCTTCCAATAACTTACCTACTACTGACATCAGGCTCACTGGCCTATAATTTTCTGTCTTATTCTTACAGCCTTTCTTAAACAACAGAACAACGTTAGTTATCCTCCAATCTTCTGGCACCTCACCATTGCTAAAGATATTTTAAATATCCCTGCTAGAGCCCCTGCAATTTCTGCATTAGCCTCCCACAGGGTCCGAGGAAAACCCTCAACAGACCGTGGAGATTTATCCACCCTAATTTGCCTCAAGACAGAAAACACCTCCTCCTCTGTAATCTGTGCTGTCCATGTCCTCATTGCTGCCTTGCCTCGCTCCTATAGATGTTGCGTCCATCACCCGAGTATATACAGATGCAAAAAAATCCATTTACGATCTCCCCCATCTCTTTCATCTCCATGCAAAGATGACCAATCTGATCTTCTAGAGGTGTAATTGTGCACCTTGCTATCCGTTGGTGCTTATTATATCTGTAGAAACCTTTGGGGTTCTCTTTTACCTTGTCTGCTAGAACAACCTCATGCCTTCTTATAGCCCTCCTGATTTCCTCCTTAAGTGTTCTCTTCCATTACTTACTAATCATGCAATCTACATTCCTATTCAAATCATTAATGTACAGTATATCAACGACTGCAGAGGACTCGACACTAATCCGTGCAGCACACCACTGGGTCACAGGCTTCTAATTTGAAAAACAACCTCTACTGCCACCCTCTGCCTCCAACCACCAATTTAATTTTGTATCCAATTGTTAGCTCACCCTGGACCCCATGTGCTCTAATCTAGATCAGCCTACTATTTAGAATCCTGTCAAAGGCCTTGCTAAAATCCATGTAGGTGACATCTTTTACCCTGCCCTTGTCAATCCTCTTTGTAACCTCTTCAATTTCATGAGCTATGATTTCCTAAGCACAAAGCCAAGCTGACTATCCTTAATCAGTCATTGTCTTTTTGAATGCAAGTATACTTTATGTCGTAGGGGAAAGAAGAGTGAGGGCTAATAACTAGTAAATAGGGATGTGATATCATTAAAATGCAGAAAAGGCCTAAATGTAGAGTCATGAAATGCAGCAGAGATGACGCCAAAGTTTCAGGAGCTCCATTTATAGTGTGCATCCACTGTTGTAATAGAAAATTGGATTTACTGTTAACTAAATTGGACTTGTGGATAATCATTTTATTCTGTAATCAAGACCTTGTTTGTTACTTAATGAAGTTGCTCTGTAACCACCATCAAAACCTAGTTTTACTGTTAATCAGGCTTCTGTGTAATTTTGTCAGCTGAGGGTGTAAAAGCTATACCAAATTCACATTCGGTTTGGTCAGCTTTGACTGGTGTCCTGGTGCAAAACCATTTAAAATAATTCACCCACCATAAATCAAACACTAACTCTGCGTGGTCTTGCTTCGTATCTATGTGAAAGGGAAACTCTAAAGCTTGACCAGATTGATCTCTGGGATAGGAGGACTGTCCTATGTGGAGTGTTTAAATAGACTGGGCCTTTACTCTTGTGGGTAATGTTATTTAAAACATTAAAGAAAAATATTACAGGGCTGATGTTTTCCTTGTACTCACAAATAGCTGTCTAGAATTAGGACTCAGTTCCAAAATGAAGAGGTTTTTATTCAAGACAAAAATAAGAAGTTATTTTCTTACTCAGAGGTTTAATCAGAATCAAAATCTGATTTAAAAACCAGAATCAGAATCAGGTTTATTGTCACTGACATTAATCGTGAAGTTTTGTGTCAGCAGGAAAGTGCAGGTCGAAAAACAAGTTAGATATAATAGGACTTGCTAAAATAAATTGATTCAACCCAAAAAATTTCCAATGTTGAAACCATATTTGTAAAGTGTATTTAACTATTGGATTATCCAAATGTTTATACAATTTAGAAAGAGCAAAGGGAAGCGAAGTCCCTAGAATAGAACCCAGTAAAAACCCTTGTACAGATTTACATTGGAGATTTACCCAATGAGTACTTGAAGTTGTATCCAACCCCATAGCCAAAATTTCAAATAGCAGGTATTAATTACCCAATAATAAAATCTAAAATTCGGCAGTGCCAGACCACCCTTCTTTTGAGACTTCCGTAAATATCTTTTACCTAGCCTAGGATTTTTACTCTGCCAAATGTATGAAGAAATTTTAGAATCAACACTATCAAAAAAAGATTTTGGAATAAAAATTGGTACTGCTTGAAATAGATATAAAAATTTAGGTAATATAATCATCTTGATAGCATTGATCTGACCTATCAATGACAAAGACATTGGTGACCAACAGGTAAATAAATGTTTAATCTGATCTGTTGTGAATATGGACCAAGCCTATTCGACTTGGAAAACTAAAGGTATATTATGATTTTGTGATTTATTTTTGGATAATTGTTTCATGTCCTTTGAACAATTAGCTAACAAATATAATTTACCTAGATCCCATTTCTTTAGATATTTACAGGTTAGAAACTTTTTAAATACCGTTCTTCCTACTTTCCCGAATCTATATTCTATGGATAGTTCGGAAAAAACTTCAGATTTAAATTCTTTTCAGAAAGGTGCAATTGCAACTATCTACAATATAATTATGAAAATCCATTTAGATGTATCTAATAAAATTAAAAATGATTGGGAAAGGGAACTTAAGCTTACTTTACCTATTGAAAAATGGGAAAAAATTCTTCAATTAGTTAATTCATCCTCTATATGTGCTAAACATTCGTTGATACAGTTTGAAGTCGTGCACAGAGCCCATATGTCTAAGGAGAAATTAGCTCACTATTATTCTCATACAAGTCCAGCGTGTGACAGATGACATTCTGAGACAGCCTCTTTAACCCATATGTTTTGGTCATGTTCCTCTTTGAAAAAATATTGGGAAGATATCTTTGATATTATTTCAACTGTATTGAACATTGATTTACAACCTCATCCTATTACTGCAATTTTTGGTTTACCAATGATAGAACCACACCACTTAACCTCTTTAGCGCGTCGGATGATTGCATTTCTTACATTAATGGCTAAAAGATCTATTTTGCTAAATTGGAAAGAGATTAATCCTCCCACCACATTTCATTGGTTCTCTCAAACTATGTTATGTTAAAACTTAGAAAAAGTCAGAAGTATTATATACGATCCACCTATTAAATTTGAAAAGACTTGGAGGCCTTTTATTCAACACTTTCATATGATGTGACTTGACCTCCTTTCCAAACCTATTCTCTTGTTTTAATATATGCAGAGAGGTACAGTGTTGATGACACTAATGGTTCTTTCTTTTTTGATGTTACAAACAGCCCATGTTCTTTTCTTTTGCTTAGCTTTTGGTTAGTATTGTTTAGATCAGTTTTTTTGGGGGGGTATACATTATTTTCTTTTTTTTCTTTTTGGATATGTTAATCCTTTTTTTATGTATACTATATTTGTATTTGAACAATTTTGGGAGGTTTATTACCCTTGTATTAACTGATTATATATTTATATACATAACCATTAACAATGTAATCCCAATAATTGTGTAGCAATACTATGTTATATTTACTATTTTGATATTAATAAAAAGATTGGAAAAGAAAGGAAAGTGCAGGTATTACAAACTACTATAGTTCACAATGAAAAATTAATAAATAAATAGTGCAAAAGAGGAATAGAGAGGTGGTGTTCATGGACACTACACTCCGTGCCCACTAAATGTATGTTTCTAGTCTTCTGCTGTAGCCCATCCACTTCAAGGTTCAATGTGTTATGCATTCAGTGATGTTCTTCTGAACACCACTGTTGTAAGTAGTGGTTGTTTGAGTTAGTGTTGCCTTCCCGTCAGCTTGAACCAGTCTGGCCATTCTCCTCTGACCTCTCTCATTAACAATGCATTTTCGCCCACAGAACTGCCACCTACTGGATGTTTTTATTTGCGTACCATTCTCTGTAAACTCTAGAGACTGTTGTGTTTGAAAATCCCAGGAGATCGGCAGTTTCTGAGATACTCAAACCACACTGTCTGGCACCAACAATCATTCCACGGTCAAAGTCACTCAGGTCACATTTCTTCCCCATTCCAGTTTGGTCTGAACAACAACTGAACCTCTTGACCATGTCTGCATGCTTTTATGCATTTTTCTGCATGCATTGAATTGCTAACACATGATTGGCTGATTAGCTATTATACATTAACAATTAGGTGTACAGGTGTACCGACTAAAGTGACTATTGAGTGTATAGTTCAGACCTCTGATGTCAAAGAAGCCGTTCCTAAAATCATTGAGTATCGATTTTGGATTTTGAGGGAAGCAAGACAATTAGGATTAGTATGAGAAAGTGACACTGAGGTAAATTCTGCCATAATCCTCTTGAAGGTGGGGCACAAACAACAAGACTACGTCATTCTATTCTTGTGCCTTTGAATCTGAGATTCGAGCAAGAGAGTAATCATTTCCAGAGAGCACATCACCATCTGGTACAGGGGCATCACTGCACAGGATCAGGACGGTTGTGACTGGGATCCTCACCATCAAGGACACCTTCAAAAGGTGATGCCTCAAAAAGGCAGCGTCCATCATTAAGGACCCCCACCATCCAGAATATGGTCTCTTCTCATTACTATTTTCAGGGAGGAGTCAATGTCAAAGCAACAGTACATTTATTATCAAAATAAGCATACAGTACTATATACAACCTTAAGATTCGTCTCCTTCCTGGCAGTCACAAAGCAGTGAAACCCAATAGAACCCATTTAAAAAGAAGACCAACAAACACCCAATGTGCAGAGGAAAAGGAACAAATCGTGCAAACATAAAAGTTAGCAAACAGCATTCAGAACTAAAATTCACGGAAGTGAGTCCACGGATGACGGATCCAGTTGTCACCGCAGCCGATCCAGGAGCCTCAGCACAGAGACAAGTAAACCAGGTTCTGCAGCGATCTGAACACTGGACTGTCCCTGACCTTTGGTCATGCAGGCTGTTCAAAAGTTCAACCCTGAAAGGCAAGTTTCAGGCTATTGATTGCAGTGATAATTTTTGAGAAGTGTGAATAATAAAGAAACTAATAGTTGCTTCCAACAAGTCATCGGTGTGTTTCATCAGCGTCATCTTAAACAAATATGTGTCTGAAGGCACACATTCAATGCTTTAGAAACAGGTTTTTCCCCCTCTGAATGTTCCATGAACCTATTAACACCACCTCACTATCTTGCTCTCTTTTTACACTACTTATCTGATTTTTATATTTCTTATTATAACTGATAGCATTTTTATGAATTGTACTGTACTTCTACTGCAGAACAACAAAATTTCATGACATATGTCAATAATAATAAACTTGACTTCAATTCTGATTCTGAAAGGAGGTAACTAGGCAAAACACAAACTGGGCAGCATATCCTGTTGAGAGTGGACAGTTTCATGGCCTGGGTTGCATCATGGCCTGGTACGGAAACACCAATGCCCAAAAACAGATGGACTTTCAAAAGCAAACACGAGGAAATCTGCAGATGCTGGAAATTCAAACAACACACACAAAACGCTGGTGGAACACAGCACGCCAGGCAGCATCTACAGGAAGAAGGGTCTCCTTATATCCTGACGAAGGGTCTCGGCCCGAAACGGCGACAGTGCTTCTCCTTATAGGTGCTGCCAGACCTGCTGCGTTCCACCAGCATTTTGTGTGTGTTGTTTGGACTTGCAAAAGTATTGGAGACAGACCAGCTCATTTCAGGAAAAACTGTCCCCACCACTCAGCACATCTATAGGAAAGCAGCATCTGACATCAAGATCCCCCAGCATCCAGGCCATGCTCTCTTCTCACTAGTACCATTGGGAAGGAGATACAAGATCTTTGGGTTCCACACCACTCTATTCAGAAACAGTTATTACCCAACAACCATCAGGCTCCTGAACCATTGTGGATAACTTCACCCACCACAACACTGGACTGATCACTGAGCATATCCAATGGACTTACTTTCAAGGACTCTACAACTCATGTTCACAGTATTATTTATTTATTTGTTTGTTTATTTATTGAATTTGCGCTATTTATTTTGCACATTGGATCTTTGTCCGTCTTTGTGTGTAGTTTCTCATTAATTCTATTGTATTTCTTTGTTCTGCTGTGAACGCCTGCAAGAAAATGAATCTCCGTGTTGTATATGGTGACATATACATACTTTGAGCTTTGAACTTTGAGCAGATTGCTGTTGAAAATACAGCCTCTTGACAGCAGTTGATAACTCACTTTGCAAGTGATTTAAGAGTAGCTTAATAGCGTGGTTCTGATGTGCCAAAGCTAAATATTGTTTGCCTTCCTAGTTGTCTACAGTAGCTGCAAGGTATGATTGTGATCTGAAGATACTCAGTACTATCGATGCTTTATTACTTCTGAGACCTTTCTGAAACCACTGTGCTTAATAATAATCCAACCCTCTACAGTGAGAAAAGACAAGTTTCTTATTATTTCATGGAGCATCCTTGAAACTGTTAAAAATCTATATTTACATTTATAGTTCAGCCTCCCTAGCTTTTCCCCCTCCTTTCTTGAAGCTGCTTATTTATATATTTCTATAAATTTGACAGAGGTATACAATATTATCAGGGATATAGATAGTGGGAGTGCAAGCAGGCTTTTGCCACTGATGTTGGGTGAGAATGCAACTGGAGATCTTGGGTTAAGGGTGAAAAGTGAAATGTTTAAGGGGAACATGAGGGGAAACTTCTTCACTCAGAGGGTCATGGGAGTGTGGAGCAAGCTGCCAACACAAGTGTTGCATATGGATTTGATGTCAAGTTTTAAGAGAAATTTGGATAGTTGCATGGATGGGAGGGGTATGGAGGGCTGTGGTCTGGGTAAGGGTCGACGGGACCAGGCAGTTTAAATGGTTCAGTACAGACTAGATGGTCCGAAGGGCCTGTTTCTATGCTGTAGTTTTCTATGACTCGAATTCAGAGTGTGATACCATGGTCCTGACAGCCAGCCAAACTATAACCTAAATTATTATTATCAATGCCAGCAGTCTATTTGATCCTAGAGGTATTGAGAAGTTACTATATTTTCCCTTAACCACCGACGCATAACATCCAGCAAGAGACACTGGATGGTAATCAGGACAGTGAATCAGTCTTCCAAATCTAAGGTTTCCAGAGTCTTTCCAGACAGAGGTCAATAAAAATAGCTAAATCATTCTACTTTTGGAACAGGCAATGCAACAGGGAGATATAAACAGCACTAAGCCAGGACTTTTAAATCTTTGCACATTTAAAATAAATTGAAATGGATGCCTCTCAGCTACTTTAGATGGGCCATTGGGCTCAGTTGGTAACAGTTAATAATTCTGGATGAGCTTTATTTATCACCTGTACATCAAACCATACAGTGAAATTGTGGCTTGCATCGACAGTCAACACAATCCAAAGCTGTGCTGGGGACAACCCACATGCTTCGGCTGCCGACGTAGCATGCCCACAACTTACTATCACTCATGAACCTGTACACCGTCTTTGGAACGCGGGAGGGAAATGGAGCAGCCAGAGCGATCCCACGGAGAACGTACAAGCTCCTTACAGACGGCAACAGAACTGAATCGCAATCTGACGGTTAACACTGTGAAGCATTATGCTGTCTGCTCTGCACCATGTCACTTCAAAGTTCAAAGTACATTTATTATCTATGAATACGCTTCATAGGCTGTAGCTTCATATTCTTTCTGTTTAAGCACATGCAGAAATGTGTCTTTTAGTATGCTTTGGTGTCAAACACCTTCTCCATTTTTGTTTTCAGTTTCTATCCGCAGCTCTTTGAAGCTTCATTAGGTCCATGACAATGAACAATATCGTTCATTTGGCTAACATCTAGATAGAGATTTTGATACTACATCTTACATTGTTTAGCTTCACCACGAGCAGGAGTGGTGTCAGGGCTAAACTTTGGGAGATATCTTTACCCACTATCAACCATTTTGGAAAATCATTAATTTTCTGGCATGCCATCCACCTGTGATATTGGTTCATGTTTTCATTCAATTAGCCAGTCTTGCCTGATGCTTTTCACAACTACTAAGGCCACATTGTTTGTATTCTCACTTTGTATTGTTATGCCTGTGGCCCCCTCCTTTTTGAGAATCGCAGGATCGCTATTGATTTGGTTCAGGAGACCCAGGAAATGAGAGAGAGACGTTTGGAATGTCTTGGCCCCGCGGCGATACAAAGCTACGGGAAACGGCCATTGTCTCTTGGAGACGGAATTGTGTATTAAGTACTGTGCTTCGTGGAAGCCCTCGGGCAACGTGGGCTGGTTGGGGGATGGCATCATTCCACCCTGATTGACATCTGAGACCCCGTGAGTGGGGATAAAAGAGGGCCTGTGGGAACAGCCCCTCACACACACGCACCAGGAGAAACACTAGGAGTTCCGTGACAGCGTTTAATAGCAATAGCCGGTGGAGGGCCCACGTGTGTCCTTTCCCGTTGCCCCAGGATTGGGGTCCTACCACAGAAGGCGGCTTAGCTAAGGAAGAGATCACCACCGACGCCATTTTGAAGGATTGACATCATAAAAGGAATGGGCAAGTTAAACTGTCTCTCTCTCCAACCAAAAAGCTGCAGCTTGAATGAACTTGAGTGACTTTTATATTTCCATCGGACAATACATTATCCCCTAGACAACGATAGAGCTATTTCTTATTGATTATTATTATACCCGCGCTTTTAGAGTTAGTATTGACGACGTATATTATATGTATGTTTGCATTGATATTATTTTTGTGTATTTTTATCAATAAATACCGTTAAAAATAGTACCATCAGACTTCAACGGACCTCTCTATCTTTGCTGGTAAGTGACCCAGTTACGGGGTACGTAACAGTATCTATCCACATCTCAAAGATGTTCATTTTCTTTCTCTCTAGCTGCCTCCATTAACCCATTGACCAGATGACTTCTACAATGTATTCCATGGCCCCCTTGGCTTTACTTTATTATTGCCTTTATTCCCTCTATCCTAAACATCTCTCCCCATCTACTCTGTAACTTAAAATGAACTTGTGTTCTATCTTGAGTCTTGATAAAGGGAGTTGGCCCGAAATGTCAACTGTTTATTCCTCTCCATGACACTGCTTAAATTGCTGAGTTCCTCCAGCATTTTGTGTGTGTTGCTCTGGATTTCCAGCATCTGCAGAATCTCTTGTGTCTGTATTCTCCCTTTCTCAGTTTTGTCAATGTCTTTGAACTGAAATATTAACTGCATTTCTTTTTTAGCCATAAATGAGACCTAATCCTGTTGAAGGGTCTCGGCCCGAAATGTTGACAGTGCTTCTCCTTATAGATGCTGCCTGGCCTGCTATGTTCCACCAGCATTTTGTGTGTGTTGTTTGAATTTCCAGCATCTGAGGATTTCCTCATGCCTGATCCTGTTTTCTGTTTTTATTTCAAATTTCCAGCATCTGCAGGCTTTTAGTTTCATTAACTTCCTTCCTTCAAAGTAGTTAATGCTGTTTTTATACTTCGCTAAATCCCATATAGGTTTATCGTTATCACTTGTGTGGAGGTACAGTGAAGAACTTTGTTTAGCATGCCATTCATACAGATCATTTCATCACATTGATGCACCATCAATAACTCTCGGAGACGTGAGGCGAGATACAGGCTTTTATTCGCTGGAAGAGAGCAGTCAGCAGCAAGAGATCCCCACACGACATCCTGGAGACTGAGGGAGGAGCCGTGCCTCCAATCGCCTTTATACAGGGGTCTGTGGGAGGAGCCACAGGAGCAGTCAGCGGGGGGCGTGTCCAGACAGGTATATGTAGTTCACCGCACACATTCAGTACACGATGCAGTACAAGGGAAAACCATTAACAGAATGCAGAATCTAGTGTTACAGTTACAGAGGAAGTGCGATAAAGATTGATAACAAGGTACAAGTCCACAATAAGGTAGACTATGGGATCAGGAGTCTATTTTATCATACAACAGGACATTCAATAGTATTATAACAGCAGGATAGAAGCTGTCCTTGAACCTGGTGGTACGTGCTTTTAGGTTTTAGTATCTTCTGATCACTCACCTTTGGTTCTCACCAGACACTCAGCTTTCACCTGTGGCTCCAAGCAGCTGCTTACATGCAACAGCGGCCACACTCTGGCGCACGTCTTCAACAGGTGGGCTAAACCAGGTGAAGGTGGTCTGCGGGCCTCATACCCTGGTGAGATAGGGACATGTCTGTCCTAGCATGCGAAGTCAGCTCTGGCCAGCTGGGCAGATGAGATCTAGAGTGAGATCCAATGCCTAGGAAGGTGGTACTGCAACATTCCGTGGAGAGCGGACAAGGCACAGAAGGTGTCATGGTCATCCTCTGCAACCAAGGAAGACCCCAGTTGTGGCGTTTGCTCGTACTACTGAACCCGGACTTCTGAGGTCAAGAGAGTGGAACTGACCCAGTACAACAGCTTTTCCACTTTAAAAACTCTCCCCTACAGTTTTCCTGTCATCGTCAGACACAATGAACAACCACCATCTTCTGCTCAATGGGAAGGATAAGAGAGAATGTCCAGGTGGTTGGGTTCTTTACTTATGATGGCTGATTTATTGAGGCAGTGAGAAGTGTAACCGGAGTCCATGGAGGGGAGTCTGGTTTCAATGACGTGCAGAGCAGTGCCCACAACTCTCTGCAGTTTCTGACAGCCCTGGGCAGAGCAGCTGCCACAGATCCAGTGATGCATTTGAAAACAATGCGTTCCATGGTGCATATCCCATTTAGATTTTTAATTTCCAAAACAGTAACTTCTCAAAGTATAAGAACCCTTTCAACTGGATTCTTCTAATATTCCCTTCAATACCACCATTGGTTTGTCAAGGAATTTTGTTGGTGTATTGTTGTCACATGTACTGAGAAACAGCAAAAAGCTTGTCTTGCATACTGTTTATTCAGATCAAATTATTTGATGTTGGGGTGTTCACCGAGCTTGGCAATTAGCTTGCAGATGTTCCATCACCAGTCAAGGCGACATCCTCGGTGCACAGTTGTTGGTGTTTCTCTCTGGGAGTGCTCGTGTTTAGGCTCCTGTTCGTTTGCCTCAGTCCTGATTGGCTAGGCATTCAGTTGACCTTTGAATTCTATTGGCTCACATTTCTTTGGCTCTTAGAGGTTCGTAGATAGTGTCTATTAACTGCGTACTGAATATGTCACTTCAACTGGTGATGAAACATCTGCAGGCTAATTGCCAGGCACGGCGAACACTCCAACAGCAAACCCCTCAACCCAAGCCACCGACATTCACCGCCATCCTAGATCAAATCATTACACAACACGTTGAGGTAGAATAAGAATCAAACAATAACAATGCAGTGTAAAAGCTAACGAAAAGTACAGTGCAGGAAAATGATCACATGCAAGATCACAACGAGGTAGATTTTGAGGACAAGTGTCCATCTTATTGTATAAAAAATCCATGCAAGAGTCTGATAACTGGTTAGTCAAGTGTAATATTTTGGATACATATTCGAAATATGCTCAACAACATTCCAGTTCGTAAACTCATCGAAAATGCACTTCCATCTTCCCCACTCAAATCCCAAAAACATTCCTACAACTTGAAAACCCTTACCCTTGACTCCTGTGATGAACAAACTGATTGGCACCAGTACTGGCACAACAACACATCTCCCCCCACGGAGATCTGATCGTCAACCCCACCTTGCTCCTCCCGGGCTTTACTACAGCTACCAGGGGAAAAAAGCTGGACAGCAGCAAATGTCAGAAGTCAACATGTCAAATCAGTGCAAACACTACACCAATGGGGTGCCCAACAAACCCCAGCTTGCCCCTGTGGTGCCCCAACCCAGGACATCCCCCACCTGCTCCAAATGTCTCCTCTCACCGAGACCCAAGACAACTTTGCCGCAGTCCATTGGAGCGGCTACGAGCTGGAGGAGTGGCTAAAACAAAAACCATTTAACAGTGTGAGACAGTAGAATAATAATCATAACAGAATCCGTGAAAGATCACACCAACTCAGACATTCTACCTGCCATACGAAACAACAGGAAGTCAAGTGTAATTGTACTTTTGGAACTTTGTCCTAATTATTTTGATTTTTACAAGAAATAGTCAAGCATTATTTCTTCAACTCTCCTAATTCTTTTTAGCACTTTTGCCTAAGTTTTTTTTCTTTAATAATAGAGATCTGGGAAAGGCAAATCTCTTACTTCACATATCTCAAGACCAGACAACATAGCATTTACCAAATCTGAAACTTTACTTTTGGGTAGATGATGTAGATAAACACCCACTCCTTAGGCAACACAAAACCAAATATTAATTTTGGAAAATAATTTTAGTGGTTCATGATCTAGTGAATATCTACCTTTCACATTTACTGGTAAGTCATTCTAAAAGAAGAACTTTCATTTACATAGCAAGGTCTCATAATTTCCCATACCTCGCTACAGATCATGAACTACTTTGAAGTATAGTTACTGTCATAATGTAAGAACAACCAGCAGCCAACATGCAGTCAGCAATGGCTTACAATGATAAAGTAAATACGGGATGATTTGATTTGATAATTATAGGGTGAAGGTAAATATTATTCAGCACACTAGGAAAATGAAGATTTTCCTAATTAGTTTTATGGAACATGATACTGAAACTGTAATTTGACATTTTCATCTAAAAGATGAAATCAATTGTATTGGAGCTGCCCCTTAGTATTTTCTAGAAATGTGGGCCTAGTTTGGATTTCAATATTGTGCACGTAAGTCACAACAGCCACTTGGCAAAAGTATCATGTCTTTGTTCTTGGCTTTTAACTCTTCTACTCATATGGTAGGTGCAGTATTCCAGCTAGAAACAATTTTACTTATTATAATTGGAATCCAAGACTTTGACAAACTTCTATAGATGTGTAGTGAAGAGTATATTGACTGGTTGCATCACATCTTGGGAAAGAAGCACCAATGCCCTTGAATGGAAAATCCTATAAAAAACTGGTTACAGCCCAGTCTAACATGGGTAAAGTCCTCCCCACCATTGAGCACATCTACGTGAAGCATTGTTTCAGGAAAGCAGCATCCATCATCAGCGACCCCCATTTCATGTTCTCCTCTCACTGCTGCCATCAGGAAGGAGGTACAGGAGCCTCAGGACTCACAGCACCAGGTTCAGGAGCAGTTATTACCCCTCAACCATCAGGTTCTCAAACCAAACTTCACTTTACTCAATTTCACTTGCCCCATTATTGAAATGCTCACACAATCTTATGTATTCACTTTTAAGGACTCTTCATCTCATATTCTCTACTTATTGCTTATTTACTTATGGCTGTTGTTATGCATCTAGTGTGGTAGTGTAGTGGGTAGTGCTTGTCACTCACTTTCAGCTCCACCGATGGCTACCAGTCTTGTTAAAAGGAGAGCCGAATATGTACCGTAAGTCTCTCCCTGCCAGTACATAGCCTCGGCAACAGCAAGCCTCACGTAGTGCTTCCTTGCTGGTGACACACGGAAAGGGAACTCCTTTTGGACTCAGGCTGAACTACAGAGGGTGGGGAAGAGGTCTGGCCCCTGTAAATGTAACATGTAGGCCCACCTGTGTGTGGACATGCCCTGGTGCTTGTGAACCAGATCCGCAGCTATGGGTAAATAGCCCCACTGACTTGTGGGCAGCCTCAGGAGAGACGAAGGCCACAGAAGTAAACCTAGCCAGCAAATCCAGAGTGGAGCCCCTAAGGCGGCTGAGCATCCTTCTGGCAGCTCCTGCAGCCAAGCTGGTGCCAAACATTTTGCTTCATAAGCTTTCCTTTGGACTACACTGGTGGAGCCGAGAGGGGCATCTCAATGACTGGGCATCTCAGGATCCTCATACCTTTTGCCCAGGTTTGTGATGATGATGGTCAACACCTATTGTCCTACGAGACAGACAGACCATTATTTCTTTATTTTTGTATTTGCATAGATGCTGTATTTTACACACTGGTTGAATGTCTGGTTTAGTGAGATCTTTCTTTGATTCTGTTATGGTTATTATTCTAACGTGCGTTTATTGAGTATGCCTGCAAGAAAATGAATCTCAGGGTTGTATATGGTGACCTATTATATATTTTGATAATAAGTTTACTTTGAACTTTGAATTGGACCTGGTTTATTATAATGATATGTATGGAGATACAGTAAAGAGCTTGTTGTGCACACTGTTCATACAAGTCACATCATGACACAGTGGATTGAGGTAGAACCAGGTAAAATAATAACTGAATGCAGAATAAAGTGTCACAGCTACAGAGAAAGTGTAAGGTAAATTGTGACATCAAGAGTCCATCTTATTAAATCAAAGTCAAGTCAAATTAAGTGGTGTTACCATATACTCTATTGAGATTCATTTTCTTGCAGGCTTTTACAGGAAAGAAAAGAATGCAATAGAATTTAATAAAGCTCTACATAAAGGCTGACTAACAATCAATGTGCAACAAAAGACAAACTCTGCAAATAAACAAAATATAATAATAATATTGAGTACCTGAGTTGTAGAGCCCTTGAAAGTGAGTCTGTAGGTTGGGGAATGAGTTCAGAGTTGTGCTGAGTGAGGTTATCCACACTGATTCAGGACAGGCAGACAGACAGACATAGTTTATTGATCCCGAGGGAAATTGGGTTTCGTTACAGTCGCACCAACCAAAAATAGTGTAGAAATATAGCAATATAAAACCATAAATAATTAAATAATAATAAGTTAATCATGCCAAGTGGAAATAAGTCCGGGACCAGCCTATTGGCTCAGGTTGTCTTACACTCCGAGGGAGGAGTTGTAAAGTTTGATGGCCACAGGCAGGAATGACTTCCTATGACGCTTAGTGTTGCATCTCGGTGGAATGAGTCTCTGGCTGAATGTACTCCTGTGCCTAACCAGTACATTATGGAGTGGATGGGAGTCATTGTCCAAGATGGCATGCAACTTGGACAGCATCCTCTTTTCAGACACCACCGTCAGAGAGTCCAGTTCCACCCCCACAACATCACTGGCCTTACGAATGAGTTTGTTGATTCCGTTGGTGTCTGCTGCCCCAACACCCAACAGCCTGATGTTTGAAGGATAATAGCTGTTCCTTTCGTGTGAGACCTTCCCAAAGGAGCCTGAATGGTGGGGGTGCTTAACAATAGATGCTGCTTTTTTGTGGCAGTTCTCCTTGATTTTGTGCTCAATGGCTGATTGTGGAATTGCTTGTGACGGACAGGGCTATATCCACCACACTCTGCAGATTTTTCCACTCCTAGGCATTGATGTTTTCATATTAGGCTGTAATGCAACCATACTCTCCACTGTGCATCTGTCGAAGTTTGTCAGATTTTTAGGTGACAAGTAGAATCTACGCAAACTTAAAGGAGGTAGAGGTACTGCCGTGCCTGCTTTGTGATGGCTCTTCCGTGCTGGACCCAGGTCAGATTCTCTGAAAAGATTAGACTGAGGAATTTAGTTACTGACCTTTTCCACCTCTGATCCCCGATGAGGACTGGCTCCTGGACCTCTGGTTTCCTCCTGCTGTTATCAACCCTCTCCACCTCTAACCCCCTAATGAAGACTGACTCATGGACCTCCTTCTTCTTCCTCCCTTAGTCAATAATCAGCTCTACAGTTTTGCAAACACTGAGTGAGAGATAGTCATTGTGACACCCATCAGCCAGATTTTCAATCTCCTGCTGTATGCAGATTCATTGCCATCTTTGATTTCGGCAACAACAGTCAGCAAACTCTGGCATTGGAGTGTGGTAGTAGGGAACCATCTAATAGTGTTATTACACTCACTTTCATCTTGCTGTGCTTGAGTCATTGACTTGGAGAAGTCATGGAGACAATCAAAACTGAAATTGCGCCATTGCTAAATCTCGTTATGATTGTTTGGTTTCTATTGTGCCAACCCATAAAAAGAACTTCCTTCAATCACTTCTCTCTTTAAATGAATGGATGTGTTGTTCTTTGTAACCTTTGAAAAGAGCATTAGCTTTTGGGTTTGATAATGACATTTCAATTATACCAAACTGAATGAAATGTTAAGGGCAATGACTCAAACATATGGTAAATGTCTGTGGTAAAACTTAATATTCTAACACATAGTAGCTACTTTAAGACTTCCATGTAGTTTTGGTACTAGCAACCTCCTCTCTACCTTTTGGTAGATATTTGGGAAAAGAAGTAGGCTATTCTAATTAGGCTAAAATGAGAGATCATAGGTTAAGGGTGAAAGGTGAAATATTTAAAGGGAACCTGATGGGAAACTTTTGTCAGAGGGTAGTGAGAATGTGAATTGAGCTGCCAGTGGAATTGGTGGATGCAGGTTCAATTTCAATATTTAAGAGTATGTAGATGGGAGGGATATGGAGGGTTATGTACAGTTGTGGGTTGATGGAACTAGGCAGAATAAGATCTTGGCCCAAAGGGCCTGTTTCTATGCTGTCTTGCTCTAGTCTATAATGCTATCAACTCTTCAAATCTGTTCTGACACTCTACAGAATCATGTTTTCTCTAATTTCATGTACCAACCTTTTCAAGCCTCATTTTTTCCCACAATGAGACCACTCTCAGCTTGGAAGAGCAACACCCCATATTCCATCTGGGTAGCATCCAACCTGATGGTATAAATAATCCATTTCTCTAAATTCTGGTAATTTCTCTCCCTCTCCCTTCTCTCTTCTTCCATTCCTCATTCCGGTTTCCCTCTTACCTCTTCTCTCCTCCTCACTTTCCTCTGGAGTCAGGGCTTTATGCTTTGGCTCTTGGTAGGGTCACCCATGCCAAACAGGTCAAAGGCCAGTCTAAGAGTGGTCCACCAGTCCTCCAGGTTCGGGGGTTCAGCTCAGGGCCAACACCCCTGACCGGTAAAACAGAACTGTTACGGAAATAGTAATGAAGAATCCTTCTACATCTGAATGTGACAGTGTACCCGACTCTCCGACTGGGACTCGCATAGCCGACAGTAATGAAAGCCAGAGGAAGCTAAAGCCACAGTGAGGGAAACCCTGAACTCCACCAGAGATGAAGGACCTTCATTGCTGCCCTATGCACCAGCAAAACAAGGGTGCAAGTAGGCTGAAGGGATTAGTTTAGTTGGGTATTTGATCAGTAATTCAATTGGTCGAGCACAACATTGTGGGCTGAAGGGCCTGCTCCTGTACTGTTCTATATTCTTAGTTCCTTGCTTACCTTTCTTATCTGTTTTATATTCAGAAATAGATGGTGGTCAGGAAAAATGTGGTCTCCCTGCAAATCAGTAATGATGTAATTGTAAATGAAATTATAGAAATCTAGGGCATGTTTGGTCTAACAAGGACTTTATTTGATGTTTGTCCAATTCAAACACTATGCTGGATGTAATCACATTGCAATCATTATTAAATAAATGGGCACATACTGTTTAAGATGTACTCAAAATCAGGCTCATTACTTATCACTGAGTATATTAAGGCCAGCACTATTATTGATTTTAAGATGCAAAGTTCACAAAATATCTTTGACACATTATAGCAATCCACCACGTTTCTGATATGAACTTGCCTGCAATCTGTTTGTAAGTTTAAAATTGCCTATTAAAACCACACTGGTCAGTAGCATGTTTGTTTAATTTCTGTAGTTACACATCCTACCACTTAATAGCAGCCTCCAACAGGCCAATCTAAAATTCCTGTTTACAAACTTACACCTAGAAATGTGATTATCAGTATCTAGTTTTTAAAGTGCTAATCAAACATAAGCTATCTCCTGTAAAACAGCTATTCCCTTTCCTCGGCCGCATCTGTTGCCAGGACATAGCTTTCCATTGAGGACATTGGAGGTGTCCTCCTTCTTTAAAGAAGGAGGCTTCCTTCCCTCCACTATAGATGCTGCCCTCACCTGCGTCTCCTCCATTTCTCAAACATCCAGGTTCATCCCATCTTCCTGCTGCTTTAACAGTGATAGAGTTCCTCTTGTCCTTACCTACCACCCCGTGAACCTCCACATCCAAGACATTATTCTCTGCAACTTCCACCATCTGCAAGAGATCCTACCACTAAACATACCTTGACCTCCTGCCATCCACTTTCCACAGGGGTCCCTTTCTCCACAATTCCCTTGTCCATTCATCCTTCCCCACTAACCTCCACTCATCCTGGCAAGTGCCCTAAGATCTACACCTGCTCAATACGTCTCCTCCCTCACCTCCATTCAGGGCTCCAAACAGTTCACTTGCCAATCTGATAAGGCTTTTCGTTGTGTCTGGTGCTCCCAATGCGGCATTCTCTATGTGGCTGAGACCTGCCATAAATTGGGAGACTGCTTTGTCGAGCACCTCTGCTCCATCTGCCACAAGCAGGACTTCCTGGTGGCTAGACATTTTAATTCCCATTCCCATTCCTGTTCGGGCATGTCAGTCCATGGCCTCATCTTGGCACCTCCAACCTGGTGGCATTTTTCCTTCTGGTAAACAAATTCCACTCCTCCCCCTATTCCTCTATTCTTCACTGTGACTTTTATCTCCTCTCACTTCTGCCTGGGTCCCCTCCTCCTTCCCTTTCTCCTCTGGTCCACTCTTCTCTCCGATCAGATTCCTTCTTCTCCAGCCCTTTACCTTTCCCACCCACCTGGCTTCATCTATCACTGTCCACATAAACCCCTTCCCCTCCCCCCACCCTTTTGTCCTGCCATCTTCCCCCTTCCTTCTTAGTCCTGAAGAAGGCTCTCGGCCTGAAACATCGACAATCATAGATGCTGCCTGACCTGCTGAGTTCCTCTGTCATTTTGTGTGTGTTGCTTTGGACTGCAAGTATCTGGACACTTTCTCATGTTTATAATTTATTTTCATGTATCTGATGTTTTTGCAGTATCGTTTATGCACCTTATAACATTGGCACTTGTTTGTGCACCATATCACACTGGAGCCTTACCGTACAAAAAATTAAGTTATAGAGTTATAAAGCACTACAGTACAGAAACAGGCCCTTCAGTGCACCCAGTCCATGCTGAAATATTATTCTGCCTTGTTCCATTGACTTGTACCCAGACCATAGTCCTGCATACCCCTCCCATCCATGTATCTATCTAAGCTTCTCTTAAATGATGAAGTCAAGCTTACATCCACCACTTGTACTGGCAACTCATTCCACACTCGCACTACCCTCTGAGCGAAGAAGTTCCCCTTAAATATTTCACCTTTCACCTTTAACCCATGACCTCGAGTTCTAGTCAAAATCCAATTTCAGCGAGGAAAGTCTGCCTGCCTTTACCCTCATAATTTTGTATACCTCTATCAAATCTCCCCTCATTCTCCTACACTCCAGGGAATAAAGTCCTAAAGTCCATTGAATACTCACAGTAAAACTGCAATACACTGTGATATTCTGTTGTACTTAAGGGATAGTGTTAACATAGAACAACTCAATAGGGCAGCTTTGAACCGACTGCACAAACATCTTCCAAAGCTCACACAACGTGGTTAAACCCAAAGGGGGTATTTTCCTGACATTTAATTGATAATTTACTCATGATACGAGTGACATCGCTGACAAAACTCTATTCACAGCATTTCTACTGAGGTGTGCCGGATCTGCAGTACACAGCCAGGAGAAAGCACAATGGTGGAAAGAGTGAACAGCTTCAAGTTCCTGTGGATCAACACCTCAGAGGATCTGTCTTGGAGCCAACTCATTGATGCAATCATAAAAAAGGCATTACTTCACTAGGAGTTTTAGGAGATTTGGTATGTCATCAAAAACTTTTGCAAATTTCTATTGATGTACAATGGAGAACATTCTGATTGGTTTCATCACTGCCTGGTACAGAGGCCCCAATCCTCAGGATCACATGATGTTGTAAAGGGCTGTAGACCCAGCTGACTCAATCACGAGCACAAACCTTCATACCCCCATCTTGAAAAGGTGGTGCCTCAAGAAGCAGTATCCATCACTAAAGACCCCCACCATCTGGGACATGTGCCCCTTCGTGTTACTACCATGGTGGAGAACGTAGAGGAGGCTGAAGATCCACACTCAGTGATTCAGAAAGAAATTTTCCCTCCCTCATTTGGATTTCTGAGTGGGCCATGAATAATTTATTGCAATTTTATATCTTTCCACTGTGCTGAAGCTGTCTCTGAGCCTGGTGGTACGTGCTTCTGCCTGACGGGACGGGGAGAAGAGAGTGGGGTGGGTGGGGTGTTTGATTATGCTGGCTGCTTTACTGAGGTAGAAAGAAGTGTAGATAGCGCCCATAGAAGCGAGGCGAGTTTCCATCGTGTGTTGAGCTGTGTCCACAACTCTCTGCAGTTTCTTTTAAGTCTTGGGCAGAGCAGTTGCCCTACCAAGGTGTGTTGCATCCAGATAGGACGTCTTATATGTTGCTTCAATAAAAAATGGTGTCCAGCTTTCTTGATGGTGGAGCGGCATCCAAACAAATAGAAGCCATTCTATTACGCTGCCTTTTTTTCTCTCTCTGTCTGTCCACTTGCCCTTTGGAGTATCAGAACAAAGAAGCCGTACGGTCCGTCGGGTTGGGTTGGACTACATTGTCCATGATTCCGCGCGGCCCGGTACGTCTGCGCAGTGGTATGGTCAGGTGATGCGGTTGGCGAAGGCAGCGGCGGCAGCAACAGGCGGGCGGCGGTTTCGGGCCTGAGGGACTTCTGGCCGCGCACATAGCAGGTATTGCTTCTCCTGATACTGGCATTGTTATCCATTCAAAGGAGGCTTTCAGCCGGTCGCACGCTGTTTGTGGTGTTCACAGCGGGATTTAATAACGAGAGGGCCGTTTGTGCCAGGTGAAGGGCTGCTGCTAGATTGGGCCTGCCTGGAGTCACCTCTCTGTACTGGGGCAGGTGTCAAAGTTAACAGTAGTTCAGGTCAGAGCATTAAACCATCCCGGGACAGGAGCTGCGAAATAAAGTGGGGGCAAAACAAAAACTTCCGTCACCACACTGTGTTTTATTAATTGTGAATGTCTGTCCTCCTACGAGCTGTAAATATTGGGTGAAATTACGATGAATAATGCGGTATGTGGTTTCACATACACTGGTGCTAGAAAGTTTGTGAACCCTGTAGGATTTTCTCTGTCTCTGCATAAATATGACCTAAAATATGATCGGATCTTCACGTAAGTCCTAACATTTGATAAAGAGAACCCAGTTAAATAAATAACACAAAAATGTACTTGTTCATTTATTTATTGAGAAAAATTATCCAATATCACATGCAGTTGTTGGAAAAGTAATAACTGGTGTGACCCCCTCGTACAGCAATAACTTCTACCAAACATTTCTGGTAACTGTTGATCAGTCCTGCACATCAGGTTGGTGGAATTTTAGGCAATTCCTCCTTAGAAAACTGCTTCAACTTTGGGATGTTGGTGGGCTTCCTTCGGGTCCTTCCCCAACATTTCTATAGGATTAAGTTCAGGACTTTGACTCAGCCATTCCAAAACACAAATCTTTTTTAAACTATTCTTTTTTTTATTTACTCTTGTTTACTGGATCATTGTCTTGTTGCATTATCCAACTTCTATTACTACTCTGACATTCTCCTGTAAAATGTTTTGATATAATTTTGAATTCATTGTTCCCTCATTGATTGACAGTTGTCCGGACCCTGAGGCAACAAAGCAGGCTCAAACCATGCTGTTCCTTCCACCATGCTTCACAGTTGGGATGAGGTTTATGTGTTGGTGTGCAGTGCCCTTTTTCCTCCAAACACAGTGGTGTGCATTTCTGTCAAAAAGTTAAACTTTTGTCTCAACTGTCCACAGAATATTGTCCCAGAAGCATTGTAAAACATCCAGACTGGAGATGTGCTGCACTGTTCTTTTTTGGAGAGCAGTGGTTTCCTCCATGGTGTCCTTCCATGAACACCATTCTTGTTCAGTGTTTTTCTTATAGTGGACACATGAACAGAGCCTTTAACAAGTTCTAAAGATCTCTGCAAGTCTTATGCTGTTACTGTTGGGTTCTTTTTTTTAAACCTCCTTCAGCAATGCATATTGGGCTCTTGCTGTGATCTTTGCAGGATGCCCACTCCTAGGGAGTAGCAACAGTACTGAATTTCCTCCATTTGTAGATGATTTCTCTTACTGGGGATTGATGAGTACTTAGGTCTTTAGAAATGCTTTTGTAGCCCTTTCCAGTTTCATGCATCTCTATGAACCTTTCTCTAAGGTCCTCTGAAAGTTGTCTGGATTGAGGCATGGTGCACATAAACAAATCTTCCTTGAGAAGAGCAGGCTCTGTTAGTAACCTGACTTTGTCTTTTATAGGACAGGGCACCTCTACAACCCACACCTCCAATCTCATCTCATTGACTGGAACACCTGACTCCAAATAGCTTTTGTAAAAGACATTTCTGCAAAGGTTCACATACTTTTTCCAACAAAGACATTAAATATTGGATCATTTTTTGCAATAAATAAATGAGCGAGTATAATGTTTTTGTGTTATTTAATTGTGTTCTCTTTTTCTAGTTTTAGGACTTGCATGAAGATCTGATCATATTTTAAGTCATATTTATGCGGAAACAGAGAAAATTCTACAGGGTTCACAAACTTTCTAGCACCACTATTTTTGTCTGTCCTTTGAAGTTTGTGCTTCCGATTAGTAACATTAGCAAATTTGCTGATGACACAAAGCTGGGTGGCAGTGTGAAATGTCAGGAGGATGTTATGAGAATGCAGGGTGACTTGGACAGGTTGAGTGAGTGGGCAGATGTATGGCAGATGCAGTTTAATGTGGATAAATGTGAGGTTATCCACTTTGGTGGCAACAATAGGAAGGCAGATTACTATCTAAATGGAGTCGTTAGGAAAAGGGGAAGTACAACGAGATCTAGGTGTTGTACATCAATCAATGAAAGCAAGCATGCAGGTACAGCAGGCAGTGAAGAAAGCTAATGGCATGCTGGCTTTTATAACAAGAGGAATTGAGTATAGGAGTAAAGAGGTCCTTCTGCAGCTGTACAGGGCCCTGGTGAGACCCCACCTGGAGTATTGTGTGCAGATTTGGTCTCCAAATTTGAGGAAGGACATTCTTGCTATTGAGGGAGTGCAGCGTAGGTTCACAAGGTTAATTTCTGGAATGGCGGGACTGTCATATGTTGAAAGATTGGAGCGACTGGGCTTGTATACACTGGAATTTAGAAGGATGAGAGGGGATCTGATTGAAACATATAAGATTATTAAGAGATTGGACACACTGGAGGCAGAAGGCATGTTCCCGCTGATGGGTGAGTCCAGAACTAGAGGCCACAGTTTAAGAATAAGGGGTAGACCATTTAGAACAGATGCGGAAAAACTTTTTCACCCAGAGAGTGGTGGATATGTGGAATGCTCTGCCCCAGAAGGTAGTGGAGGCCAAGTCTCTGGATGCATTCAAGAGAGAGTTAGATAGAGCTCTTATAGATAGCAGGGTCAAGGGATATGGGGAGAGGGCAGGAACGGGGTACTGATTGTGTATGATCAGCCATACTCAGCCAGGGGTGCTGGCTAGAAGGGCCGAATGGCCTACTCTTGCACCTACTGTCTATTGTCTATTGATACAGTAGAATTATTATTTTTAATGCCATCAAGACAGCATGTGTTTCTTGAAGCCTGAGTGGGAGCATTTAATGAAGGAACAATGTGACAATTTGTAAAACTTTCAGAAAAGTTAAGTGGAATTTTAGGAAATAGTATATTAAGGTGCTGTATGCTTGTTAGAAATCAACTTTGTTCAATGAAGAACTTTCAAAAAAGTTAGTTTTCAAGTAACACATATGGACTACAGATCAGAAAATCTGTTGGAAAGGTCCTCACTACTCCTCTTTTGCACTGCTTTGTACTTTGGATAGGTACATGGATCGGGTGCAGATTGATGGGGTTAGGCAGAATAATAGCTTACATGGGCTAGATGGGCTGTTTAGGGCTGTAGCATTCTGTGACTCTTACTTATTTATGTTTTATTGTAACTTGTGCCACATAATAAACTTCACAACTTCCATCATTGACAATAAATCGGATTTGGATTCTTGTTGGTCTGGAAGTATTTTTGGGCAGCATGAGAGACAACAATTTGGGTCAGTGATCTTTAATCAGTTAAAGGAAAAGTTAAAGTTATTATCAAAGTACTGATAGGTCACCATATATAACCCTGAGATTCATTTTCTTGCGGGCATACTCAATAAATCCATCAAATAATAACCCTTGTAGAGTCAGCGCAAAATCGCACCAACTTGGGTGTTCAACCAGTGTGTAAATATAAAAGGAAAGGAATAATAATGGTAAGTAAATTATTAATAAATATTGAGAACATGAGATGAATCCTTGAAAGTGAGTTCACAGGTTGTGGGAACATGTCAATTATGGGGCAAGTGAAGTTACCCCTTTGGTTCAAGAGACTGATGATTGAGGGGTAATAACTGTTCCTGAACCTGGTTAACATTTTGACTTGCGGAAGAGGGTAGAGCAAAGGCAATTTGGAAGGGACTGAATGATACAAGTGATTTAGGTGCTAGATAGGAGAAGACAGTAAAGCCAGATTAAAGTTGGTTGCAGGCCACAGCCTCAGTTCAACGCAGAACAGCAGCTGAACACCAGCTCGTCCCTCTCTTCTGGCCCGGCACCCAAGTCGGCCAAACCTCGGGTCGTTCCTCACTCTCAGACCTGCAATTGTTTGTTCAATAAAATTCAATATAGTAATTATAAATTGGGTTTACCTTATTCACTGAATAGTCTGTGGTGCCATTATCAGTCATGAACAAGTTCCAGTTAAGTAGGTAAAAATGCTTTATTTAAAGCATGTTCAATGTGGAAAGGTCATAAATTCCAACAGCACTTAATTAGGTGATGGCAAATTACAGACATTCTGCAACCGGTCCTGTTCAGTTCAGAATATTGCAAAGCCTGATCAAAAATCCACATTATTCATGTTACAAATAATATTGAAACCATGACAACACGTATTCTATTTACGTTCAGCCCTTTTTTAGTAAAGGGTTACATCCCTGGATCCAAAATGTGTCCTTTCTCTGTAAGCTAACTTCTCTTTGTATTTACTCTGTTTGACTGTATAGGGTTTCTGTTATTTAGACCCTTTCCTTGCATGATGTTTACACATTTCTATAGCCAGCAGAAATTTCAGAGTGATCAGAAGCATGGATTTTCGATCAGGCTTTGCAATATTCTGCACTGAACAGGACCAGTTGCAGAATGTCTGTAATTTGCCATCACCTTATTAGTGCTGTTGGAATTTATGACCTTTCCACATTGAAAAGCTCAGGTATTCATTTCCTTAATCAATTTGGGTATTGGTGGAACTATAATGTGACTTTTTAAAGAGATTTCTTGTGGCAGGTCAAAAGGAAAATACAACATTCATATGGCTGGATTCATTAGTTTATTGTAAGTAAAGAGTATCTACCGGTAGTTTATGTATCCAGTATCTAGTTTTAATAGTGGAAAATGTGGAAAATATCGCTGAGAGCTGAACCAAAATGAAAAAATATTACAAATATATGCACGTCTAAAGAGAAAAGGTACCCTTCATTACAAAGTTCTGAGCAGAGTTGTGTTGTGCTTTTCTCTGCAGATGTTACTAGACCTGTCATGAACTGTTTTGTTTTAAGTTGATCAAACATTTTTTGTGTGCTGTTTTCTTAAACATTTGTAATATCTTTCTGCTAAAGAGATTAGCAAACCTAACGCAAATACATATCAAACTGCAGAGGATACTTAGGATGTATAGGAACTCTAACACAAAACTTCAATACTAATGAGCTGCCAGGCAGCTGCTATTTCTGTTTTTTTTGGAGAAAAAATAAAGCTGCTGACGATACTAGAAGCTAATAGGGTTTTGATAAAGTTGCAGACATCCCTTTTTAAAGCAGGAGATGGGATTTACCTGGAGTAGCTCTTCAAATGGTAAACTGACCTAGGAATCTCCCTCTCGCTTGGAGTACAAGACCTTCTGACAGTAAATAGAACATAGAACATTACAGCATTGGACAGGCCATTCAGCCCACAATATTGTTCTGATCGTGATGCCATATCCCTCCATTTTCTTCATGTGTTTATCTACTGGCCCGGTTACCTATTCCAGGCACCTGTCACATTCTGTGTTTTTTAAACAAACCCAAACAGACCTCTTGCATTGCTTTTAAACTTCCCCCCCCTATAACCTTAAAAGCACGTCTTCTGGTGTTTGACAGTTCTACCATGGGAAAAAGATTTTGACAGTCTACTCCATCTTTGTCTCAATAATTTACAAAAATCTGTCAAGTCTTTGATACTCTAAGGACAATAGCCCTAGTTTGTTCAACCTTTTCTCGTAGCTCTTATAACCTAATCCAAGCAGCATCCTAGTAAACCTCTCCAGAACCCTCTTGATAGTCTCCACATTCTTCCTTTAATGGGGTGACCAGAACTGACACAGATAGAGTAGATATTTGGAACTGCACACTGCAGTTCGACTGAAAATTTATATAGCATGACTTTTCTTACTCTTACACTCAACACTTCTATCAATGAAGGCAAGTAAGGCAAAGATGTTTTATGTTGCCTTTACCATCTTTTCTACTTGTGTAGCTGGTACTGCACTTCTGGGCTCACTGGATGTTTGTAAGTGCCTCTTTTAATGATTTGAAATCATTAAAATACTTCTTAAAAACATAACTGGATAAAAATGACTAAACATTGGAAAACAATCAAATATATTAATGTAATTTAGAATTGTAAATTACCTTGAACATCTCTTGTTTTCAAAACTACTGACTCCATTTGAAATGAATGAAAGCACCCTTGCATCTGAACTGGCATGGCTATTGGTTGATATGCCAGAGCTTCTTGTTTTGGTCGAAGCAGTGCATGTGTCCCTTCACAGACCTGAAAATGTTATTATTTATTGAGATACAGTGCAGAACACCCCTGATTTAACCCTACTCTAGTCATGGGACAATTTCCAATAACCTACCAACCAGTATGTCTTGATTGCTGGAGAAACTGAAACACCCCCACAGGGTCATTGGGAGAACATACGAAGTCCTTACTTTGAACCCAGTTCGCAGGTACTGTAATGTGTTGTGCTAACACTGTGGTACTGTGTTGCCTCAAAAAAGGCAACTGTAACACAGTGTATTTATGGTCATGAAGTAAATTGTTCAGCCTACAAAATGTTCTGAATTGTGAATGTTGTGCTTAACTGTTCTGACCTAATATTTTTGTCATCCAAAACAATTACTGTTTATATGTCTCTGTTGCAGTTTCTTGATGCATCTGCTTGCAATATGCGGACATGAATTTTAGAATATGTTTTATATTAGGTGAGGATAAATTGAGAAAGCCTTATAGGGAAATTATTTTTGTTTTAAAATCATGGGATTATAGCATTCTGTAGCACACTCAGCAATGTAGTGAAGGTGTTGGGTAAGGAGTTCTAGGATCTTGATTGTGATGCAAATACAGAATAGTTTCAAGAGGGTGATTGGTTACAAGAAAACATTCTGCTTCTACTTTTCTGGAAAAAAGGAAGCATAAATGCTCATGATATTAGTGGCTAGAGAATTCAGATAAAATTGTGGTGATTTGAGGATTTCCAGAGAACATGTACCTGCTAGAAATTGCAGAAGCTGATGTTCCTGTATGAGTGGTGTGGGGTTTTGGTGGTAGATGGTGCTTCTGGTGGTGGATATGTAAGCTGACTTGTGCTAGTTGCTGCCAATCTCCTTTAAGGGGTAATGGAACTGAACTCATCAGGGCACACGTCGATTGTGGAAGGTTGTGGGCTCTTGGAAATTAGTTCATTTATCATAGAACATCTACCTACTCATTTGTTCTTACAGCCAATATGATGGGTCCAGTAAGTATCTGGACAATGACAGCACAGAAACAGGCTCTTTGGCCCATCTAGTCCATGCAGGACTATTATTCTGCCTAGCTCCATTGACCTGCACCTGGAGCTTAGACTTCCACGCCCTTCCCAATATATATTTATCCAAACCCTTCTTAAATGTTGGAATTGAACCTACATCCACCACTTCCACTGGCAGCTTGTTCCACGCTCTCATTATCCTCTGAGTGGAAAAGTGATTGGGGGAAATTTAGTAAAGGTGAGATTGTAATGAAGTTAGATGAATTTTAAGGTGAGTTGTTTCGGGGGAGTTGATTGACATGATTTTTACCTGCTGGTTATTAGCCCAAACCTTTATGTTGTCCAGGTCTTGCTGCATGTCAGTGTGGGCTAACTCCTTCAATAAACAGTTGAGTGAGGAGCTTGCAATTTCTGAAGCAGCTAAAGCAAATTGTTTCGGCACAGGAATAGGAGTAAGCCAAAGGTAATGAGCTACCATCTTAATTATGAATCTTTGAAATTATAGCATGGTTTTCAAAATTAATCTAATCCCAAACTACTGCATTGTACGGTGGCTACAGTACCCTAGAGATGATTTTATGCCATTAGAACCATCAAAACTATAGTAAATGCTACCCATGTGATTTCACCAGAATTACTATCCTGAAACATTAAGATTTCAAACCTCATTAATCACTTGTAGTATGCCCTGAATAGAGACCTGTCCATCATGAGCAGTCATATTCATGACTTGTACCCTGGAGAGTATTAACTAATCAGTTGTAGTAGTGAACATAGCTGATCAGATGCCTAAGTAATTGATTTAGCCTTCATGTTAATGAAACATTTATTGTCAATGTTTCAGAGGCAGTTAGACCTGCAGAAATCCAAGTGGCCATGTTTGGGGAAATGTAATTTAAATATTATTTTGTTGGTTGCATTGAATTTTTTCAGAAAATGTGATGTATTCTTACTAATTGAATTTTGACATGGACATCTTTCAGTTTAGAGCATTCAGAATAAGTGACCAGTCGGTAATATTCATTGTTGTGTCCGTTAGTCAAATTGAATGTTTAATCTTGCCCCATTAGTCTTCCCAATTGATACAGATACTTAAATGTTTCCTACTGTAAAGCACTTAGTGTCATAGAGTTATAGAGCATAGGAAAATGCGGTGGAAACCACTAAGTCCCTGCCTGCTCTCTGTAAAGAATCCTCTACAGTTCTTTCTCTCTGCTCTATCCTTTAACCTCTACAAGAGCATCTCCCTCAAGTACCTACACAATGTTCCTTCAAACTCATTAAATATTTCAGCTTCCACCACCCTTGAGGACAGTAAGCTACTGGTCATTAGTATTGTCTACTCTATCAGAGGGTTTTTTTCATGTTAAAAAAAATCATTTCTTTTGGCCACAGTTTGAATGTGTTCCCTTGTGTCCAGTAATTTCAAAGGGGAAAAACATATCTAACTTGATTAATAATTTTTATTGGTTGCTTTATTATTCCTTTTTTTTTACAAATTACAGAGGGTTTATTTATTTAGAGATACAGTGCAGAATATGCCCTTCAAACCATACCACCCAGCAAACCCCAATTTAACCCTAGCTAATCGTGGGACAGTTTACAATGTCCAATTAACCTATTAATCAGTAAGCCTTCTGACTGTGAGGAAACCAGAGGACCTGGAGAAAATCTGTGCATTCCATGGGGAAGATGTACAGACTCCTTACAGATGATGTCAGAATTTAACTCTGAATTCCAAATCCCTGAGCTGTAATAGCATTGCCCTAACCACTATGCTACAGCGGTGGTTTTGTGTATGTGTGTGTGTGCTGCTGCCAAATTGTGTATATGATATCTCTTGCACAGCAATATGACAACCAATACTTCAGTATTTGGTTAGGTAAGGGTGATAATGGTCTAGGATACTAGGAATCAACAGTAAGCTCAGTCTTGTATCAGCATGGATCTTTAATTTATTTCTGAAGTTTAAAGTCTTGTCAGAAGTGCTGTCTGAGATGACAGAAACTGAACCCTCACCTGTTTTCTCAGCTGGCCTTCACAATTGCAGCATCCAGGAAGATAGGACTTTGTCTTTCTAAAGGAATACATCAAACAACGCCGCTCTACTTCAGTGTAGACTTAAATTTCAGCTTGGGTTTTGCATAGGACTTGAGACTACGGTTGACTTTTGATTATATAGTGTAACTGAGGGGGTTAGTTCCATGAATAATCAAAAAAATGTGGATGTAAGCTAGTCCAGTATAAGTCTGGACCATAGCTCTACACCCACGTCCGCTGCACCCAGCCAGTGTACAATACCCTCATTCTCTTGCAGATCCACCATATGGACAGCTCTGCCCCTAGATACACTGCACCAAAGTGTGGGTTGCAAAGCAAATATTGGATTACAGAATGTGAGGCAGTGTTCTGTGACCTGAAGCACAAGTCCAATCAAGTGGAGAGCATCAGAGTGGCCCCTTAGTAGCCTGCAGGACTCATTGGGAGCAGGCCTGTGGTGAAAGTAGATTGGAGCATTCATTAAATATTTGAATGTGAATCAATGTTATTAGTCAAAACTGGTTTGTAAATGAGAGTTTAAAACCATCAAAGTTCAAAAGGCATTTATAAATAAAACTGGAAAAAGGTGAACGAAAGGGTCCTGATGAAAGATCTCGGCCCGAAATGTCCGACTATTTATTCTTTTCCATAGATGCTGCCTGGTCTGCTGAGTTCCTCCTGCATTCTGTGTGTATTGTTTGGATTTCCAACATCTGCAGATTTTCTTCTGTGTGAAACAAAAGTGTAACCCCACTTTTTCCTGTCGTTTGAAGTATTTTACAGTTAAAGCATTTTCTATTGGTTTATATTTGAATTAAAGTGATTTGAGTTAGGAACTTAATAGAATTATAATCAGCCAATCTAATGGTTGTGAGGGCAAGTTTTTTTTCATTGGGCTATAAAAAGTAGTTTGACCAGCGTCCTACTCAAAACAAACTCTTTGTTCCTCTCTATCGATGCAGCTTGACCTATTGAGTTCTTCCAGCATTTTGTGTGCATTATTCTTAAAAACAAATGGGATGGATTCAAATGTAAAACAGGAAAATCATGGATAAGCTGGTAGAATAGTTTCCAAGAATAGAATTGCAAGTTCTTAGTTGATAACAATTTTGACAAAGCACATCTGAAATTCTATTTGCTTGTATGTTCTATGACAAAAGAGAAAGTGTGCTTTGCAAGTGCTGAGAATCTGCAGTTCCCCTTGCATTGAGCAGGATTTATGCAACAGCATGCACAATGATTGAGGAACTCGGTTTGTCAGCCTACTTCTATGGAGTGAAATGGACAGTTAATTTTCATCAGAAATTTACAAGGATTTTGCTGGGACGTGCTGACTTTTAGGGAAGACTGCTTGCTTCCTTTTTCTTGACCAGATTTACCCTTCATCCTAACAGGAACCTGTTTCTCCTGGACACTTGTGATCACTCTTTTAAAACCCCCCACTTGTCATTTGTTCCTTTCTCTTCAGACAGGTGCACCCACTCGACTTCTGCCAGATCCTGATGTCCCTAAAATTAACCCTACTTCAGTTACTTAGGGTTTATGGAAAAGGATAGGCAATGGTTAATTAACCATGCCCTATCCTTTTCCATCACTATCTTAAAGCTAATAGAATTATGGTCACTGGAGTCAAAGTGCTCCCTGACTGTCACTTCTGTTACTTGCTTCACTCCCTAAGAGAAGGTCCAATATTGCACCCTTCTGAGAAAGGCCCTCTATATGTTCACTCAGGAAACTTTCCCCGACACACCACAAATTCGAGCCCCCTCTAGACTCATAACACTGGGTGGCCAAGTCAACAACGGGAAAATTAAAATCTACCTACTAATACAACCAACCATATTAAGCTTAAAACTATGAGTTTTAAGGTGTCTTTACACACCTGCTCCTCAAGTTCCTGCAGGCTGTTGTGGCATCTATAATACAGCCCTACTAGACTGATCCTCCCCTTGTTTCTTCTTGTTTCATATGGCTTCATTGGATCCCCCAAGAGTGTCATCTCATTTCTACAGTTTATTTAATTTTATTTTCATTTATTTAAAGATATAGTGCATAACAGGCCCTTCTAGCCCTTCAAACTCCATTGCCAGCAACCCACCGGTTTAACCCTAGACTGATCACAGGACAATTTACAATGACCATTTAATCTACTGACTAGTACGCCTTTGGGATGAAACTGGAGGACCCAGAGGAAACTAACGCATTCTATGGAGAAAATGTACAAACTCCTTACAGAGGATGCCAGCATTGAACTCTGACTCCAGCTTGCTGAGCTGCATTAGTATTGCACTAACCATTATGCTACCATGTCTCATGGCATTTCTGCTATTGTGTCCTCTCTTATCAGAAAGGTTATTTCCCACCCCCTTGTTTACCTTTACCTTTGTCCCTCCTGTAGCATCTGTATCCTGGAATATTAGTCCTGCTGTTCTGTTAATATCCTAGTCTTCAGAGCTGATTCATGCTCTGAGTTAATCCCCCTAACAGTCCTGGAATGAAAGGGTTAATGCATGAGTGGCATTTGATGGCTCTGGGCCTATACTTGCTGGAGTTTAGAAGAATGGGGGAGGGGGGAATCTTAATACAACCTATCAAATATTGAAAGTCCTAGATAGAGTGGACGTGGAGAGGATGTTTCCTATAGTGGGGGAGTCTAGGAATAGAATAGAAGGATGTCGCTTTACACCAGATGAAGAAGAACTTCTTTAGTCAGATGGTGATGAATGTGTGGAATTCATTGCTGCAGATGACTATGGGCCAAGTCATTCAGTATATTTAAAGTGGTGGTTGATAGGTTCTTGATTAGCAAGGGTGTCAAAGGTGACAGGGAGAGGACAGGAAAATAGGGTTGAGAGGGATAATAAATTTGCCATGATGGACTGGTGGAACAGACTCGATGGGTCAAATGGCCAAATTTTGTTCCTATGTTTTATGGTCTTAAACCTTTAGAATTGAAATAAATTCATTTTGACTAAATATTCCTTTCCCTGACTTTACTGCGTCCATAGTTGTCCTGATTACTGGACTTGCTCTTGCTATTTATTCATTACTTGCTCAAACTCAGAGTCCCACCCCCATTATGTAGCCATTTACAAATGAAATCGTGAATCACCGTTTCACACAAAAGGCACCAGAATGTTTACATAATAGGCATTGGATGCTAAGTCATTTGAAATGATCAAGGTTGAAATGATGGATCTGTGTATGTCTTGATGATATGCATTAGAGAAAAAGAATGTTTTCTGTTGTTATCAGTAAAAGTACTGTCATGCAAAGTAAAGGTGTTTTAATAAACGCAAAGTTCTGCAGATGCTAGAAATCTAGAGCAGCGCGCAAAAGATGCTGCAGGAACTTAGCAGGTCAGGCAGCATTTATGAAAATAAATAAACAATCAATGTTTTGGGCAGAAACCCATGTTTAGGACTAGAAAGGAAGGGGGAAGACACCAGAGTAAAAAGGTGGGGGGACGGGAAAGAGGATAGCTAGAAGATGATAGGTGAAGTCAGCTGACTGGGTAGGAAGGAATCTAATAGGAGAGGAGAGTGGACAATAGGAGAAAGGGAAGAAGGAGGGGCACCAAGATAAAGTGATTGTCAGTTGAGAAGAGGTAAGAAGTCAGTGGAGAATAGTAGAAGAAGGAAGGAGGACAGAAAGAAGTTATCGGAAGGAGAAATCGATGTTCATGCTATCAGTTTGGAGGCTGCCCAGACAGAATATGAGGTGTTACTCCTTCAACATAAGAGTGGCCTCATTGTGGCAAAAGAGGAGGCCTTGAACTATGTCTTGGAATGTGAATAGGAATTAAAATGGTTGGCCACCAACATATTCTGCTTTTGGCAGATGGAGTGGAGATGCTCAACAGAGTGGTCCCCCAATTTGTGTTGATTCTCACCAATGAGGGAGGATCTCATTGAAACCTATCAAATGTTGAAAGGCCTAGAGACAATGGCTGTGGAGAAGATGTTTCCCTTTAATGGGTGAGTCTAGGACCAGAGGGCACAGCCTAGAATGGAGGGACATCCATTTAGAACAGAGATGAGGAGGAATTTTTTTTTAGACAGATGGTGGTGAATCTGTGGAATTCGTTGCCACAGGCGACTGTGGAGGCCAAGTCATTGGGTGTATTTAAAGCAGAGGTTGATAGGTTTTTGATTAGTCATGGCGTGAAAGATTTTGCAGAGAAGGCAGGAGAATGGGGTTGAAAGGGAAAATGGATCAGCCATGATGAAGTGGCAGAACAGACTCGATGGGCTGAATGGCCTAATTATGTTCCTATGTCTTGCGATCTTATGTAAAGGAGGCTACTTGGGATCACTGGATACAAAGGATAACCCCAACAGACTTACAGGTGAAGTGTCTTCACCTTGAATGACTGTTTGGGACCCTGAATGGTGGAAAGCGAGGAGGTGAATTGGGCAAGTGTGGCATGGCTGTCACTTGCAATGATACGTGCCAGGTAGGAGATTAGTTGGGAGAATCGAGTGGACAGGGGAATCACGGAGGTGGGGGGGGGGGGGGAAGCGATCCCAGTGTTTTCAATATATTTTAATAAAATTTGAATAATTTTAGTTTTATTTTCATTCATTTTTATGCTTCATCCCATTGTAAAGCATTTTGAAGTACATCGTCTGTATGAAAAGTATTCTATAAATATTTTACTATTATTATTATTTCATGTGTGTTAATCCTAACCTTGGAGCAGTGATGAAATTATCTGAATTTGTTTATATATTAATATCAAACATAGATGGCTTTGTCCTACAGACCTACAGAACTCTCAGAGCCACTTCAGAAAATGTTCAAAGCTGTCTGTGACTTGTGATGATTTTTCTTATTTATTTCACTTCATTAAATTCCACAGTTTGGAAAATTTCAGAAATGGAATCCTTGTTCAGAATTCTATTTAATATTGTCAAAATATTTTAAGTTATCTTAAATTACACAGTATGGAGTAGAGAAGTGGGAACTGAAGAATAAGAATGTTAAGTTTTGCGGAGGCATGACCTGTTATATTAAGTATACAGATCTTTCATGTAAAGAACCTTAATTTCATTAAAGTAAATATTGACATTGCATATTTACGTAATGGAATATACTGCGCTTCTAAGTTTGGTGTGAAGTCTTCCCCAGTTAGAATTCAATTGTATATGAAAACTGAAGTCCCAGCATATTATGTAGTCAAATTACATCAAGAATATCACCTCAGCATGACTTTGTGCTTACATGGCAATTTTAGTCTACAAAAGTAACAAAATATTTCTTGTAAAAGGAATTTTTGATAAAATCCTACTGAGCTGTCACCATTTGGAGCATAGCATTGAAGCCACATAATGGGTACTGGCATGAAGCTGCATGAATGATCTGATGGTGATAACCAGAAGGAGAAATTGTTCAGCTCAAAGTGCATTCATATTGTTGGGTAATTTTTAACTGATCATGCAGTAATTGAATGTGAATTACAATCAACGGCACTTCAACATGTTTTCTTTCACATCGTTGTTGGAAGTTTAGGATTGTATAAAATAATTGAGTCCAGCAAAAAAACATTCCCAATTCCCGTGCTTTGGGATTTAGAGACTGTCTTGGACTTGCACTGGATGTTACTTGGATCTAACTGGAACCTTGGCAAACAAAGGCAAAGTATTTTCCTTGCACTTCTGTCCATTTCTAGAAGCCCAGAGGTCCTGTTCTTGATTATTTAAAGATGTTCTCTTTAATTATTTTTGGATTGTTTCACTAGTTCAGAAAATGTTTTGAGAAGACCAATCTGCCATGGTGCAGACAAACAAGACAATTTTTTTTGCAGTATGTGTCATTTCCAGTTTTAAGCCTTGACATAGCAGTGAGGGGTGAATTAAGAAAATAGATCCTGCTTCAATGGATCATAGTACTTAGTCCTGTCTAGGAGCGTTCCTGTCCTAAACCTTGAACATGTGGATGGTGAATTTTTCTGTAAAGCAGACCAAAGAAATGAATAGTGCTGGTTCTTAAAGCAAAAGTATTCTGTAGGTCAGGTAGTATTAGTGAACAGATTAAAACAAACCTTCATATTTCATGTCAGTATCATATTGTTATAAAACTAATGTTTAGAGGTTTAATAATGTGGTCTGTGAGGCTCAGTATTTTAAAGTTCAATATCCAACAAGGAATTAGTTTGGCTTTTGTAAAATATTTCTGTGCCACAGTCCATATGCAGTGTTTGGTAGCTTTATAATTCTATATTTAAAGTGTGGATCACACAAATGTTGTAGTCAACAGATATAGCTTGCAGAGTTTCAACACTGTTGTAAAGGCAGCTCTTATGATGCTCTGACTGAAATTATCTTGGATATAGGAGCACTGTACCATGCTATATTTGACTTGTAGGCAGAATTATTCCACTGTATGCCTTCAGTTTTGTGTATGTCGAAATTATATTTATATGCATGTGGGGGGAAAAGTGGAAAAGCAATTTTCATGTCCAGTTTGTATTTTGAGGGCATAGATTCCTCCTTTGTTCTTCTGGAATGCATGGAGTGAATTGTAGTATGTGTCTAGTACTCCATCATGTGCAAAGGACCTGCCAACATTATTCCATTTACCGTGGAGTGATATATACCCCACACACCAGTGAGAAGGAATATGCAGGTGTAATGCTGTTATTGCTTACTGGCACTCATGTGTTAAACTCATCTGTTAAAAATCAGTTGTGAAACAAATCAGAAATTTATCTGTGTTATTATTTTTTGTAAAGATTTCAATAATTAACAGTGATGTGAGCTTCAACATTTTACACTTCAGATTCAGTTTATTGTCATTTAGAAACCACAAATGCAATGCAGTTAAAAAATGAGATAACGTTCCCCCAGAATGATATCACAAAAGCATATGACAAAACAGACTACACCAAAAAATCCACGTAATGTTTGGCAATCCCCAATACAGAGTCCGGAGAGGCTGCTGTGTATTAATATCGCTCTACCATCTAGCACGTTCCCCGAAAAGGAGCTCCAAATCCACCAGACAAAAACAAGACCAAAAACTAAAGCTACAAGACCAGCACAAAACCACATAATTACAACATGTAGTTACAACAGTGCAAACAATAGCATAATTGATAAAAAAAAGACTATGGGCACAGTAAAAATAGTCCAAGATGTTAAAGGACTGTAAGTTCAAAAGAAATCACCACAGTTTCCACAAGTCCCCAAGGTCCCGACAGACTTGCCATCCCACGCCGGCGACAGAAGGGAGTATCCCTGCTATGGACTTCCAAGGCGCCGCCCAACTCAGCCTCGCAGACGCAACACACAATGGAAGCTCCGTCGAAACCAGCCTCGCAGACACAGCACACACCGAAAGCGACCTGACCGCAGCGGACTCCGAGTCTGTCGAACCTCCGAGCCGATGACCATCCCCTCTGGCACAGCTTCTCCGAGCACCATCCTCTGCCGAGCATATTAAGACGGCCCTGCCAACGGCCATCGGCAACGTGACCCCAAGGACTGGGGGCCTGTTCTTCCCAGCAGAGTTCTAGACCTCACAGCAGCAGCAGCAACGAAGAAGGTCTTCCTGGAATTTCCCGATGTTTCTCCGTGCTTCCACGTAAAATCTCATTGATAATGTTAAGCCACATTTGAATGAGATATACAATTTTTCTTTTAAATGATGTGGGAGTTTTTGGTCATTGTTGAAAGTATCTCCCTTCATTCCAAAGCTCATTCTTTAAACCAGGGGTTCCCAACTTTTTTTCTGCCATGGATCAATACCAATAAGCATGCAGTTTGTGGACTTGAGGTTGGGAATCCCTGCTTTGAAATATCATTTAATTTTCTTTGTTAATATGCTTTGCTTTTTAATTTAAGCCCATGCTATTACTTAAGTCTTTACTTTAAAGTGAGGTAAAAATAAAATACAATCTATCCTTATAAAAGCAAGGAGATAATGCTGAGCCATTATTAGACACTAGTCAGGCTGCATTTGGAGTATTGTCAACAGTTTCGGGCCCCATATCTCAGAAAGGATAGGTTGTCATTGCAGAGAGTCCAGAGGAGGTTCACAGGGATGATTCCGGGAATGAACAGGTTAACATTGGAGCGTTTGGCAGCTTTGGGACAGTACTCACTGGAATTTGGAAGAATGCGGGGGTGGAGGGGTAGAATGTCATTGAAACCTACCGAATGTTGAAAGGACTAGATAGGGTGGATGTGAAGAGGATGTTTCCAATGGTGGGGGTATCCAGAACTAGAGGGCATAGCCTCAAAACTGAGGGGCAACTCTTTGGAATGGAAGTAGGGAGGAATTTTTATAGCCAGAGAGTGGTAAATCTGTGGAATGCTCTACCACAGACTGCGGTGGAGGCCAAGTTCATGCCTATATTTAAGGCGGAAGTTGATAGTTTCTTGATTGGTCAGGGCACCAAAGGATATGACGAGAAGGCAGGTGTATGGGGTTGAGTGGGATCCAGGATCAGCCATGATGGAATGGCGCAGCAGGCTTGATGGACTGAATGGCCTAATTCTGCTCTTGCGTCTTGTGCTTTTCATTTCCTGGTTAATTTTCTGAACATTTTCAGACTGCTTGGCTACTCAGTCTGCTTGATGACATCAGTGGTTACTGGAGGCTCCAGATCCCCTAGAGATGTTGTCAAGTTGAAAAGTTACATCAGAAAAGAGGACTCAAATTTTAGCAGATTTGTTTGAAGGAGGCTGTGGAGGCTGTCTTGAAAGTCTGGTGGTTTAAAACCTTCTGGTTCATGGTTTCAAGCTTAAATTTTTAAGATGCAAATTGTATCTAATTGGAGCATAATTTGTTGATGTAAAATTACATTGAAGAAGTTCCTTTTCATGTTAAGGTTGAGCATGGATACGAATCTATTTGTCGACAAGATAAAAATCTATTACAAACATCTTGACATATTGCTTTGTACAAGGCACGTTAAAGCTTTGAGAAAGATTTTCACCCCTGCAGTTGTTGCTGTGGCTAACTGGTCTATTTCTATTGCAGTCGAATCTTTTTTCCTTCAAGAACCTGGGTAAAATATGGCATCTGCATCTTCCCCAATTGTATATTCCGCTTCTATACCAATCAACTCTTCAACTAAAAAGGTACGTTTCTCCCCTGTTTTTAGTATTGACATTTTCTGGTAACTGTATTTGCTACCACAGTCAGAAATCCTACATTTGAGCAATTAAATGGTTTAATTCACATGTCTGCCTATTTGGTATTGATAAGATGTTCCATTGTGTTGTATGTGAGACCAGTCCCATCCATAATCCGAACCCATTGATCCAACCACCTGGCAGTGCTGCTGCTTTCCTCACATGGGTAAAAAAACAGAAATTGCAATGTTAACAGCTGTTTTCTCCCCCTGCAGTGTCAGGACTTAAAAAAATTGGTTTGATTTGTTTTATTACTGTCACCTGCAGAGGTACAGTGGAAAAGTTTGTATTATATGTCATCCAAAATAGATCAGTTCGTTACAACAGTGCATTGAGGTAATGCAAAGTAAAACACGAACAGTGCGTAATAAAGTGTCACAGTGCAGTGAAAATGTATTGCAGGTAGACAGTAAGGTGCAATGTTATAACCAGATAGACTGTGAGGATCAAGTGTCCATCTTATTGTACTAGGGAACCAATCAGTGGTCTAGTGGGGTAGAATCTGTCTTTGAGCCTGCTGATACTGTATGTGTTACCAACGTTTTGTACCTTTTGCCTGATGGGAGAGAGGAGTAGAGAGAATGTCCTGAGTTGGTGGGATCTTTGATTATGCAGGCTGCTTTCCTGAAACTATGTGAACTGTTGACAGTCCAAGTGAAGAAGACTAGTTCCTGTGAGGTGCTGAGTTGTGTCCGCAGTTGTCAGTAGTTTCTTGCAGTCAAGTGCAGAGCAGTTGCCGCACCAAGCTGTGATGGTGCATTGGTGCATATGAACTAAGGACCAGCCAGCAGGTGTTTGCTCTCCAGTAGACTGACATCTGCAGCAGCGACACTGTGGGTTCAGGTGCTTTGGAGGCTGTCAGTAGGGAGAGGGGAAGCAGGAACGTGACATTGCAATCCTGTTCTGTTCAGAATGGGCATTCAGTATGTTGGACTCACTAACATTGTTACTGACGATGCCACCTGACTTAGTTTTGTACTCCATCATTGCTTGTTAGCTCTCGCATTATTGGCAGCTGGTCTGGGACTCTATTGTAGACTAATGTTGTCTGTTGACATCTCTGATAGCTTTATGGAGCTCGTATGTCAATTTTTTGTAAAGAAAATGTCACCTCATTTGAACGTTGCAGTCTGAGACTTTAATAGGGAGTGGATATCTTGGTTTATCCATAGTTTCCAGTTTGGGAACACGTAGATGGTCCTTTTGCCAATAGTCAGTGCAAATGGTGACATATTCGTCTAGGCTGAGTTCTGAGTCTGTGAGCAAAGACCAATCTACTGACTCAAAGCAACCATGTGGAAGCATGGTGGCATAACAATTAGTGTAACACTTTACAGTGCCAACTGTAAGATCAGGGATTCAGTTCCCACAGTTGTCTGTAAGGAGACTGTGACTATGTGGGTTTCCTCCCACCTACCAAAGATGTACGGGTTAAGCTTAGTGAATTGTGGGCATCCAGTGTTGGCACCAGGAGCATGGCAACACTTGTGGCTTTCCCTAGCACATCTTGGACTGTGTTGATCATTGACACAAAGTATCTCACTGTATGTTTTTAGATTTACATGTGACAAATAAAGCTAACCTTAAGCACAAGAGGCACTGCAGACGCTAGAAATCTAGGGCATTACACATAATTAATGGGGTCAGGCAGCTTCTGTGGATGGGAATAAACAGTCAACGTTTTGGGCCAAGACCCTTCATCAAGCTGTTTTTTAGATTTGTTCCTCAGTATTATTTTCTGTACTGGATTGTCATGTTTCAGCTTCTGTTTGTATGCAGGGAGAAGGAGCACAGCCTCGTGGTCTTGATTATTGGGATAGATTATAGCATTGCAGTTGGTGACTGACTTTGCTCATTTAGCTAAAAACTTGGACAGGTATATGGATGAGAGGGGTTTGGAGGGATATGGTCCAGGTGCAAGTCAGTGGGACTAGGCAGAAAAATGGTTCGGCACAGCCAAGAAGGGCCAAAAGGGCTGTTTCTGTGCTGAAATGTTCTATGGTACTGAATGTCTCAGAATGGAACTTCTATTAAATGTTGCACAAGACGAGACTTTAAATAAAATATCATTCTCAGTTTTGTGCATTAGTGGAAAAGCTAAAGAGCATAGCCTGAGAGATGATGTGAATTTTGGTTAAGAGCACTTTTTAAAATAAAATCTTCAGATGCTTCAGTTGTGTGAACATAGCCTTCTAGTTTAGTTCCAGCTTTAAAAGCAATAGTATTGGTCTTGCTGGGCATTGAAAATCAGGAAGGTTCTACATTCCAGCCTTGATCAGAGTTAAGTTGATTCAGCTGGAGTGGAAATGCTGTAATATTATTAGTCTCAATGCCCCCTACTATAGAACAAGGTTTTGGATAAAATCAGGAGCGCTACCAGATTGCTATCCAGTGACTAACTGGAAATTGAGTAAGGAGGGTCTGGATGAGAACAGAAGGCTGTGCTCAGCTTTGATGTCCTACAAAGTTGAGTTGCCTGTTAACTTTGCTAGTCTACAGTAGTGAAGAGCAGTTATTTGGATAAAATGCAGAATGAGTTAGCCCCTCCAAAACAAACACAGAATGAGTTACCATCTCAAGAGGGGGATAGAGGGAAGAAGTGTCATTGAACTAAGACCAAAAAGTATAATGCATGCAGATTTTGATTTAAAAACCTTGTGAACCCAAGAACACTACCTCACTATTTTTGTGCTACTTATTTAATTTAATGGGAGTCCTTGTGCAGGATTCCCTAAAGGTTAATTTGCAGGTTGAGTCTGTGGTGAGGAAGGCAAATGCATTGTTAGCATTCATTTCAAGAGGACTAGAATATTAAAGCAAGGACGTAACGTTGAGACTTTATAAAGCACAGATGAGTTCTCACTTGGAGTATTGTGAGCAGTTGTGGGCCCCTTATTTTAGGATGTGTTGAAACTGGAGAGGGTTCAAAGGAGGTTCACGAAAATGATTCCAGGATTGAATGACTTGTCATATGAAGAGCGTTCGATGGTTCTAGGCCTGTATTTGCTGGAATTCTGAAGAATGAGGGGTGACTTCATTGAATCCTTTGAATGTTGAAAGTTCTTGATAGAGTGGATGTGGAGAGGATGTTTCCTGTGGTGGGAGAGTCTAAGACCAGAGGACACAGCCTCAGAATAGAGGGGTATTCTTTTAGAATGGAGATGAGGAACACATACAAAATGGAGAAACTCAGCAGGCCAGGCAGCATCTATGAAAATAAAGTACAGTTGATGTTTCAGGCTGAAACCCTTTGGCAGGACTGGGGAAAGAAAGCTGAGGAGTAGATTTAAAAGGTGGGAGGAGGGGAGAGAGAAATGCCAGGTGATTAAGTGGAATCTGGAGGAGGAGGGATGAAGTAAAGAGCTGGGAAGTTGATTGGTGAAATAAGGTGAGAGAGGGAAAAGGGGATTGGAAATGGAGAAGGGGGGCATTGGGGGTATTACTGGAAGTTACAGAAATCGATGTTCAAGCCATCAGGTTGAAGGCTATATGGAGACTACATGAAATATAAGGTGTTGTTCCTCCAACCTAAATGTGGCCTCATCAGGACAGTAGAGGAGGCCATGGACTGACATGTCGGAATGGGAAGTAGAATTAAAATGGGTGGCCACCTGGAGGTCCCGCTTGCTCTGGTGGATGGAGCATAGATGCTTAGTGAAGCAGTTTCCCAATCTATGTCGTGTTTCACCAATATACAGGAGGCCACACTGGGAGCACCAGACATAGTGTATGACCCCACTAGACTCACAGGTGAAGTATTGCCTTATCTGGAAGAACTGTTCGGGGCCCTGAATGATAGTGAGGGCAGAGGTGTAGGGGCAGCTGCAGCACTTGTTCCAAGATAAGTTCCTTGCATGGAAGATTACAAATGAAATGTTCATTTGATATTTGGCTGACCTAGAATATCTAATATTAAGTGCTGACCATTCTACTGACCAAGACAGTTCTCCTCTGTGATCCTGACCACAGTGTACAAACTGCAAAAGCTGACTCTAATCAGGCACTCGAGGTATTGAATGCTGCCATCAAACAAGAAACAGTCCACCCCGATGCACTTCAAATCATAGTCGGAGACTTCAATCAGGCTGGTTTGAAGTAATTTCTGGCCAATTATCATCAGGATATAACCTTCAGCACCAGGGATCCCAACACATGAGACTACTGCTACACTATAATAAGGAATGCCTTCCATTCTATGCTCAGATTGCTCTGCGAAGCAGTCCTCCAATCTACGTTGGGTCTCACCGATGTATAGGTTCTGGCGGACAGAGCGTACATGCTCAGCGAAGCGGTCTCCCAGTCTATGTCAGGTCTCATCAATAAACATAGTTCTCTCTCCCCCCTCCACCTTTTGAATCTATTCCTCAGTTGTTTTTCTCCAGTTTTGCTGAAGGGTTTTGTCCCAAAACGTCAACTATACTTTTATCCATAGATGCTACTTGGCCTGCTGAATTCCTCCTGCATTTTGTGTGTGTTGCTCAGATTTCCTCTTGTTTGTGGAGATGAGGAATTTCTTTAAGATTATAAGACATAGGAGCAGAATTAGGCCATTTGACCCATTGAGTATCTCTGCCATTTAATAATGGCTGATCCTTTTCTCTCCTCTTCAGCCTCACTCCCCAGCCTTCTCCCATGACCTTTGACGTCATGGCCAATCAAAAACCTATCAAGCTCTGCCTTAAATACAGCCAATGACCTGACCTCCACAACAGCCTGTGGTAATAAATTCCACAAATTCACTACCCTCTGGCTAAGAAATTTCTTCACATCTCCGTTTTAAATGGACATCCCTCTATCCTGAGGCTGTACCCTCCTGTTCTAGACGCCCTCATCATGGAAAACATCCTTTCCACGTCTACTCTGTCTAGGCCTTTCAACATTCGAAGGTTTCAATGAGATTCCCCCACCCCCCGCCATCCTTCTAAATTCCAGTGAGTACTGACCCAGAACTATCAAATATGCCTCATATGATAACCCTTTCATTCCTGGAATTATCCTTGTGAACTTCCTCTGAACCTGCTCCAATGCCAGTACATCTTTTCTAAGATGAGGAGTCCAAAACTGTTCATAATATTCAAGGTGAGGCCTCACCAGTGCCTTAAAGCCGCAGTATCACATCCCTTCTCTTGTATTCTAGACCTCTTGAAATGAATGCTAACATTGCATTTACTTTCCCCACCACCGACTCAACCTGCAAGTTAACCTTTAGGGTGTTCTGTACAAAGACTCCCAGTCCCTTTGCATCTCGTAAACACAAAATACACTGCATATGCTGGGTTAAAGCAACACGCACAGCACGCTTGTGGAACTCAGCAGGTCAGACAGCATCCGTGGAAACAAGCAGTCCTGACGAAGGGTCTCGGCTCGAAATCTTGACTGTTCGTTTCCATGGATGCTGCCCGACCTGCTGAGTTCCTCCAACATGTTGGAGGATCCCTTTGCATCTCAGATTTTTGGATTTTCTCCCTGTTTAGAAAAAAGTCTGCACATTTATTTCTACTACCAAAGTGCATGACCATGCATTTTCCAATATTGTATTTCATTTGCCATTCTCTTGCCCATTCTCCTAATCTAAGTCCTTCTGCATCCTACCTGTTTCCTCAACACTGCTTGCCCTTCCACCAATCTTCGTATCATCTGCATATTTGGTTAGAAAGCCATCTATTTATTCCATCATCTAAATCATTGATATACAGCATAAAAAGAAGCAGTTCCAACACCGACCCCTGTGGAACACCACTAGTCATTGGCAGCCAACCAGAAAAAGGATCTTTTAATTCCCACTCACTGCCTCCTACCAATTAGCCAATGCTTTAACCATGCCAATAACTTTCCTATAATGCCATGGGGTCTTAAGATGGTGATCAGCCTTGTGTGGGACCTTTCAATGTTCTTCTGAAAGTCCAAATGTACAACATCCCCTCCGTCTCCTTTATCTATCCAACGTGTAATCACAAAGAATTCCAACTGGTTCATCAGGCAAGGTTTTCCCATGCTGACTTTGTCCTATCTTGTCCTCTGTCACCAAGTACTCCATAACCTCATCCTTAACAATTGACTCCAACATTTTCCCAAACACTGAGGTCAGGCTAACTGATCTATAATTTCCTTTTTGCTGCCTTCTTCCTTTCTTAATGATTGGAGTGACATTTGCAATTTTCCATCCTCTGGTACCATGCCAGAGTCCAATGATTTTTGAAAGATCATTACTAACGCCTGCACAATCTATACCGCTACGTCTTTCAGAACCCTAGGGTGCAGTTCATCTGGTCCAGGTGACTTATGAATGGTAGGTCTTTCAGCTTTTTGGGCACCTTCTCCCTTGTAATAGTAACTGCACTCACTTCATTTCTCTCACACCCTTCAACATCTGGCACACTGCTAGTGTCTTCCACAGTGAAGACTGATGCAAAATACTCATTTAGTGCATTTGCTGTCTACTTGTCCCCCATTATTATTTCTCTGGTCTCATTTTTTAGCAGTCCTATATCCACTCTCATCTCTTTTTAAATTTTTACATACCTGAAAAAGCTTTTATTATCCAATTTGATACTTTTTGTTAGCTTACTTTCATATTTCTTTTCTAATGATTCGTTTAGTTGCTGTCTGTAGGGTTTTAAAACCTTCCCAATCCTCTGTCTTTGCATTCAATTTTGCTTTGCTATATTCCCTCTCATTTGCTTTTACATTAGCTTTCACTTCCCTTGTCAGCCACAGTTGTACTATTTTGCTATTAGAGTATTTCTTTGTTTTTGGAATACATCTATCCTGCACCTTCGTCATTTTTCCTAGAAACTCAAGCTATTTTGCTCTGCTGTCATCCCTGCCAGCATCTCCTTCCAATTTCCTTTGGCCAACTCTCTCATACCACTGTAATTTGCTTTACTCCGCTGAAACACTGCTACGTCAGACCTTACTTTCTCCCTATCAAATTTCAAGTGAACTCAAGTCATATCGTGAGCACTGCCTGCTGAGGGTTCTTTAACCTTAAGCTTCCTAATCACCTCCAGTTTATTACATAACACCCAATCCAGTATAGCTCTAGTAGGCTCAACAATAAACTGCTCGAAAAAGCTATCTCGCAGGCATTCAACAAACTCATTCCTTTCTAACCTGATTTTCCCAATCAACCTGTATGTTGAAATCTCCCATGACCATCATAACAATGCCATTTTGACATGCCTTTTCTATTTCCTGTTGTAATCTGTGGTCCACATCCCAGCTGCTGTTGGGAGCCTTTTACCCTTGCAGTTTCTTTATTCACCCCACAAGGATTCAACATCTTCCGATCCTATGTCACATCTTTCTCCTGATTTGATGCTATTTTCTTTTACCAGCAGAGCCATGCCACCCACTCAGTCGACCTTCCTATCCCTCCAATACAAAGTGTAACCTTGGACATTCAGCTCCCATCTACAACCATTCTTCAGCCACGATTCAGTAATGGCCACAACATAATAGCTGACAGTCTGTAATATTGCAACAAGAGCATCCACCTGATTTCTTATTCTCCGTGGACTGGGATATAACACTTTTAATGCTGCATTTGCTACCTTTTTGATTCTGCAACTCTAATGCACTGATGCATGAATACACACCCTACTAGCTGCAATTATGTCCTGGCGTCTGCCTGCCTGCCCTTCCTGACAGTCTGACTGCATGCTATCTTTGCAATTTTACCATCTGTCCTATCCTGAGTCCCTTCACTCCAGTTCCCACCCCCTCTGCCAAATTAGTTTAAACCCTCCCCAACAGCTCTAACAAACCTGCCCACGAGAATATTGGTTCCCCTAAGGTTCAGGTGCAACCTGTCACTTTTGAACAGGGCACACACCTCCCCCCGAAGAGATCCCAATGATCTCTTTTGTCAGAGAGTGGTGAATCTATGGATTTCTTAGCCACAGGCAGCTGTAGAGACCAAGTCTTCCTGTATATTTAAGGCAAAGGTTGATAGATTCTTGATTGGTTGGGGCATGAAGGAATATGGAGAGAAAGCAGGAGATTAGGGCTGAGAAGAAAATTGAATCAGTCGGGATGAAATTGCGGAGCAGACTTGATGGGCCAAATGGCCTAATCCTGCTCCTACATCTTATAGTCTTGTATGTATATTTGTAATTTATAGTATTTTATATGTATTGTGATGTACTGCTGCCGCAAAAAACATTTCATGGCTCATGTCACTGATATTAAGCTTGATTCTGATTCTGTGATGATTCTTGCACAGACTCTGGGAAACCAAATACATGATAAAAATAGCTGGTAAGGTCCCATTCTTCAGCTGCAGCTCATAAATGCAGAAGTAAAATTGAAATAATGCTGCTGAATAATCAGCTGTTTCAGGCTGCAGTGGTGCAGATAGAAACAGTTAATTTAACATGTAGAGCATGAGTCGTGTAGAAGTGGCAGTGAGAAAGTTAAAGATTGAGTTGATCATCAGTTTTAGAGAATGGTAGGAAATGATAATAACCAGCAACACCAAAATGCAGCCTGTCCCACTTTATTACCAAACTGCTTTGCTAAAAATTAAAAACATTCAACACGTCATCTTCTCTTGGCCAGGACCAATATCATACATCATTCAGATTGTTTTGAACTCCACCCTATCACAAACATAGCTTTTGCTCTCTTCCCACCCAGTAATTTAAAGCACAATCATTTTCTAACTTAGTTCGGATGAAATATCTTCGACTTGAAACATTAACTCTATTTCTCTCTCCACCAATGTTGCCTCACCTGCTGAGTGTTTGCAAAGGTGATATAAAGTTTATTCTGTGATTATTATTTATGGGTTAATTAGTTAATGAGCTTTCACAATATGCATAATAAATGGAGCTGGATTTAACCACTTGGCCCTTCAAGCTGGATGTTGTCAATTCTTAAAATCCCTTTGCAACATTTTGTGGTGAAATGTGATATGAAGTAATAACTTAGTATTATTTTTATGGTAATGGAATGTTTGGAGAAAATAAACATTGACATTCACAACCTGATCTCAAAGTGCAAAAAGTGCTCAACTGGATTTTGATAGTTGTGAAGTTCTAAGATTTATATTCGTTATGCTGTGGGATGACCAGAGCTACTCACCACTGCAGTGTACGCCTTTTAGGTAAATAGAATTTAAGGGATTAATTTGGCTTTTCTTTACAGGCACAGCAAGCAGAGGAGGTACCACTATTACCAGGAGAAGATATTAAAAGTACAGGTAAGATAACATAGGCTGTAATTTTTGTTTGAAGCAAATCTACTTGCTGTAAATGATTATAATATCCTTAACTCCATATATTTAAATGCAAGAAGTATCGTAGGAAAGGCAGATGAGCACAGGGCATGGATCAACACATGGAATTATGAGTGAAGCTTGGTTGCAGGAGGAGCAGAACTGGCAGGGCAGTATTCCAGGGTTTGGTTGTTTTAGACAGAGTGGGAGGGATTAAAGGAGGACGGGTGGTGCTACTAGCCAAGGAAAATCTCACGGTACTGCTCAGTCAGGACAGACTGGAAAGTCATCTGTGAGGCATTATGGGTGGAACTGAGTAATAAGAAAGGTATGACCATGTTAATAGGGCTATATTACAGACCACCCAATAGTCTGAGGGAATTACAGGAACAAATTTGTAGAGAGATAACGAACTGTTGCAAGAAACATAATGTTGTTGACTTTAACTTTCCACACATTGACTGGGAATTCCATACTGTAAAAGGACTACTGTAGATGAGAGAGAGTTTGTCAAATGTGTACAGGAAAATTTTCTTCATCAGTACATAAAAGTCCCAGTGAGAGAGTGTGCAGTATTTGATCTGCGTTTAAGGAATGAGACAGGGCAGGTGACAAACGTTTGTGTAGATGAATACTTTGAAACTAATGGCGTGTGATCACTAGATGCAAAGTAAATACGTAAAAAAGATAAGTCTGGTCTGTGGGTTGAGATTCTGGACTGGAGAAAGACCAATTTTTATGTTATCAGAAAGGATCCTTCAAGTATTGATTGGGATAGACTGCTTTCTAGCAAAGGTACACTTGGTAAGTGGGAGGCCTTCAGAAGTGAAATTTTGAGGGTACAAAGCTTGTATGTGCCTGTCAGAATAAAATTAAAGATAACAAGTGTAGAGATCCTTGGTTTTCAAGAGATGTTGAGGCCCTGGTTAAGAAGTAAAAAAGGAGGTGCACAGTAGGTATAGGCGGATAGGAACAAATGAGGTGCTTATCGAGTATAAGAAATGAAAGAGAACACGAGAAATAAATCAGGAGGACTAAAAGAAGGCATGAAGTTGCCTTGGCAGACAAGGTGAGGAAGAACCCTAAGGGATTCTAGAGATGTGTTAAGAGCAAAAGGATTTCAAGGGACTATATTGGTCCTCTCAAAAGATCTGAATGGTAATCCATGTGTGGAGCCAAATAAATGGGGGAGATCTTAAATGCATTTTTTTTGCATCTGTATTTAGTCAAGAGATGGGTACAGAGTCTATAGAAGAAAGGCAAAAAGGCATCAACTTCATGGATTCTATACAGGTTACAGAGGACAAGGTGTTTGCTGTTTTGAGGCAAAGTAGGATGGATAAAATCCCAGAGCCTGATGAGATGCTCACTCAGACCCTGCGGGAGGCAAGTGCAGAAATCGCCGGGGTCCGAGCAGAGATAATTAAGTTATCCTTAGCAACAAGTGAGGTGCCGAAGGATTGAAGGATAGCCACTGTGATTCTCTAAAAATAATAGGCTGGTGAGCCTGACATCAGTAGTGAAAAAGTAATTGGAGGGTATTCTAAGGGACTGGATATATGAATATAGCCATGGACTGGTTAAGGATAGTTAGTCAGCATGGCTGTGTACATGTAGGTAGCATCAGTAGGACAAACCAGGGTAGGTTTTACATAGTGATCACTGGGGCATTGAGGAGTGCAGTAGGACAAAAGTATCCGGGAATGCAGGTCCACGATTCCTTGAAAGTGATGTCACAGGTTGATAGGGTGGTATAGAAAGCTTTAGGTGCATTGGCCTTCATAAATCAATGTATTGAGTGCAGGAGAGGGGTTGTTATGTTGTAGAAAACATTGGTGAAACTAATTTGGAAAATTGTGTGCAGTTTTGGTCATCTGCCTACGTGAAAGATGTTAATAAGGTTGAAAGAGTACAGAGAAAATTTATAAGGATATTGCGGGGTCTGGAAGACCTGAGTTATAGTGCCTATAAAAAATATTCTCTCTGCCCACCCCCCAGAAGTTCAGAAGTTCTCATGTTTTATTGTTTTACAACATTGAATCACTGTGGATTTAATTTGGCTTTTTTGATACTGATCAGCAGAAAAACGCTCTTCTGTGTGAATGTGAAAACAGATCTCTGTAAAGTGATCTAAATTAATTACAAATATAAAACACAAAATAATTGATTGTCTAAGTATTCACCTCCCCCCCCCCCCCCCAATGTGACAAACCAAGTAATCACTGGTGCAGCCAATTGGTTTTAGAAGTCACATAATTAGTTAAGGTGCCTTAGCTATATATAAACCTGCATGCAGTCAAGGAGTTTCAATTGATTGTAGTACAAATACACCTGTATCTGGAAGGTCCAACCGCAGGCGAATTAGTATCCTGGCAAAAACTGCAGCACGAAGACAAAAGAACACTCCAAGCAACTTTGCAGAAAGGTTATTGAAAAGCAGAAGTCAGGAGATGGATGTAACAAAATTTTCAAGTCACTGAATATCCCTTGGAGTACAGTTAAGTCAATCATCAAGAAATGGAAAGAATATGGCACAGATGTAAATCTACCTAGAGCAGGCCATCCTCAAAATCTGAGTGACCGTGCAAGAAGGAGACTTGTGAGGGAGGCCACCTAGAGACCTATGACAACTCTGGAGGAGTTACAGGCTTCAGTGGCTGAGATGGGAGAAACTGTGCATACTACAACTGTTTCCGGGGTGCTTCACCAGTCTCAGCCAGAAAGCAGGTGGGAGACTCTGAAGTCAGCTGGAAGAAGGTTGTATGGTCTGATGAAACCAAAATTAAGCTTTTTGGACATCAGATTAAACACTCTGGTGTAAGTCAAATACTGCACATAATCAAAAACACACCATCCCTACCGTGAAGCATGGTGGTGGCTGCATCATGCTGTGGGGATGTTTCACTGCAGCAGGCCCTGGAAGACTTGTGGAGGTAGGGGGTAAAATGAATACAGCAAAATACAGGGAAGTCCTAAAGGAAAACCTGATGCAGTCTGCAAGAGAGCTGTGACTTGGGAGAAGATTTGTTTTCCAGCAAGACAATTATCCCAAGCATAAAAATACAGCTACACAGGAATGCCTTAAAAACAACAAAGTTAATGACCTGGAGTGGTTAAGTCAGAGACAAGACCTCAATCCAATTGAAAATTTGTGGCTGGACTTGAAAAGGGCTGTTCACTCATGATTCCCTTACAATCTGACAGTGCTTGAGCTGTTTTGTAAAGAAGAATGGGGAAAAGTTGCTGTGTCCTGATGGGCAAAGCTGATGGAGACCTATATACACAAAATCAAGGCTGTAATTGCTGTCAAAGGTGCATCTACTAAATACTGACTTGAAGGGGGTGAATACTTATGCAATCAATTATTTTGTGCTGTATATTTGTAGAGATCTGTTTTCACTTTGAAACTAAAGTGACTTTTTCTGTTGCTCAGTGTCAATAAACTCGAATTAAACCTACTGTGATTCAATGTTGTAAAACAATAAAACATGAAAACTTCCAAGAGGGGTGAATACTTTTTATAGGGACTGTATATGGAAAGATTTAATAGGTTGGGACTTTATTCCTTGGAACATAAAAGATTGAGAAGAAGTTTGATAGAGGTATACACAAGTATGAGGGGTATAGATAGGGTAAATCCAAGCAGGCTTTTTCCACTGAATTTGGGTGGAACTACAACTAAAGGTAATGGGTTAAAGGTGAAAGGTAAAAAGTGTAAGGGGCACCGGAGGGGAAAATTCTTCCCTCTGAGGGTTGTGGGAGTGTGAAATGAGCTACCGGTACAAGTAGTGCATGCAAGCTAATTTCAGCTTTTAAGAGTAGTTTGGATAAGTACATGAATGGTAAGGATATGGAGGGCTGTGGTCCTGGTGCAAGTGAGTTGGCAATTTGAATGGCTTGGATGGACAGGATAGGCCAAAGGGCCTGTTTCTGTGGTCGTTTGTGTATTTCAGAAACTGCTGGGATTTTCATGCACAGCAATCTCCAGAGTTTACACTGAATAGTGAAAAACAAAATAACATTCAGGAGTGGCAGTTCTGTGGACAAAATCACCTTGTTAATAAGAGAGGTCAGAGAGAATGGCCAGACTGGTTCAAACTGGCAGGAAAGCAACAAGCAACTCAAATAACCACATTATAAAAGTGGTGAGGGGAACAGCATCACTAATTGTACCACAGGTTGAACCTTGAAGTGGGTGGGCCACAGCACCAGAAATCCAAAAAAGTACACAGTTACATAGGTGCAAACACGAGGAAATCTGCAGATGCTGGAAATTCAAACAACACACACAAAATGCTGGTGGAACACAGCAGGCCAGGCAGCATCTATAAGGAGAAGCACTGTTGACGTTTCGGTCCTGACGAAGGGTCTCGGCCCGAAACGTCGACAGTGCTTCTCCTTATAGATGCTGCCTGGTCTGCTGTGTTCCACCAGCATTTTCTGTGTGTGTTGATGGTTACATAGGTGTTACTCTGGTTGGCAATCAGTGGTGAGTGGTGTGTCACAGGAGTCTGTGCTGGGCCCACAAACTGTTAACGATATACATTAACGATCTAGAAGAGGGGGCCGAGTGTAGTGTATCTAAGCTTGCTGATAATACTTAATTGAGTGGAAAAGCAAATTGTGCAGAAGATGCAGAGAGTCTGCAGAGAGATATAGATAGGTTAAGTGAGTCAAGGGTCTGGCAGTGGAGTACAATGTTGGTAAGTGCGAGGTCATCCACTGGAAGGAAAAATGAAAGAGCAGATTATCATTTAAATAGTAAAAAAAAAGTGCATGCTACGGTTACGTATCCAGGCAACAATAAATATATGTGAGTTAGGCAAGGGTTTTTATAACAAATAACACGTTTATTAAACACTGAAAACAAACCCCCAAAAGTAAACAAATCACTAACGTAACCAGAAATCAGCTGCTGTGCGGCAGCTTAAACAGTTCTTAAAGCAATGAAGCTTACAGTCCTTAAAGCGATGTTGCAAGAACAGTTCTTTAAAGTAGTATTGCCAAAAGTTCAAAATGCTCACAGTCCATTTAAAGGAGAGACTTTTTAAGACGATTTAAATTCTCTTTCACGTCGTTTTCTTCAGTCCCCAAAGTCGAACTTTTCCCACGAAGAATTTTATGAAACAAAACGGCTTAAAGGCACTGACCTTTTCTTCCACACTGTCCTCAATCTTTTCTGGTATTTCCCAGAGATTAACACGAGAACAGTCAACGAAATCCTTCTGAAATGAGGATCAAACAAAGGTCGAACCCGTTTCACCGTCGAAATCGATTCTCCTTGATCTTTAACTCCCGAACTCCGATCTTCACTCTCCACTGATTCTTAACCAACAGTATTATAAAGAAACTGCTGGCAATGACCTTTTAAACTTTAGGCATTAGATAAAACTTCATCTTTCAACTAAACTGCGTCATCACATTAAATCACGCAGTGGCATGAAGTCAACATGGCAAATCCAGCCACGGACTGCCCCACCTCACAGGGAGGGGTCCTCCTCTTATACCCTGTAAAAAAACAAAAAAAAAAGAAAGCCAAAAAAACCTGTCACATGATCTCTACTGGCGGGAAAATGACGTCACTCCACCATCACAAGACCATTACCTCAAGTCCAGTATAGCTTCAACCCCTACGTAACACCTCCCTCCAAAAAAACATTTTTGGTCTGACAAGAACAAAAATTTTAACAGTTACTTACAAGAAAAACAAATGTATAAATTTTATAACATACACAATATACAATACCATCACATAACATCTTACAACTCACAATACAGTAGGAGTGTTACAATTGGAAAAAAAACCACTCCGTAAAAAAAATTACATTGTACATTCAACATCGAGATAGACAATCAGCAACCACATTATCTTTACCTTTAATATGAGTTATCACAATATTGTACTCTTGTAACATCAAACTCCAATTTAATAATCTTCTGTTTTTGCTTTTCATCTTACTCAGAAAAACTAACTGATTATGATCAGTGTAAACAATAAGTGGTTTTTGAGTTGTACCAACATATACCTCAAAATATTCTAAAGCTAAAACAAGAGATAACAATTCTTTCTCTATTGTCGAATAGTTTCATTGATGCTTATTAAATTTCTTAGAAAAGTAAGCTACTGGATGATCAACCTCATCACCCTCATTCCTTTGCATTAATACTGCTCCCGCAGCCTCATCACTAGCATCTACAGCTAATGAAAAAGGGTTTTCAAAGTCAGGTGCCTTAAGCACAGGTTGTTGACATATCATTGTTTTCAATTTTTCAAATGCTTCTTGACAAGGCACTGTCCACACAAACTTCACATTCTTCTGCAAAAGATTAGTTAATGGAAGGGCAACATTAGCAAAATTCTTACAAAATTTTCGATAATATCCTACCATTCTCAAGAACCTTCTGAGAGTTTTTTCCCCCGTTGGAGTGGGAATCTCTAAAATTGCCCGAACTTTTGCCTGAACAGGAGCTACCTTACCTTGACCCACAACATAACCAAGGTAAGTCACAGTGGCATGTCCAAATTCACTCTTAGCTAAATTAATAGTTAAGTTAGCTTTTGAAAGCCTTTCAAACAATTTCTCCACCGCAATAATGTATGCTTCCCAAGTATCATTTCCTGTCACTAAATCATCAATATAAGCATCAGTATCTTTCAATCCCTGAATCACAGAGTTAATCATCCTCTGGAAAGTACCTGGGGCATTCTTCATCCCAAATGGAAGAACATTATATTCATATAACCCAGATGGAGTTACAAATGCAGAAATCTCTCTACCTTTGTCCGTTAATGGAACACACCAATACCCTTTCAATAAATCAATCTTTGTAAGGAACTTTGCTTTTCCAACTTTATCTACACAATCATCTACTCTAGGAATTGGATATGCATCTGTTTTCGTTACAGCATTCACCTTCCTATAGTCCGTCACAAAATCTAATACTACCATCTGGTTTTGGCACCAATACACATGGTGAACTCCAATTCGAGTTAGAATGTCTAATAATATCATTCTCTAACATGTATTCAATTTCTTTCTCAGCAAGTTCACATTTTTCAATGTTCATCCTATATGGATGTTGTTTAATAGGTTTGGCATCTCCAACATCTACATCATGTGAAGCTATAGTAGTCCTTCTCGGAACATCTGGAAACAAATCCTTATATTTAAAAATTAATTCCTTCATCTGTTGTTTCTGCTCTAGCTGTAAATGTGCTAATTTCTCATCAATATTTTCCACAATGGTTGAATTTGGTAACCTAACAGAAACAATGTTGGATTTAGAATGAATGTCAGATGAATCTTCTATCATGTTCCTAGTTACATCAAACTCATTCTCACTAACCACAACAGTCACAGTATCAGATTGTTTCTCAAAATATGGTTTAATCATATTTATATGGCAAAGGTGTTGACCTTCTACGATCTGGAGTTTTTATTACATAAGCCACATCATTAATTTTAGACACAATTTCATAAGGACCATGAAATCTAGCTTGTAAAGGATTTGTCTGCACTGGGAAAAGAACCAACACCTTATCTCCAGGCTTAAACATCCTCATCCTAGCTTCTTTATCATACCAAGTTTTCATTTTCTCCTGAGCCAACTTTAAATTTTCCTTGGCTAAGCTACAAGCTTTATGTAACCTGTCCTTAAATTTCAAAACATAGTCCAACAAATTAGTGTGTACTTCCTTACTAATCCACTGTTCTTTCAATAAAGCTAAAGGTCCTCTAACTCTATGCCCAAACACAAGTTCAAATGGACTAAAACCTAAGGATTCCTGTACCGATTCCCTTACTGCAAACAAAAGTAAGTTTATACCCTCATCCCAGTCACTTTCATTTTCCACACAATATGTCCTAATCATATTCTTGAGGGTAGAATGAAACCTCTCCAAGGCACCTTGCGATTCTGGATGGTATGCAGACGAAGTGATTTGCTTAGCTCCCAATTTATAAACTATCTGTTGAAACAATCCAGACATAAAATTACTGCCTTGATCAGTTTGTATTTCATTAGGTAATCCAAAATAAGTAAAGAATTTTATAAGAGCCTTTGTCACAGTTTTAGCTTTTATATTCCTAAGTGGTACTGCCTCTGGAAGCCTAGACGAAGTACACATGATAGTCAACAAATACTGATAACCAGTTTTTGTCTTTGGTAATGGACCAACACAATCTACAATAACTTTAGAAAACGGTTCACCAAATGCTGGAATAGGTTGTAATGGAGCTACTGGTGTAACTTGATTTGGTTTACCCACAATTTGACAAGTATGGCACATTTTACAAAACATCGCCGCATCTTTTCTTAGACCAGGCCAGTAAAAATGTTTTAAAATCTTGTCCACAGTTTTCCTTACCCCTTGATGTCCACCTAAAGGCACACTATGAGCTAAAGTCAAAATCTCATTCCGATAAACTTTAGGGACAACTACCTGGTAAACAACATTCCATTCCTCACTTGCAGGAATTGTAGGCGACCTCCACTTCCTTATCAACACTCCTTTTTCCAAGTAATATCCTACTGACACCTTCTCAATTTCACTATCTAGTAAAGCTTGTTCCCTTAATTTTATAATCTCAGGGTCTCTATTCTGCTCTGCTATCATCTCCTTCCGAGACAGAGATAAATCTTCATAGTCAGACATACTCCCAGAATCTTGTTCAAACAACGAAGGTAAGAAAGTCTCTGACACATCCTCAAAACTCGAATCCTGAGTTGAACAGTCATGAGTAACAACCTCATTCTGCACATCAATCTTTTTAGCCATAGCTCTAGTCACAACACAGGAAGAATCTGTGTTAGAATTCATCTCTGGCTCCTCTGACTCCATTGTCAAATGCACTTCAGGAAAAACTTGTCCACCTGCCAAGTCATTACCTAACAATAAAGAAATACCCTTCACAGATAAGCTATGCTGTAATCCTACTTTAACAAATCCTGTAACTAACCCTGACTTTAAATTTACTTTAAATGTACAGGCATAAAATCACTCCCAACACCTCTTATGTAATTTACCTCACCAGTATCAGACTCTTCATTAAACTTCAACACACTGTCTAACATCAGTGATTGAGAAGCTCCAGTATCCCTAAGGATTTTTATTGGCACCAGAGTAGATCCTTCTTTCAAGGATACAAACCCTTCAGTTATAAAATGATCATATCCCTTTCTAACTTGGTCAGACTCTAACAAAACCTCATTTGTGTTTATCAAACCCTGTAATTTTACAGGTGCTTCAGTATGTTGCACACAAGCATCTGGAACTGCTTCCTTCTCTTTCTTTTTCAATTTGAAACAGTTAGCTATTACATGGCCAGGCTTCTTACAATAGTTACAAATAAGACCAAACTGTCTTTCCTTCACAGGTTTTCCTTCCTCCTTACCTTCCTCATTAACATCTGATTTAATTTCTGATTTACCTTGAGTCTCCATGTTATTTTTCCTCTTAAAAATTCTGCCCTGAGGAAATTTATTCTTATGGATTAAAACATACTCATCAGCTAATCTAGCACAGTCCTGCAATTTATCAGTATCCCTCTCATTTAAGTAGGTCCTTACTTTAACAGGAATGCTTCTTTTAAATTCCTCCATTAAAATCAGCTCTCTCAATGTATCATAGTCCCCATTTACATTTTTAGAAGAAACCCATCTCTCAAAACACACAGCTTTATCATAGGCAAATTCCACATAAGTCTTTTCCACAGACTTCTTCAAACTTCTGAATCTTTCTCTGTATGCTTCTGGGACTAATTCGTACGCTTTGAGAATATGCATTTTCACAATATCATAATCTAATGCTTGCGCAGCAGTTAAAGCTGTGTAAACTTGTTGTGCTTTGCCTTTAATTACACTCTGTAACAACACTGACCATTTATCTCTCGGCCACTCTGACATCCGAGCAATAGTTTCAAAATGTTGAAAATATCTTTCCACTTCTGTTTCACTAAATGGAGGGACCAATTTAATTTCTTGACTAGCAACAAACGGCTTTCTAGAACTAGAAGACTGATTCCCAGACCTTAATTCCTCCATTGCATAATCAAATTCTCTCTTTTTCTGATCAGCTTCCAATTTACAACGCTCCAATTCTGCTTTACTTTGTTCCAACTTCATTTGCTCAATTTGCAACTGCATCTCCATGTTACTTATTGGAAACGACTCTAAAATCGATTCATCAAAAACACCCGAATCCACAAAGTGTGACGCGAATTTTCTCTGTATTACAGCCTTTGACGTAGTCTGCAAAATACCTTTAAGATGCAATTTACTAGCTATCTCAGATACCTCAGTTTTTTTCGCCTTCGCTAACAACTCCGCGCCTGGCGAAGCCAGAAACTCATCAATATTCATTGTTGCCGAATACCACTCACAAGCCAATCAAACAAAAGAATCGAGTATTCCCCGTTTCCAAAACACCGGGATCCAATCCGGACGCAGCCCCCATATTTATGTTACGTATTCAGGCAACAATAAATATATGTGAGTTAGGCAAGGGTTTTTATAACAAATAACACGTTTATTAAACACTGAAAACAAACCCCCCAAAAGTAAACAAATCACTAACGTAACCGGAAATCAGCTGCTGTGCGGCAGCTTAAACAGTTCTTAAAGCAATGAAGCTTACAGTCCTTAAAGCGATGTTGCAAGAACAGTTCTTTAAAGTAGTATTGCCAAAAGTTCAAAATGCTCACAGTCCATTTAAAGGAGAGACTTTTTAAGACGATTTAAATTCTCTTTCACGTCGTTTTTCTTCAGTCCCCAAAGTCGAACTTTTCCCACGAAGAATTTTATGAAACAAAACGGCTTAAAGGCACTGACCTTTTCTTCCACACTGTCCTCAATCTTTTCTGGTATTTCCCAGAGATTAACACGAGAACAGTCAACGAAATCCTTCCGAAATGAGGATCAAACAAAGGTCGAACCCGTTTCACCGTCGAAATCGATTCTCCTCGATCTTTAACTCCCGAACTCCGATCTTCACTCTCCACTGATTCTTAACCAACAGTATTATAAAGAAACTGCTGGCAATGACCTTTTAAACTTTAGGCATTAGATAAAACTTCATCTTTCAACTAAACTGCGTCATCACATTAAATCACGCAGTGGCATGAAGACAACATGGCAAATCCACCCACGAATTGCCCCACCTCACAGGGAGGGGTCCTCCTCTTATACCCTGTAAAAAAACAAAAAAAAACAAAAAAAAAAACACCTGTCACATGATCTCTACTGGCGGAAAAATGACGTCACTCCACCATCACAAGACCATTACCTCAAGTCCAGTATAGCTTCAACCCCAGTCACGTGACAAGGGTACCACTGTCACGGGTACGTAACACTATTGTGTAGAGGGACTTGGGAGCACTTCTGCACAAATCACAAAAGGTTGGTTTGCAGGTGCAGCTATCAAGAAGGCAAATGGAATGTTGGCCTTCATTGCTAGAGAGATTGAATTCAAGATCAGGGAGGGTACTGTATGCAGTTCTGCTCTCCTTACTTGAAGAAGGATACACTGGCTTTGGAGGCAGTGCAGAGGAGGTTCATCAGGTTGACTTCAGAGAGGAGGGGATTAGACTATGAGGAGAGATTGAGTCACCTGGGACTACTCGCTGGAATTCAGAAGAACGAGAGGTGATCTTCTAGAAACATATAAAATTATGAAAGGGATGGATAAGATAGAGGCAGGGAAGTTGTTTCCACTGGTAGGTGAGACAAGAACTAGGAGACATAACCTCAAGATTTGGGGGAGTAGATTTAGGACGGAAATGAGGAGGAACTGCTTTTCCCTCAGAGTAGTGAACCTGTGGAATTCTCTGCCCAATGAAGCAGTGGAGGCTACCTCAGTAAATATATTTAAGACAAAGTTGGATAGATTTTTGCATAGTAGGGGAATTAAGGGTTATGGGGAAAAGACAGGTAGTTGGAGATGAGTCCATGGTCAGATGAGCCATGATCTTATTGAATGGCTAAGCCGGCTCAACGGGCCAGATGGTCTACTCCTGCTCCTATTTCTTATATTCTTATGTAGCCGTTTTATTAGATACAGAAGGTATCTAAAAGTGGCCACTGAGTGCATTTTCTCATTATTATTGCAGTTATGTTTTGAAATGGTCATATTTCTCTTACATGTTAAGACTTTTTATAAACTGTTTTGAAAGTGCTAGTTCCTAATAGCTAATGTGAGTTATTATTTCCTTGTTTCCTAGAAAAGGAAGTGATCTACATTTGTCACTTTAATGGGCCTAAAAAGGGGGTGGTACATATTACAAACTACAGGCTTTTCTTTAAGAGTGTTGAAACGGTAAGTTTATTTTTATTTTCATTTATTATAGAGAATCTTTAGTTCTATTATATTTCGTTGTGTCAAGTGTGAGTGAGGAAATCCCTACCTCTGTATCTCATTTTTGTGTAACTTGTTTACTCAAAGCCACTTTTGTTACATATGCATGGATCAAGAATGACGATGGAGTTGTGTGATTAAAAGGTTTTAGGGACTCATGTTGGTAATGGTACACGCTGGGTAAGTTATAATTTGAAAGCAATGAACTGGGCCCGCTGAGCTGAAAACTTGTGCACGCAAAAGCTGGCGCTCAAAGAAGAGTGCTCCCTCACATAGCAGACCAAATTGATTCACTGTGTTATTAAATGGCCACATGCGCACTCATCATATTCTCACATTCAATCTGATAGGGTACACAGTTCTGTGAAAATCATCTTCATGGCTCAGAATCCTACTTAATTCTAGCAACTTCTTCCCATAACCACTTGCCACTGTGAAGTGTAACTTTAATCAAGTCTTGAATACAGTTTATGTAAAAGAGAAAGATATCTCTGTTTGCACCCACAAAAAGAGAGAAAAAAAGGTGGGGGGGAAAGAATAATAAATACATAAGAGATGGGGTAAGAAGGGGAGGGGACATTAACGGAAGTTAGAAAAATCAGTTTTCTCTAACTTATGTTAATGCCCCCTCTCCGTTTCACCCCATCCTTTATTTATTTATTCCCCCCCCCCCCCGTTTTTTTTTTCTCTCTTTTTTCTCTCTCTGTCACTCTCACAATCACTCCTTGCCTGCTCTCCATCTCCCACTGGTGCTCCCCTCCCCCTTTCTTTCTCCCTATGCCTCCCATCCCATGATCCTCTCCCTTCTCCAGCTGTGTATCCCTTTTTGCCAATCAACTTTCCAGCTCTTAGTTTCATCCCTCCCCCTCCTGTCTTCTATCATTTCGGATCTCCCTCTCCCTCTCCCACTTTCAAATCTCTTACTATCTTTCCTTTCAGTTAGTCCTGACGAAGGGTCTTGGCCCAAAACGCCGACTATACTCCTTCCTATAGATGCTGTCTGGCCTGCTGCATTCCACCAGCATTTTGTGTGTGATGCTTTAATTAATTTAGATCACTTTGTAGAGATCTATTTTCACTTTGACACAAAAGTGTCTTTTTCTGTTGATCAGTGTCAAAAAAAACCGAAATTAAATCTGCTGTGTTTCAGTGTTGTAAAACAATAAAACATGAAAACTTCTGGGGGAGGGGGGGGGGGGAATAATTTTTATAGGCACTGTATGCATCTGTACTGTCCAGATTTTGTAGGGTTGCTTGAAGAGGCAGTGAAATGGCATCTGCTGTGGATCTGTTGTGTCGTTAGGCAAATTGGAGAGGATCCAAGTCGCTTCTTCAGCAGGGATTGATATTTTTCATCACCAACCTCTCAAAATGCAACATCATTGTGGATGCAAGTTCTACTGGACAATAGTCATTGAGCCAGGTTACCACATTCTTCTTGGGCTCCGATAGTTGAAGCCTGCTTGAAGCAGGTGGGTACTTTGGATTGCCAAAGTGAGAGGTTAATGATATTGGTGAACACAGCAGCTGGTTGATCAGCATAGGTCTGTATTACTCAGCTAGGCACCCCGAATGGGAAGATGCTTTCCATGGGTTCACCTTCTAGAAGAATGTTCTCAATTTGGCCTCAGACTGAAATCACGGCCATTGGGGGTTGAGGAGTTCATGAAGCTTCATCCATGTTTTAACAGTCAAAGCGAGCATAGAAGTCATTGAGCTCTTCTGGAATGAAATTTTTTGTCATCTGTGTCGCTTCGTTTCACTTTGTTAAGATTCAAGCCCTGCCACAACTGTGAAATATCCTTCAGTGGTTCAAGTTTGGTCTGGAATTGCTGCTTCACCTGTGAAATGACTTTCCAAAGGTCCTACCTGGTCCCTTTGTATCTTGGTTGCTAGACCTGAATGCCACTAATTTGGCCCTCAGCAGGTTGCAGTCTCATGGTTCATCCAGGGCTTTTGGTTGGGGAAGACTAAATGATTTTGTGGGGACATACTCATCTGTGATTGCTTTTATAAAATCAGTGACAGTCGTAGTATATTTACGCAGATGATCTGAGTCCATTGACTCAAAGCAGTCCTCTAGCCATTCCTCTGTCTCTTCATGACCACCTCTTTGTTATCTATCTCAGGAGCTTTGCTCTACCTGTGTGGAAGTAAGAGAAAGACTGCCAAATGATCAGATTTCTCTGAATGTGGTCTGGGCATGGAATATAAGATATTCCTTATTATAGTGTAGCACTGGTCTCGTGTGTTGGGATCCTGGGTGCTGCAGGTTATATCCTGATGATAATTGGCCAGAAATTTCTTCCAACCATCCTGGTTGAAGTCTCTGACTATGATTTGAAATGCGTCGGGGTGGACTGTTTCCTGTTTGATGATGACAACATTCAGTATCTTGAGTACCTGATTAGTGTCAGCTTTTGTCAATATGTAAACTGTGGTCAGGATTACAGAGGAGAACTGTCTTGGTAAGTAGAACGGTCAGCACTTAATATTAGATATTCCAGGTCAGTCAAACATCAAATGAATATCTGATGGAACTTGTATTGGAACAATTGCTTCAGCTGCCCCTACACCTCCTTCCTCGCTATCATTCAGGGCCCCAAACAGTTCTTCCAGGTGAGGCAACACTTCACCTGTGAGTCTGTTGTGGTCATATACTGTGCTCAGTGCTCCCATAGTGGCCACCTGTGTATCAGTGAGATCCAACGTAGATTGGGAGACTGTTTTGCTGAGGATCTACACTCTGTCCGCCAGAAGAAGTTGGATCTCCCAATGGCCACCCATTTTAATTCCACTTCCCATTCCCATTTCGACATGTCAGGCCATGGCCTCCTCTGCTGTCGCGTTGAGGCCACTCTCAGGTTAGAGGAACAACACCTTATATTCTGCCTTGGTAGCATCCTACACCAATCAACTTCCTAGCTCTTTACTTCACCTCTCCCCCTCCCTGTTTCACTTATCTTGTGTTTCTCCCTTCCCTCCCCTCACCTTTTAACTACTCACCTTTTTTTACTCCAGTCCTGCTGAAGGTTCTCGGCCCAGTACTCTTTTCCATAGATGCTGCCTGGGCTGCTGAGTTCCTCCAGCATTTTGTGTGTGTTCCTTTAAATTTTCAGCATCTGCAGATTTTCTCTTCTTTATTTACATTTTGTTAGTTCATATATCAATACATCGTTGTGCCCTAATTGTGTTTTCTGGGTTGGTTTATTGCCACATTGTCAACTGCAAAGTTGTGCTTAGCCAAACAAGATGGGGCCAAAAGTCAGAATACTCCAGATAAGGGGTTCCTAACAGACCTTTGCTTAATCGTATTGGTCCATGACTTTAAAAAGTTTGGGAACTCCTGCTGTCGATGCTGGAAACCTGTAACAAAGAACAGAAAATACATCATCTGCAGGAAGAAAAAGTTGATGTTTTAGATCAAAGTCTTGTAATCAGATAGATATTTTAATTTGGAGAGAAAGAAGAAGGAGGATGATGAGAACAAAGAGTTTAGTGATGTATCTGTGATGGGGTGCAGTCCACGAGTTACTGAATAGCAAAGTGGTTGTAGTGCCAGCTGAGAGGAGGCGTGAAGCCTCGTTAATCTCACGTGATTTTTCTGAGAGAAGTGTAAATAGCACAATATGAATGAAGGCAGAGGAGGAGTTGAAAAAATAAAAATGCTCGAACTGTAAGATATTCATCTGAGAACTGAATCACTACAAATGCTGAAAGCCAGAAGCAAACATGGAATGCTGGAAATGCTCAATGGACCTTCAATCTGAAATGTTAACCCTGTTATTCTTTCCCTAGATACTGCCTGATGAGCTGAACAGTTCCAGCACTTTTTGCTTTTGTATACATTTTGAGGATTATGTTTTATGGTGGTTAGGCAGCAATATTCTTCCACCCACTGTACTGAAGAAGGATCTCAACCCAAAATTTGGACTGTCCATGTAGATGCCTCCGGCTTGACTGAGTTCTTCTAGCTCCTTTGTGTGTTGCTGCTGGCAGTAACATTTGTTGACTTTGCCAATAGAATTACTGATGATGGCCCATGGATCACACTAACACTGGAATTTGAGAGCTCTCATCCAAATCTGGTTTTGCAGGGTTATTCGAATTCTGATTTCAAATGGTGCAAGTGGTTCCATATATTATCAGAGAATGTACACAGTATGCAACCTGAAGTACTTGTGTAACCCTCGGTTCGGCTAGCAGCTTAATCTAGAGGAAACTTAAGAAATCTCGTTTGTGTGGATGCTGTGCGATGTGTCCCCGTTGCAAATCAGTACCACGAAATAACAAACAGTACACAATATGCGATTAAATGATTGAGCTTTATAATTCTTAATTTGACTATATGGTTAGTAAAGAGACAAAAAAAGGAAAAGGGCCCATTCTCATGAAACAGTCTAATACACAAACGTTGGAGCTCACAGTGTCATCCATTTGTTCCCGTTGTCGTTGTCCTCCAAGCATAGCTGACCCTCAGACCCTCACTCCTCAGTCCATTCCGTCCAGTGGTCTGCCAAGTCTCTCCATTTGCGTTCTCTCTTTTCATCTCTCCCTGACAAAAGACCGCGAAATCCCTGCTCCCAGACATACAAGAAAGAATAACATCCTGTTCATTGGCTAACATACCCCGTTATCTTTAGTCATAACCCAAACATTGCTGCTACAGAGAAACCATTACCTTAGCCTTAGCAGTGAAACATTACATAGAGGCCATTACATAAGCAGTGAAACCTTACAGTGTGGTACACTTGCCTCCCCCACCAAATTTAGTCATGTCCTCATGACGTTGAGATAATTTGCCAACACAAAGATCAATCCAGGTGTACAAGGCAGTGACAAAGTTCTCTAAAGTGGTAGGGGTCACACTCTGTTCCCCTGGTGCTATGTAAGCCAGCCTATCTGGTGGTCTCCTAATTCTCTGAGACCTCTGCACCCCCTCATCTAACTCTTCAGGTTCAGACACTACTGGGGATACTTTGGTCTACCTGGCGAGGCCTCCCCCAACCTATCACTTGTGCCCACCTGTAACTCGGAGCCCTCTGTCCCGAGGCCAAGCCCCGCTTCCTCCCCTGCAGAGTCCTGCTTTAACCCAGGCTGCCCACAGATAACCCCCCCCCCCCCCCACTTTGCCGGAGTCTCTTCCTCAATCAATGGGGAATAGGTGAAAGGCAGCATATACCACACATCCAGGTCCTCATCTTGCGAATCAGAATCAGTATCCCTCTTGGGTGGGGGCTGGCCTAACCTCACCTGCTGCGGGCCCTGCAGTCGCCCCGCGTTTTGGCGTGTAGGTTCCAAGTCAGATTCTGGGTCTATCTGCACCTCTTGTTCCAGGATCAGCAGGTGGTTCTGATGGAGAATCTTGATAGGTCCATTCCCATTCTCTGGTTTCACCCGGAAAACTGGTAGGTTTGTTATCTGACTCTTCACCACATAGGGTGTAGCTGTCCAATGGTCAACCAACTTATGCTTTCCAGGCAGCCCCAAATTTCTTATGAGGACTCGGTCTCCTGGCAGGAGTTGGGAGAACCTCACCTTTTGATCATACCTCCTCTTATTTGCATGATTCTGCTTGGCCGCTGCAACCCCAGATAATTCATAAGCCCTTTTTAGTTCTCTTCTCATATCAGACACATACTTCAGTTAAGTCTTCATGGGTAAATTACTCTTGTCAGTCCCAAAACAAAGGTCAATGGGCAACCTTGCCTCGCACCCAAACATCAGATTATATGGTGAGTACCCAGTAGCTTCATTTCGTGTACAGTTGTAACTGTGAACCAGATGCCCAATATGTTGACTCCACCTGCTCTTCCAGCTGATCTCCAGAGTCCTGAGCTTGTCTAACAAGGTCCAATTAAACCTCCCTGTGGGTGATAGACGTGGTCCTCAATTTCTCGACTCCAAGCATGCCCAGTAAGTCATGCATGAGTCTGCTCTTGAAATCCCATCCCTGATCACTATGTATCTGGCCGGGAAGGCCATAATTGATGAAATACTTTTCCCATAACACTTTTGCCACTGTAGATGCCCTCTGGTCCTTGGTAGGAAAAGCCTGAGCATATCTGGTGTAGTGGTCCATGATGACTAAGACATTCGCCGTATTGCTGGCATCGGGTTCTATTGACAGGAAATCCATGCACACCTGGTCCCTGACCAGTCCCTCATGCATACGTCAGGACAAAGCATCAGCATCAATGTTCCTGCTTCCCGGTACTTCAGGCTGAAATCATAGGCAGACAACATCCCCAACCACTGATGGCCTGTGGCATCCAGTTTCGCCGAGGTCAGGATATAAGTTAGGGGGTTGTTGTCTGTCCTCACCTCAAACTTGGCCCCGTAGAGGTAGTCATTCAACTTATCCACCACTGCCCATTTCAATGCCAGAAGTTCCAACTTGTGCATGGGGTAGTTTTTCTCAGAGGGCAACAGACACCAGCTGTCAAACACAACGGGTCTCAACCTGGTGCCCTGATCCTGATGCCCCCTAAACTCTCTCAGCTGGCATCTGGGTGCAGTACATACGGCAGTCGGGGTCTGCAAAGGCCAGCCCTGACACCTGGGTCAGCAGCTACTTCAGCAACTGAAAGTGCCTTCTCACATTTTGCATCCCACCTCGGTCAAAAGGGCTCTGACTGGCTAAGATGCTCTCCATCCTGTCCTTTTTCTCCCCCTCCCTTTCTTCAGGGAGGGTAACCACACAGAAGCTGATTCAACGGGTGACTCACTTTTGCATAGCCTTTCACGAACCTCCTTGCTGTAGAGAAACCATTACCTTAGCCTTAGCAGTGAAACGTTACAGAGAGGCCATTACATTAGCAGTGAAATCTTACAGCATGTTACACTTGTATATACAGACATCCATGAAAAACAGTGGAACCCCAAAAGAATGAATGACAGAAAAACATTAGAACTACAAAGTCCCCTCCCGCACCCCCACACAAGCATCGACCTCGACCCTCACCCCCCCCGCTAGTTTCAACAAAAAAGTTTCAGTGCTCACCACTCACCCAGCAACACTCAGAGAGACCATGATTCTAAGAATAAGAATGTATTCACTTGCAGATTGTATTACTTTTAGCTAAGCTAGTAGGACCATTATACGCACAATCAAAGTCTCTTAATAGATTTATGTTGTTGATTTGAATCTTCTCTCATCCTACGATTACATGTTCATTATAATGGTTTGGCATTGACATTGTAATAATTGGCCTTTATTGAATATTTGAATATCATGTAATTTTTATCATGGTGTCGTTTATGTGTAGATCTCATTTTTATTTGGTAGTATAGCCAAGAATATCCCACAGAGATGACTTTAACTATTAGTCTTACTGTAATTCTGATGTCAAACCTGTGTACATAAACTCCACTTGTAGCCTTCACCCTAACCGATATCTTGCTGCTGTGGTGCGGTTTTTTTCTGCTTTAAAAAATGTCCTGCAGAGACAGTTTCTGGTACAGTACGGCATTCCATTCATCAATTTGACATTTGAACAATGTGTTATATTTTCTTGCAGCATTGCACTTCACAGTAGGCGTGTTGTTAATCTCTGAATACTGAAATTTAAGCTACTGTAAAGTGTAGGAAAGACTGTTTAAATCAGATTGTAGTAAAATGCCAGTATATTATTATTATTATTAAGCTCTTACCACTGCAGCTACTGATGCAGAAGTGAGTGCAGGGGAAAATTTTTTCAATTCAGGGACTGGCGATCAAAGTTAGAAGAGATTCGGGTATGATCTGTGGAAAGCCATCTCCAGGCTAAATAAAGGATGCTCAGCAGTGTGACAGGACTTGAATACTATCGTCTCTAAAGTGAAAAAGCACCATAAGTGACAACAGAGCTTCACTTCCAGATGAACTCAATGTCTTCTATACTCGCTTTGACTATCAAAACATGGGGGAACCATCTCGAATTCCCACAGCCCCCTGATGATCCTGTAATTTCAGTCTCTGAGGCTGATGTGTGATAAGACACAGGGAAAACATCCAGTGCAAGTGGGATGCCTGGCTGGAGTGTTCACTGAGATCTTTTAACTTCTCGCTTTGGCAGTTTGAGATACCACTTGCTTCAAGGAGGCTTCAATTATACCAGTGCCTAAGAAGGACACGTTAGACTGCCTCAATGACTATCATCCAGTAGCACTTAACATCCACAATGATGAAGTGTTTTGAGAGGTTGATGACGGAACATATCAACTCCTGCCTGAGAAGTGATTTGGATCTGCTCCAATTTGCCTATCGGCACAACTGGTTCACAGCAGATGCCATCTCATTGCTCTTCATTCAACCCTGCAACATCTGAACATCAAAAATGAATACATCAGGAATGAACAAGCTTCAAGACCCTGGTATCAGTACTTCTGTGTGCAGTTGGATCCTCATTTTCCTCACATTTCCTGTCAGTTCAGACTGGCAATAACATCTCCACAATCTCTGTCAGCACAGGTGTATCACAAGGCTGTGTGCTTGGCCTCCTGCCCTGCTCATTTTACACTTATGACTGTGTGGCTAAGCACAGCTCTAATGCCATATTTAATTTTGTTGATGACACTTTTGTTAGTTGATTTAAATGTGGTGATGAATCAGCATTATAGGAAGGAGATTGAAAAGCTGGCTGAGTGGTGCCACAACAGCCTCTCACTCAATGTCAGCAAGACGAAAGAGCTGATTATTTACTTCAGGAGGAGGAAACTAGAAGTCCTCATCAGGCAGTCAGAGGTAGAGCGAGTCAGCAACTTTAAATTCCTTGGTATTATCATTTCAAGAACCTCTCCTAGGCACAGCATGTAAATGCAATTACGAAGAAAGCATGGCAGCACCTCTACTTCCTTGGGAGTTTGTGAAGATTCTGCATGACATCTAAAACTTGACAAACTTCTATATCTACAGCACGCACCAAATGCTCGAGGAATTCCACAGGCCAGGCAGCATCAATGGAAAAGAGTACAGTCGACATTCCAGGCAAAGACCTTTCATCAGGACTCCAGGCCTGTCCTGGACTGGCCTGCTGAGTTCCTCCAGCATTTTGTGTGTGGTGCTTGGATTTCCAGCATCTGCAAAGTTTCTCTTGTTTGTGATTAAACTTCTTTCTACGGTGGAGAATATCTTGATTCTTTGCATCATGGCCTGGTACGAAAACAGTAATGCCCTTGATTGGAAAATCCTCCAAGAAGTAGTGGATATAACCCAATCCATCACGGGAAAAACCCTCCCCACAGTTGAGCACATCTACACAGGGATTTGCTGCAGGAGAGCAGCATCCATCATCAGGGACTCCAACACCCAGGAAATACTCACGCTGTTGCCATCAAGAAGGTAGTACAGGAGCTTCAAGACTGACATCACCAGTACAGGAACTGTTATTACCCCTCAACCATCAGGCTCTTGAAGCAGAGAGGATAACTTCGCTTGTCCCATCATTGAAATATTCTCACAGCTTATGGACTTGCTTTCAAGGACTCTTCATCTCATGTTCTTGATATTTATTGTTTATTTATTTTTGTATTTGCATAGTTTGTTGTACACCCAGTGGACTTCCATTGATTCTATTATGGTTATTGAATATGCCCACAAGTAAGCAAATCTTGGGTTGTATATAGTGACATACAGTGGCATGCATAAGTTTGGGTACCCCGGTCAAAATTTCTGTTACTGTGAATAGTTAAGTGAGTAGAAGATGAACTGATCTCCAAAAGTCATAAAGTTAAAGATGAAACATTCTTTTCAACATTTTAAGCAAGATTAGTGTATTATTTTTGTTTTGTACAATTTTAGAGTGATAACTTTTACCAAGGTCTCAGACCTTAATTGGTTTGTTAGGGCTATGGCTCGTTCACAATCATCATTAGGAAAGGCCAGGTGATGCAAATTTCAAAGCTTTATAAATACCCTGATTCCTCAAACCTTGTCCCAACAATCAGCAGCCATGGGCTCCTCTAAGCAGCTGCCTAGCACTCTGAAAATTAAAATAAATGATGCCCACAAAGCAGGAGAAGGCTAGAAGAAGATAGTAAAGTGTTTTCAGGTAGCCATTTCCTCAGTTCATAATGTAATTAAGAAATGGCAGTTAACAGGAACAGTGGAGGTCAAGTTGAGGTCTGAAAGACCAAGAAAACTTTCCAAGAGAGCTGCTCATAGAATTGCTAGAAAGGCAAATCAAAGCCCCCGTTTGACTGCAAAAGACATTCAGCAGACTGGAGTGGTGGTGCACTTTTCTACTGTGCAGTGACACTTGCACAAATATGACCTCCGTGGAAGAGTCATCAGAAGAAAACCTTTCCTGTATCCTCACCACAAAATTCAGCATCAGAAGTTTGCAGAGGAACTTTTAAACAAGCCTGATGCATTTTGGAAACAAGTACTGTGGACTGATGAAGTTAAAAAATAATTTTTTGGCTGCAATGAGCAAAGGTATATTTGGAGAAAAAAGAGTGCAGAATTTCATAAAAAAAAAACACCTCTGCAACTGTTAAGCACAGGGGTGGATCAATCATGCTTTGGGCTTGTGTTGCAGCCAGTGGCACGGGGAACATTTCACTGGCAGAGGGAAGAATGAATTCAATTAAATACTAGCAAATTCTGGAAGCAAACAACACAACGTCTGTAAAAAAAAAAGCTGAAGATGAAAAGAGGATCGCTTCTACAATAGGATAATGATCCTAAACACATCTCAAAATCCACAATGGACTACCTCAAGAGGTGCAAGCTGAAGGTTTTGCCATGGCCTTCACAGTCCCCTGACCGGAACATCATCGAAAATCTGTGGATAGACCTCCAAAGAGCAGTGCATGCAAGACGGGCCAAGAATCTCACAGAACTAGAAGCCTTTTGCAAGGAAGAATGGGCAAAAATCCCACAAACAAGAATTGAAAGACTCTTAGCTGGCTATAGAAAGCGTTTACAAGCTGTGATACTTGCCAAAGGCGGTGTTACTAAGTACTGATCATGCAGGGTGCACAAACTTTTGCTTCGGGCCCTTTTCCTTTGTTGTTATTTTGAAACTATAAAAGATGGAAATAAAAAAGTAATCTTGCTTAAGGTATTAAAGAAATGTGTCATCTTTGACTTCATGCCTTTTGGAAATCAGGTAATCTTTTACTTGCTTAGCTATTCACAGCAACAGAAATTTTGACCAGGGGTGCTCAAACTTTTGCATGCCACTGTATGTGTACTTTGATAATAATTTTCTTTGAACTTAGAAAAGGACCATCGAGGTTATTTTTCAGCAATTTTGTGGGTTCTTTAGAAACTGTATTTCATTCAGTAATATTAAACTAGTAAGTGATAATTGGGACTAAGGTCACTATGTCCAGAAATTGAAATGGTCTTAGTGAACCTGGGAAATATTCACCAATGGAAACCTTAGATTTGTTTAAGCTGTGTTGTGTGGCTGTTGTTGAAATGATACTATTTCATTTGCTGTAAAGCTGACTGAGTTTAATGTTGCAAGAGCTTAATGGTGTTTTAATTTATTCAGTTGTTACCATAAGTTGGAGAAAAATACTGTTTCATTCCTTGTGAGTTAATCCGGGTATTGAAAATTTCATAAATGACGTGCAGCTTTGAGATTTGGTCCTATTCTGGAATTTTTTTTGGTGTAATTGTGTATTTGAAAAACTTTTGTGTCGCATCTGGAGTATTACATACAGTTCTGATCACCCAATTATGGGAAGGATGTTGAGGCTTTGTAGAGGTGTAGAAGAGGTTACCAGGGATGCTGCCTGGATAAGACGGCAAAGGCTATAACAAGAGGTTGGAAAAATTTAGGTTGATTTCTCTGGAGTAGCGGAGGCTGAGGAGAGATATGATATAGGTTTATAAGATTTTGAGACGCATAGATAGAGGAGATAGACAGTATCTTTTTACCAGGATTGTAATGTCTAACACCAGAAGACATGCATTTAATGTGAGAGTGAGTAATTTCAAAGGAGATGAGGAATTAGTTGTTTACACAGAGTGATGGGTGCCTGGAATATATTGCCTGGGGTGGTGGTAGAGATATATTAAAGATTTAAAGTACATTTGTTATCAAAGTATGTATGCAGTATACAGCCCTGAAAATTGTCCTCCCACAGACAGCCACGCAACAAAAAAGAACCATGGAGCCACCCCATTCAAAGAAAAACATCAAATTTCAACCTCTCCCCCACCAAGTGCAAAAATAAACCCACTAACAGCAACACAGAATATAGTTCAGCTCAGTGTACATTGCCTGCAGGCTGTCCCCATTCAAAAATTGCCCAAAAGCAGTAAAAAGGAAGAGTGACCAGACTTAGAACTAGAAATTAGAACACATCAAAAACCTGAATTCGAGTCAAGTCACTTTTATTGTCATTTCGACCATAACTGCTGGTACAGTGCATAGTAAAAATGAGACAACGTTTTTCAGGACCATGGTGTTACATGACAGTACAAAAACTAGACTGAACTACGTAAAAAAAAACACAGAGAAAGCTACACTGGACTACAGACCTACACAGGACTGCATAAAGGGCACAAAAACAGTGCAGGCATTACAATAAATAATAAACAGGACAATAGGGCAAGGTGTCAGTCCAGGCTTCGGGTACTAAGGAGTCTGATAGCTTGGGGGAAGAAACTGTTACATAGTCTGGTCGTGAGAGCCCGAATGCTTCAGAGCCTTTTCCCAGATGGCAGGAGGGAGAAGAGATTGTATGAGGGGTGCGTGAGGAGCCCAAATCTCCAATCCATGTCAATTAAACCTTGTCCAACACCATCCATCGACTTTTAAGAAACCATAAAACAGGAGCAGAATTAGGCCATTTGGTTCATCGAGTCTACTCCACCATTCAATCATGGCTGATCCTTTTGTCCCTGGCCTCTCTGTAGCTTCTGATGCCTTGTCCAATCAAGAACCTATCAAGCTCTGCCTTAAATACCCCTAACAACCTGGTCTCCACAGCTGCCTGTGGTAACAAATTCACCACCCTTAGGCTAAAGAAATTTCTCTGTATCTCTGTGTTAAATGGACATTGCTCTGTCCTGAGGCTGTGCCCTCTTGTCCTAGACCCCCCCCACCATGGAAAACATTGTTTCCACATCTACTCTGTCTAAGCCTTTCAACACTTGAAAGGTTCAATGAGATCTCCCCCCACCCCCACCCCATCCTTCTAAATTCCAGTGATTACAGACCCAGAGCTATCAAACGTTCCTTTTATGATGACCCTTTCATTCCTGGAATCATCCTTGTGAAACGTTTAGTTAGGTATATGAATGTGAGGAAAATGGAAGGATATGGACATTGTGTAGGCAGAGGGGATTAGTTTAGTTGGCCATTTGATTACTAATTTAATTGGTTCAGCACAACATTGTGGATTGTAGGACATGTTCAGAATCAGAAATAGGTTTAATATCGCTGGCGTACAATATGTTGTGAAATTTGTTTTGTGGCAATAAAAAAAACTATAGATTACAATAAGTAGGTAAAATTAAATAAGTAATGTCCATTGTCTGTGCTAATTTTGTTTATATGCTGCATGAGTTACTCTGTCGATAACTATTATAAACTAATACATAACTTTATAGCACTATAGTGCTATTAGTAGTGTTCTAATTTGCTCCTTCATTTACATACATAATTTGTTACTTTGTCTTTTCAATACCTTTTAAATTATTTCCATGAAACTTTGGCTTATTGGGGAAGCTGCTTAATTGGGTTGAAATGTACTGATCCCAATGTGTCCCAGTTCACTGTATTTATAATTTATTGTATGCAAATACTATTGCTTAACCATATATTTCTTCAATTTCCCACTTCAGGGAATTTATTGTACCACAAATATTTCGAAGTTGGATTAAGGGATGATGCCTAATCTCAGATTTCTTAGATTTTGTAGGATCTACATATCAAAAGGATTTTATGTTCCTGAAAATTAACATCGTCTTTCCCATCCTCCCACCCTTTCAACCTTGGACTTCCATCCACTGTATCACTGTGTCTCTGCCCTTCCCATATCAGCCCTCATGCCTTGTATTTTCCTCCTATACAGTTTGCACTTCATTTCTCCCAGACAGTTTACAGGATATGATACCGGAATTTGCAGCAGAATTATTCCGAAGTGTTTAAGATAGAATGGTGCAATTCCAGCTGTTCTTCTTTTCCCTCATTCCTGTGACATCATTTTCCTTGGGCTCCCTGACTGCTGGAAAGTTTGAAATATTTTCAGTTTGCAGTAAAATAACCTACTCACAACTTCATTAAAGATAAATGTCTTATAAAGAATTGTATAAGTGTATAGATCATATTTCAGTTTGTACCAATGTTGAGCATTAATCGTTTATTCCAGTAGAAGCTGGTTTCCAGTCAGTTATTGGGTAATTGAATAAGGGACATGGTGAATTATGGAGTACTTAGTGGCTTATCAAGCTTCAACTTTTAAGTCATACATGCTTAGCTGTTTAATGACATTTTTGGAAAAAAGCCTTATTGTATTTAAATAAAATTAATTGTTAATTGCCACTGGATTGTGTGTAATCTTTGCTGCCGAGTGCTAAAGTTAAGCTGAGATATTACATACGGGCTTCCTCTGTAATGAACAGGTTCTGTTTTTTACAGATGTCCTTGTACATTTTCTGTACATTAGAAAATACACTAATATTATTTGATATGGCAATCATACCTCCACAGTAATGCAAAGAATGTCATTAAAATCATGCAAAACTGATAGGACAAAACAATTACTAAGTAAAGAAATGAGCATATGAATAAACATACACATTTCAAATTTTGTAATGTGGGACCTTGTTCATATGTAGGAGGAGTCCAAGAGTCAGGTGTTCATAACCTATACAGTACAATGTGTTCAAAACTGTGTAATTATACTTTCCAGGATCCCGTGATGACCCTTGATGTCCCACTTGGCGTGATCAGTCGAGTTGAAAAGATAGGCGGACAGTCAAGCAGAGGTGAAAATTCTTATGGATTGGAAATTACTTGCAAAGTAAGGCTTTTAAAATAAAATAAACAATTATGGACTGCAGTTTTGTCTTTATACACTGATGTTAAAAATAATTAAAGCACTAACCTCTGAGCATCATGTACTAGTGAATTCGCTCTGAAACAATCTTCTTTCCTTTTAAACACCACTATACTCCCATTACCAGTGCCATCTTGCTGATTAATAGGCTTTGCATGCACATTCAAATACAGCGTTGACTGGCATTTGACTAACTAGGATTCTTGGGATATTTAGAAGCCTTGAGGGAATAGTTCTGAATATATTTTTCCAAACTTGGCTGCTGGTTGCAACTGGAAGCTAGTGTGCTTGTTCATTTACTTCTAGCTGCACCATTTACCATTTAGAAATGTAGTGGGATGTTGGGGGGGGGGGGGGGTGGGGGGTTAGAATGATAAAACTCTGTAGGAAAGTTGAAGGAATATTGAATTGTGGAACACAAAACTTCAAGAAAAATTGAAGGAATTTAGATGACTTTATCTAATGCAATGTATGCTGAGCTCCCCCTGTTGCCCCAGTGCTTAAACACACTGGTCATCAGCTATAAATGTCAGGAATTTTGGAGGCCTTTGCAGGATTTTTTGGATATTTTGTGGTTTTGGTAACATTTTTGCATAATTCCTCAGTCTTAACTGTTGAGCCAGCCCAACCAATCTTGAGTGTGATGACAAGAATGTGCAATTTGGTTGAAGTATGTTTCATTTAACAAGGGAAAAAGTTTGCAGAGTTTGTGGAATTAGATGCTGTGAGTTTACCCTTAGAATAGCTGATTTGAGGTGAAATGTGCAGGGAAAATATGTATTAAAGTAGGGTAGTTTCTTGGGTAAGGTACAGAGTAGAAGTTTACCTGATCAGAAGTATTCCAAGTGTCTCTGAATTTACTTCACTTATAGTGGATATTTGGGAATTGGGATGCAAGAGGAGTGTTGAAAGGTTTTTGAGATGTGATGGAGAATTTCAAACAACTAATTCCAGTCATAATTTCAGTTCAAGTCATAGAACATATTAGCAGAAGTCACCACTCTGTTCCTCAAGTCTTTCTCATTTTCTGTGTTCATGTCTGATCTGCATCGGACCTCATCACTTCTGTTCCAATTCCTCATAGCCTGCAATTTTTAAAATCTCTTAAAGGCTTATCTACGTCATCTTTAAATGCATCCAATGATCTAGCCACCATGAACTTCTGGAGTGGTGGATTCCAAAGTTTGACCACACTTGAGAAATCTCTATGTATCTCGGTTTTACCTGATTGCCCTTATTTGATATTCTGTCACTGATGGAATCCCAACTCTGCCTACCTCCACCCTGTATTTCATGCTCCACTTACTTTCCTATCAGATTCCATCATTTTCGCCCCTTTGTTGTTTCCATCTATCTCTTCCCAGCTTCACAAGTTGCTTTCACTCTCCTTCCCTCGCTCATCTGTTTGTCATTTCCCACACCTGGATCCACCTATCATCTGCCAACTCTTAAAGATAAAGATGAAAGATTAGCTTTATTTGTTATGTGTACATCAAAATATATAGTGAAATTCATCATTTGCGTCAATGACCAACGCAGTCTGGGGGCAGACTTCAAATATCGCCGTTTCTGGCACCGACATAACATGCCCACAAATTACTAACCCTTACAAATCTGTGTGGACTGCAAACACAGATGCCTTGTGCAGGAAGGCACAGAGTCGACTGTACTTCCTTAGAAGGTTGGCGTCATTCAATGTCTGTAGTGAGATGCTGAAGATGTTCTATAGGTCAGATGTGGAGAGCGCCCTCTTCTTTGTAGTGGCGTGTTGGGGAGGAAGCATTAAGAAGAGGGACGCCTCACGTCTTAATAAGCTGGTAAGGAAGGCGGGCTCTGTCGTGGGCAAAGTACTGGAGAGTTTAACATCGGTAGCTGAGCGAAGGGCGCTGAGTAGGCTACGGTCAATTATGGAAAACTCTGAACATCCTCTACATAGCACCATCCAGAGACAGAGAAGCAGTTTCAGCGACAGGTTACTATCGATGCAATGCTCCTCAGACAGGATGAAGAGGTCAATACTCCCCAATGCCATTAGGCTTTACAATTCAACCGCCAGGACTTAAGAACTTTTTAAAAGCTATTATTAATGCTTTTTGAGATAGTGATTTAGATGCATATCATATTTTTTACTGAGTTAAGTATTGTATGTAATTAGTTTTGCTACAACAAGTGTATGGGACATTGGAAAAAAAGTTGAATTTCCCCATGGGGATGAATAAAGTATCTATCTATCTATCTATCTAAATCTGTACATGTCTGGAATGTGGTAAGAAACAGGAGTACCCAGAGGAAACCCATGCAGTCACAGGGAGAATGACCAAGTGGTGGGATTGAATCCAGATCACTGGCACTATAAAGCAGTATGCGAATTTGCTCCACACCATGCCTCCACCTTTTTATACTGCCTTCCTCTTGTCTATCTCTCAGTTCAGATGAAACCTGAAGCCTTAACTGTCCATTTCCCACTATAGAAGCTACGTGAACTGAGTTCCTCTAGTGTGTCCTCACATCTATCCTCATTCTGCACATGCTAGCTAACTTTTTGTAATTTGTGCACAGGAACATCTCAATTTTCTGTACTTGGCTCATTTGCAATCTCTCTTCATTTAGTTAAGATTCAGCCTTTTGATTCCTTTGATTGAAATGTAAAATCTTACACTTTTCAACTGTAAAGCCCATTTTGCATGTTTTTGCAAGCTCACTCAATCTAGATGCATTCTGTTATGGAGTCCAAATACCTTTTATTACAACATACCCTCCCACCAATTTTCATGTCAGCAGCAAAACTGGTTACCTTGCACTTCGGCCTTCTCCTTCAGGTCATTAATATAAATAGTAAATGGGGGCCAAGGGCTGATCCATTAGCTATATTCTTACAGCTTGAAAAAAGACCCATTTATTCCTTCTGTCTTCTATATTTCACTATATTTCAGCAGGGTGGCTTAAAGGCCAAGGGTCAGTTACTTAAAATGTGCGTATTGGTGGACATCAGATTTTAACAGTTGCTTGAATTTAACATCTGCTTGTCAAGGTTTGCTAGGGAGATTAGAAATGTACCTTTCCAGCAGCTCATCCACCTAGAGGAACAGAAGTATTTCTTATCTATTCCCAAAGCTAGCCTTTGTCACGGCATGACAACCTCAGCCACAGCCTTGGATCTCTTTACCCTCCTCTATGTCTTCATACTCAGACCTTTTAGACCATCTGCTTCCCCGCAAGTTTTGTTCTCTTATTCTATTTTTCCTTACAATTTTACTTGTGATTTTCCAGGGCCTTTCTGTCTAACCATCTGCAAAGGATAGAAGTCAACTACTGTGTAAGAGAATAAACATGGTTTTAGTTCAGCCAGTTTTGTGTCACCAAATATTTAATGTAAATTGAAGAGAGAAAGCACGCTTAACATTCCTTAAAGACCAAGTAGCAGAGTTTTGCCTCTTTAATAGTTCTGCTTATCATTGCACAACTTCGACTTCTCAAGATGGCTTCTTTTAATGTTGAAGCATTTCATTCTCGCTGCTTGTACTGCCCTGTCCAAGCAATCAGAAAATGAACGGCCTTAAAGGAAGAGTGTACCAGAGAGTCAGCTTACAAATGGTAAAATCGTTGATGTGACAATTTCAAATTAGACTCTGAAGAATAATGAGTAATGCCGAATGATTTTTTTTTTGCCATGTACAGCGTGCCTTTAAACTACTCAGATTACTGTACCACTACTGGAGAGACTGCCTTCTCTTCAGTTCAGCTGGAAGCAACATGTTCTTAATTGGATGCAGATGATTGTAAATAATTTCACCAGATTTTAGTGGTAGACCCTGGAGAGGGTGGCTCACCTCTTTTCAGGCTTTTTTTTCCAAGTAACAAATAAATACATCCTAAGAGTCAACTTAAAATTGAACAGAAAACAAGATATGAGAAAAATAGAGAAACATGCTGTTTTAGCGGTATGGCTTGTATCTCCTGGGGCTGTATTCATCCAACATCAATGTGCATGTAGTTGAAAATATATATTTTTTAAAAATACACTGTACTTTTTAATGTGCAACGTAACACATGGTAAGCTAAGGGACATGTCAATAAAGTCAGTGTTCTGGGAGATATCAGTTCCCAGCAAACTGAATCACATTTCGTATAGTCTTAATATGAAGCTCAGTGTAGTATTTATCTTAAAAAGACATTTGAAATTGTTGAGGTGACATTTGTTTTAAAGCAATGCTAGGAATTTGATTTAAATTAAGGAGACTGTCAACATTTGCTTGCTCTGTATCATCCGATTGAATAACGTCTTTGTGGTGCAGCTGTGTTTTTCAAGAAGACTTTTTTTTTTAAAAAGGCCACGATTGAAGAAATATTTCCAGCAAGGTCACCCATGGGCTATTTAACATCTTGCTGCATCTGTTGTAAGACAATGGTATGTTGGTGGAGTCTTCCCCCTGCATCATGAAATGCCTTAATTCCTCTTCTGAATAACTTGTAATGACAAGTCACAAGAATTAACTGTGACTTTGTGGTATAGATGCAAGTGATGTGAAATAAGTGAAAGTAAGTAACATGAAGCATTTTGTACAGGGTCAGATTCATCAATTGCTGGATTGTGATTTGAATGTAAATAAGCTTGAGACATTAAGTAAGTTAGCTGTACTTTGGAACCAACCGACCTTGTATTGATAAAACACTTTTTTTCACTGTTTCTATCAAATATCATGAGCAGCATCTCAGTCCAAAATGTCAATCATTCAGTTTCCTCTATAGATGCTGCCTGACCTGCTGAGTGCCTCCAACATTTTGTATGTTGCTTCAAATTTTCAGCATCTGCAGTGTCTTTTTTGTCAAATATCTTAGTTGTTTTCCTGTCCTAAAGGACTTGACTCTTAGAAGTACAAGTTACCTGGCAGCAGTTGCCCTCTATTTCCTTACTGTAATGGCCCATCTGTAATGTGTGAATCTTGACCAGATATTTAATTCATTATTCTATCCTCTGCACTCTATCCTATTGTCATTGGACATCCAGCAGAGACGCTATTTGGGATCAGGACCATAGTTGTAATTAACCATCCCTTACCTAACATAGACTACTGATCAAACTTTGGATTTTTCTCATTTGCACAGACTCAGCCAGATCTTAAAAACATGAAAATAAGGAGCATTGTATGAGTTCTTTAACCTTCTAAAGATTATGATTTTCACTCTTTTAAAACAAAAACACATTTGCAAGCATTGTCTGCTTATTTTGCCAATTTCACACTCTTAAGTTTCTTCCTTAATTTCTTTAGAGCAGAAAGTTATTTATTTGACCGAATTATCCAGTCCATTTGCAGTCCTTGTGGATGTTTGTACTGTTTCGTTAGTCAGCTGTTCAAAATATACAACACTCTCTGTAGACAAAAATTATTTAGAGATACAGTGCAAACAGGCCCTTCCGTCTCAACACCCAGCAACTCATCTATTCAACCCTAGCCTAATCACAGGGCAATTTATAATGACCAGTTAATCTGCTAACTTTGGACTGTGGGAGGAAACCAGAGCACCCAGAGGAAAACCATGCATATCATGGGGAGGACAGACAAACTCTTTACAGATAAAGCCGAAATTAAACACTCTCGCCCCAAGCCAAGGTAGCACTGCGCAAACCATCACACGGTCATGACAAATGACAAACTCCATTTCCTTGCAATTAATTTGATTGTTTTTCTTGACAGTTGTTTTCATCCTTGGTACGGTATTTCATCCCCATAAAAAGCATTTAACCACATCCATGCCATTATTAAAATCATCTGTTTCTGCCTCTGCAACATCTTTGTGCTCCACTCTATCTCAGTCTCACTGCTGTTTAAAATCCTATCTTTAGTATCTTTGATTTTAGTTGTTCTGCTGTTGGCAGCCATGCTTTCAGTTAAGGAAGCCCAAAACTCTTAACTTTTGAAAACTCTCAGTATCTTTCCACAACCAAGACATCCCTTAAGAATCACTGAAGTAACCTCTGATAATGTTTCTGTGCAGATTCTTGGTCCTTGTTATATGAAACTTGCAGCAGAGTAGATAAGCATAATGTTTATGATGAGTTTAGTCATTATCTCAAGGATAAACTCAGAAATTTGACCCATTAATTATATTTGAACACTGATTCAAGAAATCTTTGTAGTGCATTGTTTCTGAAGGAGTGTAGATGTGGGTTCAGTTGTTACATTTGAGAATTGTTTGGATAGATACATGGTTGAGAGTGGTATGGACAGCTGTGGTCTGGATGCAGGTAGATGAGATGAGGCAGAAGACCAGGTTGGCGTGGGCTAGGATTGATCAATGGACTTGTTTCTGTGCTGTAGTAATTTATGTACTTTATGACTCTATGACAGGGGTGTCAAACTCATTTTAGGTCACGGGCCGGATTGAGCAAAATGCAGCTTCATGCGGGCCGGATCAGTCGGATGCGTGCGAACACAGCTTTCGTTGCCTCCGTTTTTTCAGCCTGCTCTCATGTGTCTCAGTCTCTGCTATAACTACAAAGTGTTTCACTTTACAAATTCCGTTTCTTATGAAGAAGACTGCCGAGCAAGACTGCCAAATAAACACTAAAAACCCTGAAAACCTGGTACCTGAATAAACTCAGCATTAGCCATATCATACGCCATAGGCGCTTCGATTACTGGGGCCAGCTTTAATAGTAATTAGATATTATCTCGCGGGCCAGAGATAATTCCACCGCGGGCCGGATTTGGCCCGCGGGCCTTGAGTTTGACATATATGCTCTATGACATCTTAAATTGAGGTAAAGGAGCCATTAGGAGGTAGTGACCATAATATGATGTTTTAATCTACAAATTGAGAGGGAGAAGGGAAAATCAGAAGTGTCAGTATTACAGTTGAACAAAGGGGACGTGAAGCCAAGAGGGAGGAACTGGCCAGATTTGACTGGAAGGATACCCTAGCACGGATGACAGTGCAACAGCAATGGCAGGTATTTCTGGGAATAATACAGAAGGTGCAGGATCAGTTCATTCCAAAGAGGAAGAAAGATTCTAAGGGGAGTAGGGGGCGACCGTGGCTGACAAGGGAAGTCAAGGACAGTATAAAAATAAAAGAGAAGAAATATAGCATAGCAAAGGTGAGCGAGAAGCCAGAGGATTGGGAAACTTTTGAAGAGCAACAGAAGGTAACTAAAAAGGCAATACAGGGAGAAAAGATGAGGTACGAGGGTAAGCTAACCAAGAATATAAAGGAGGATAGTAAAAGCTTCTTTAGGTATGTGAAGAGGAAAAAAGTAGTTAAGACCAAAGTTGGATCCTTGAAGACAGAAAGGGGTAAATTTATTATGGGGAACAAGGAAATGGCAGGCGAGTTGAACAGGTACTTTGGATACGTCTTCACTAGGGAAGACACAGACAGTCTCCCAGATGTAATAGTGGCCAGAGGACCTAGGGTAATGGAGGAACTGAAGAAAATTCACATTAGGTAGAAAATAATGTTGGGTAGACTGATGGAACTGAAGGCTGATAAATCCTCAGGGCCTGCTGGTCTGCATCCCAGGGTACTTAAGGAGGTAGTTCTAGAAATCGTGGGCGCATTGGTAATCATTTTCCAATGTTCTATAGATTCAGGATCAGTTCCTGAGGGTTGGAGGGTAACTAATGTTATCCCACTTTTTCAGAAAGGAGGGAGAGAGAAAACAGGGAATTATAGACCAGTTAGCCTGACATCAGTGGTGGGGAAGATGCTGGAGTCAATTATAAAAGATGAAATAGCGGCACATTTGGATAGCAGTAACAGGATCGGTCTGAGTCAGCATGGATTTATGAAGGGGAAATCATGCTTGACTAATTTTCTGGAATTTTTTGAGGATTTATGAAGGGGAAATCATGCTTGACTAATTTTCTGGAATTTTTTGAGGATATAACTATGAAAATGGACAAGGGAGAGCCAGTGGATACAGTGTACCTGGACTTTTAGAAAGCCTTTGATAAGGTTCCACATAGGAGATTAGTGGGCAAAATTAGAGCACATGGTATTGGGAGTAGAGTTCTGACATGGATAGAAAATTGGTCAGCAGACAGGAAACAGAGTAGGGATTAACGGGTCCTTTTCAGAATGGCAGGCAGTGACTAGTGGGGTACCACAAGGCTCGGTGCTGGGACCTCAGCTATTTACAATATACATTAATGATTTAGATGAAGGGATTAAAAGTAACATTAGCAATTTTGCAGATGACACAAAGCTGGGTAGTAGTGTGAAATATGAGGAGGATGTTAGGAGAATGCAGGGTGACTTGGACAGGTTGGGTGAGTGCAGATGCAGTTTAATGTGGATAAATGTGAGGAAGGCAGATTACTATCTGAATAGTGTCAAGTTAGGAAAAGGGGATGTACAACGAGATCTAGGTGTCCTTGTTCATCAGTCACTGAAAGTAAGCATGCAGGTACAGCAGGCAATGAAGAAAGCTAATAGCATGTTGACCTTCATAACAAGAGGAGTTGAGTATAGGAGCAAAGAGGTCCTTCTGCAGTTGTACAGGGCCCTGGTGAGACCACACCTGGAGTATTGTGTTCAGTTTTCGTCTCCAAATTTGAGGAAGGACATTCTTGCTATTGAGGGAGTGCAGTGTAGGTTATGAGGTTAATTCCCAGGATGGCGGGACTGTCATATGTTGAAAGATTGGAGTGACTGGGCTTGTATACACTGGAATTTAAAAGGATGAGGGGGATCTGGTTGAAACATATAAGATTTATTTCCAGCATCTGCAGATTCACTCGTGTTGCCTTAAGATTATTAAGGGATTGGACATGCTAGAGGCAGGAAACATGTTCCTGATATTGGGGGAGTCTAGAACCAGAGGCTAGAGTTTAAGAATAAGGGGTAGGCCATTTAGAACGGAGTTGAGGAAAAACTCTTTCACCCAGAGAGTTGTGGCTCTGCCTCAGAAGGCAGTGGAGGCCAATTCTCTGGATGCTTTCACAAAAGAGTTAGATAGAGCTCTTAAAGATAGCAGAGTCAAGGGATATGGGGAGAAGGCAGGAACGGGGCACTGATTGTGGATGATCATCCATGATCACAGTGAATGGAGGTGCTGGCTCGAAGGGCCAAATGGCCTACTCCTGCACCTATCGTCTTATTATCTCAGACAACACCTGATGGATTTCTGTCTCGTAACAGTATGTGCCAATAGCAGTTGTTATCTATACAAATTAGCTTTCCAGTATTTGTATTTCAAAATCTAGTCCATTTTCTTCCAATTTTGGATGCAATTCTTTCCAACATAACATTGAAGTCTCTGAATACAGTGAACAATTCTGTGTGAATTAGTGGTGTGTAATTTTTTTAAAATTAAATGCAATCGTGAACAATGGCCAGATCAGAAATGCTGATCAAGTCATGAACCAGAATTGATAAGGGAGCTTAAGATAAAAGAACTCTTAGGAGACAGTGGTCATAATATGAAATTCACCCTGCAGTTTGAGAGAGAGAAGCTCAGATCAAGTATATCAGTATTACAGTTGAGGAAAGGTAAAGGTAACTACATAGGCATGAAAGAGAAGCTGACCAAAGTTGATGGGAAGGGGTCACTGACAGGAATGATATTAGAATAGGAGAGGTTTTAGTTTCTAGGAGTAATTCTGAAGATGCAGAACAGTTCATCCCAAAGTAGAAGCAGCATTCTAAAGAGTGGATGAGGCAACCGTTGCTGACAAAAGAAGTCAAAGGCAGCATAAAAGCAAAAGATGACATACAATAGACCACCTCCCCCCCCCCAGTCTAGGGAAACATTTTTACAGCTTCCATCTGGCAGCTCCTCCAGGGATCTTGCATGTTTAATTGAAATCACTTCTGATTGGAAAGAACATATTTTTCCTTTGAATATTGCCATGGAGAGATTAATGTCCACCTGAGGAGAGGATAAACTTAATTGAATGTCTTGAACAGAAGAGTACTCCTTCAGTACTGCATGTGCTATAGTGGAACACATGCTTAGGTTTCAGGAGTACAATTTAAACCCCCATATGCCCAATAATTAAGCAAATTGAAGTTCAAATTTTTTTCCTATATTTAATACCTGCCCCTTCCAAATGGTAATTAAAATAAATTTGAATGTTAATTTTGGATCCGCTATTCAATTCCTTAATCTATTTACAGATTTTATTTTCTAATTCTTTCCAAGAATTAGGAATTCTGTAATCTAATCCCTAAGTTTATGACTTGATCTCTAACATAATACAGTTGCTGTAATATTCTGTATTTTTCTAATTATCTTACAAAGCCTCAATTCCAAGCTTCAAGGTTAAAATGTCTGCATCATCGTAGCTTTGAAAAGCCGTTACAATGTTCTATCTTTTATATCTAGACTGCCCTGTATCTTGCACACTGTGATATAGCTGCTTTTCACCTTTCACAGGATATGCGAAACCTGAGGTTTGCTCTCAAACAGGAAGGTCGCAGCAGAAAATCCATGTTTGAGAATCTTACAAAGCATGCATTTCCTATGTCAAGTGGCTTGGTAAGGAATTCTATTGTTAATATACTCTGCCAATAAATAAATTGTAAGATTAATCCAGATTGAATGTAGTGACTGTATGATCCATTTAGATTGCTTGAGCAAAAGCTTAAATTGTGAAATGGAAGCCTTTTATCGAAAGGTTTGCCACAGAAATGTTGATGAGTAGTTTCCATTTGGCTGCTATAGATTTGAAATGTCAAAACTACTCATTTAATGTATTTGTATTTTCTAAATTCAAAGCTTTTTTTCTTGTGCGTTGGCCTTATCTTTCGGAAAAGTTACATTGCCTTTGAGGTCACTGCCTTATCATAACAATGTTCTTTGAGGAGATTAACAAAAGATATATAAATAATATAAATATGTTGTTGCAATATCTGCTTACCATTTTGGCATTTTTATTGAAAATGAATTTGTACATCTGTTTGATACTTTGATTGTTCTAATTAAAATGAAATGCTTGGTATTTAAATTGATAATTTTTGAATGTCTCCTGGATTAGGAGGAGGGGAGGATTCATTTTGCAAATGCACGACATCTTTGATAAATTAATTCTGAACGCAACAAAGACATTTGCTTAAAGGTGGTCCTGCTATTTGCTAAGATTTGGTTTCCTAAGCAATTGGCTCTGTTATCAGGCGATTTGCCGTTATATGAATAATTTATTTTGTTTATTATTTCCTAAGAAAAGCTTAATTGTCTTCATATTACATAACCATGCTTTATTAAAGGTAATGTCTCCCTTAAATTTTCTAATCATGTATGCACAATGTTAAACATTTAAGGAGAAGGGCACATCAGATTTTGGCTATCTTCAAAAAAATCTGCAAAGAGGAAATGGCAGGAGCATGTATTGTAAAACCACTTTTAAAGAAAACGCATTAGGCTCACGGGTACTGTGCTGGGAAATGGGAACTTGTAATAATGAAATCTCAAGAGGAATCTAAATTAAACATGGGTAAGAATGATTAAGTGTCCCTCTCCTCTGTGAAAATATTTCCAGTGTCTTTTGGATAGCTGCTTTGAAAGCATTGTTCTGATACTTCTATGACTTGTGTCTTAGAATACTGATTTGCATATCCTAGCTTGCTGCAATATTTTGCCTTGCTGCTCAAGATGTACAAACGAGAAAATCTGCAGATGCTTGAAATCCAAGCAATGCATGCAAAATGCTGGAGGAACTCAGCAAGCCAGGCAGCATCTATGGAAAAGATTAGTTAATGTTTTGGGCCGAGACCCTTCATCAGGACACTGTACTCTTTTCCATAGATGCTGCCTGGCCTGCTGAGTTCTTCCAGCATTTTGTGTCTGTTGCTCAAGATGCAAAGTATGTTGTACAGGTGCTCCTCAGTCATTAAATGCATAAATAGGGTAGTTTATCCATTTTTTTCCTATTAATCAATGGAGGGTTGGAAATGATAGACTTAATCCAACTGTGTTAAGCTTATGAACAAAACATTTGGCGAAAAAAAATGTCATTGACTGGTGATGTGTGTTATAGCTATTTCAGTGACCTGTCACCATTTGGACTTGCAATTAAATACAATTTACCATTGTGGAGCATGAATTTGGTATAAGTTGGCATCTTGCATAGTAGGGCATTAAAGATAGCTGGTGTATTAATACACCAGAGCATTAGATAAATTATTCTGAGATACAAGTTCAATCATAATATTTAGTGGTGCCAGTTCTCTCATAGTACTGCTTGGTGCTGATCTTATTCAGAGATACAGCACAGTAACAGGCTCTTCTGGCCCACACCACCCATTGGTAAGCTTCATGTTGCTCACAATGGCACAAATTAGCCATAGGTATATTTAAATTCAGACCATTTTCCATTGTGTATTTAATATGGGGAAATACTGAAAAATTGTATATCAATGAAATCAATTAACTTTTTCCTAGTTTGCCATTGATTTTTATGGTCTTCCCCTGTATTCTGATCTGAATTTCTTTTCCACAACAGTCCATATTAGTGTCATTTCCTTCTTTACAATACCCCCAGTTTATGTCCCAGTGGCAAGATGCTCAATTCTAATAGTGACCCATCTGTAGTAATAACTTTAAGTTGATTACTTGTCACCTCCAGACAGTTTTGAAAGTCAAGCAAGTAGAACAAGGTTGGGCTGGTTTGACCAAAGTTTGCTTGGCTATGTCACCTGATAGATCATATTGAGCCAATTTGACAATCTGCAATAACTGGGTGGGCTGCACCACTGATGTTTTCTTGCACAAGCATCCTGCAAATGCTGAACTTCACATTTGTATGGATTAAATTCCAACTGGCATTTCTCTGCTGAAATTTCCAACTGATCTATATCCTTTGACAGCCTTTATCTTCACAGCTCCTCCAATTATCATCGAACGGGTACCTGGGAGGATAGGTATGTCATTTGAAAGATGGCATTCCAACTTCTGTGCTCCCTCTATGGCATAGAAACAGGCCATTCGGCCCATCAAGTTTGTGCCAAACTATTGCTCTGCTTTGTCCCATCGACCTGCACCCGGACCATATCCCTTCTTACTCTCCCACCCATGTACTTATTCAAATCTCTTTTAAATGCTGAAATCAAACTCTTGTCTTGGTCCACGCTCTCACCACCTTTTCAGTGAAGAAGTTCCCCTTCATGTTTCTCTTTAGGAGCAATGTATTCTTGTACATTTTCCTTAATGTGTTTAAAATATTGCCATATGCTTTGAATAAACAGTAAATCATTTTACAGTGAGTGACAAGCAAGTTAAATTCTCTGTCCAAAAACGTTTGCTTTGAAGGACAAACATCTGTCTAGTTCCAATGTCTTCGAAGAATTGGGGAAAACAATTTCATTGACCTCATGAGGGATGGGATCTGTTTCTATCTTGAACTATTATGTGATTTTATAATTATTTCTTTAAAATTAAAGTTACCCAAAGTTCCAGTTTTATGGCTGTTTTGCTCTCCAGTGACCTCTGCTGGACATGAATGTGAATATGAAGTGTCCTGTCACTGATGTGAAAAAAGACAGGATCACTGAATGAAGGCTGGACTGCCATTAATTGATTTTACAGTACTGTGCAAGTCTTAGGCACACGTATATTGCTAGGGTATATAAGTACTGTATTTGTCAACCATGGAGCAGAGAGTGAGTTTGTAACAAACAAGAGAAAATTTGCAGATGCTGGAAATCCAACCAACACAAACGAAATGCTGGAGGAACTCAACAGGCCAGGCAGAATCTATGGAAAAGAGTATAGTCGACATTTGAGGCCGAGACCCTTCAGCAGAACTGGAGAAAAAAAGATGAGTAGAGTTAAAAGATGGGGGGAGGGGACAGAGAAACACAAGGTGAAACTGGGAAGGGAAGGAGTGAAGTAAGGAGCTGGGACGTTGATTGGTGAAGGAGATACAGGCTCTGGTAAGAGTGGAGTGCCGGGAGGAGTGTGGGTCAGGTGGCAGAGACGGTGTGCCAGGATTGAGGGGTGGCGCAGGTACAGACATACTCAGCTCTGAGACACTAGACAAGGTCATTTGATTCCAAACAATTGATTTATTTGTCATTACAGAATTCTCTCTGGTACTTCCATCCCCTTTTCCCAATCATGATTCCACTCTCCCTTTCCCCTTCCCACTCTCAGTCCACAATAGAGACCCATATCAGAATCAGGTTTAATATCACTCACATATGTCATGAATTTTTTTTTCTTTTTGCATCACCAGTACAGTGCAATACATAAAATTACTACAGTACTGTGCAAAAAGTCTCAGGCATCCTACCTATATATGTGATAAGACATGAACAGTACTGTATATGACGTGAGGAATTTAACTAAAATGCCTCATCTCAACAAATAAAAGTGCTAAAATATTGCAGACACTTTTTGGGAAAGGCATCATCAATGAAGTGAAACAGTTAAGTGTTTCAGACTTTGTAGTGAAAGGAATTCTCTGGAAAGCTAACAAGTTTGAGAATATGGGGGAGGGGTCACAGGTTGAGGGGTGATTTGTCTTTTTAATAAAATTGCCAACTCATTGTGAGGCAGTGATTTGAGTCAAAAACTAATTACATTTAAACCTTTGGCAAGCCCAGAGCAACACAAGGTATATGTGTAGTTGTCTGTAAAGCAAAGTGGGTTCAGGTTGTACAGCTCTTGCTGCAACATGGTGTGGTGCAGACATGTAGTTGTCAGTACAGTGCTTCACATATTCATTGAAAGGTGTAGAGTGTAGAGAGGCATCCATGAATCTTTGCTAAGCTATCTTTTGTGTTATACTTCATGTTTTAGACATCCTGTCAGATCTGGTTCATCAGAGTGGGGGTGGAGTAAGTTTACTAGAAAGCTCTATGTGTGAATAAATGATATGCAAACCAGGGGGGGATTTTCATTGCGGCACAGTGTATTTTAATGGAAATGAAAATAAAAATTGTAGAAGTTAGAAATATGAAACAAAGCTACAAAATGCTGGAAATACTCAGCAGGTTATCAGGATCAAAACAGACTGCAGAAGGTTGTAGACTCAGTGAGCTCCGTCGCGGGCACAAACTTCAACACTATTGAGGTCATCTTCAAAAGGCAATAAAGAGACGGCACCTCAAAAAAAGTGGCATTCATCATTGGGGACCCTTGCCTTCTGGGACATGCCCTCTTCTCATTACTACCACTTGGGAGGAGGTACTGGACCCCCAAGACCCACACTCAATATTTTAAGGACATCCACCACCATCAGATTTCTGAATGATCCATGAACACCACTTTCCAACATCACTATTCCACTTTCATACTATTTATTTTTATACCATAAAAATTTTGTCTTGCATTGTATTGCTGTCATAAAACAACAAATTTCATGCCGTATGTCGGTGATGATAAAGCCAATCCTGATGCTGCTATGAGAAAGGACGGCCGTACAGTGGCATAGCAGTTTGTTGCTGTCTTGCTGCTTCTTTCAATCCTGACCTTCGGTGATATGTGTGGAGTTTGCGTGGTCTCCCAAGCGTTCCAGTTTGCAGTGCAGGTTGATAGGTTAATTGGCTACCGTAAATTATCCTTGGTGTAAGTGATAGGAAATCAGAAAAAAACTACTGCATATTTAAGAGAGCAGGTGAAAAAAGCTAGCTTTGCTCTGAGGATGAGCTTTTGGTGACTGAATAGTTGCATCCACTCTGTCTCTGCCTTTCAATATTCGATAGGTTTCAATGAGATAACCCACTCATTCTTTTAATCTCCAGCAACTACAGGCACAGAGCCATCAAACGCTGCTCATATATTAACCTTTTCATTCCCAGGATCATTCTTGTGAACTTCCTCTGGACCCTTTCCAATGCAGGCACATTGTTTATTAGATAAGGGTCCCACTGATGTAGGACCTATCTACCTCTTAAGAAAAATATTAATTGGCTTCAACTTCAAATGTTGATTCTGTTTCTTTCTTCATGATATTGCCTAACTTGCCAAGTGTTTCTAACATTTTATACTGCATCTCAATGGATTTTTAAAAAAAAAAATCCACTACGTCAACTCATGCCTAGGGGGCCAGCGTCGGGCATGATGCCAGATACTCCACTCCTCCCTGTCCCTCATCAGTGTGTTCAGTTCATCTACATTAGCCGCACCGCTATCTTCTAGGAGCATGTTGATCATAGTCTTGGGTTCATAGTCCAAGGTTCATCCTCCCATGCTTGGGCTCCCATGTGATGACTAGGCTGGCAGGTAGCTCAGGGTGGCGTAGACAGTGCCCCGCTAATTGCAGTCTTTTCGCCTCGATTTTAGTAGGGAGCATCAGTAGGTCGTCATAGAGCTCGACGTTCATCATGTGCCGCTGCCAACTCACGTCAAGAGCCATCCGGAGCATTCATGTATAGAAAATTAGACTTTGATAAAATTAGGAATGGAACAAAGATATATTTATTTTTAATATTTTAAAATCGAGATACAGCGTGGAGTATGCTTTCCGGCCCTTTGAGCCATGCCACCCAGGAATCCCCCGATTTAATCCTAGCCTAATCACAGGACAAATTACAAAGTCCAATTACCCTACCCACTGGTATTTTTTTTGGGCTGTGGGAGGAAACCGGTGCACCTGGAGGAAACCCACGAGATCATGGGGAGAGCTTACAAACTCCTTAAAGGCAGCAGTGGGAATTGAAGCCAAGGTCACTGGTACTGTATTGTGCTAACCACTACACTACCATGCTGCCCCAATATTCAAGGGTGTGTTAGAGTCAGCTGTATTGAAATGGGTTGATTTGGATGACAATTACTGATTTACTCTATTCTTCATAATCCTAACCTTGATCTTCAATGCTGGTCTCATTGAGATCTGTATGATTAATTCCACCCATTATAAACTAAAGGAGTAGTACAGCTATTTTCTCACCTTCACAAGAACAAAAAATGTGCATGGGTAACCCATCTACCTGTTTCTTCAACACACACCCCCACCCCAATGCTGGTACAACAGGTTCATTGAGACAAATGGCCTGACTCTTCTATGTCTAATGGCTACCATTCAATATGAGGTATTTAGAGGAGGTGAATGAATTTTTCAACAATCAGGTCGTTGGAGGCTGTGGGGAACTGAGCAGCAAAGATGAAGAAGATGGAGGCAGATCAGCCATGATTACAGTGAACGATGGGGCAGGCTTGAGGAGCGAGATGGCCTACTCTTGCCCCTTTTGTGTCCTTGTGCTGGTGAAGTTGTGGTCCTTCGAAGTGCTTGCTGCACTTGTCACAAGAGGATCCATCCAAGCTAAACTTCACTTATTGCTGATTTAGAGACTGTTTGAAAAGTAAACTTTTTATTTAACCTGTAGCTGTATATACTTATTGCACTTTCATGATTGGTCTTTCTTGCTTTGTATTTTGTGAATTTTGTAGATTATGTAAGATGTGGTAAAGATATTATAATCAAATTTTGATTAATGTTTTCCTTTATTGAATCAAGTAGTTTCTTGGTGAATTAAATATGATCCATTATTGCAAAATAATCCTATGCATTTAACTGTTATGGTCAATCTTGCAAAATGCAAAATCAAGTTGGGTTCCTTTGAAAGGTTTGGACAAATCAATTAATTAGTTTTCTTAAAGCCTGATTTTTTTGTTTTTTGTATAAAATTGCATGGTAGTGGTAACATGTTGGCATTGCCCAAATTTAAGCTGGACAGTTTGAGATCAGATTGGTCATGAAGAAGAATCAGGAAAAACAGAAGATTGAATTTGGCTTCAAATGCTACAGTTGCAAGTTTTAGCTAACAATCTGACCTCTTCTAATTTTGGGGATTTTGAAGTGTTTTTAGTGAAAGACTTATGTCAGAAGTTTTATTATTAAAAATTGAAAATTATTGTTAAGTGATTGCGTACAATGACCTTCTTACACTTTCAGCCAACAGATCCAAACAACAATTAACTCCTGTGAATGCTTTTATTTTTTAAAAAGTGAGGAATTTTTGTTACTAGTAACAGCATTTGTATCAATAATAACTTGTGTGTACATAGTTGTGTTGATGTTGGTAAATATTCTAAGATTTTCTCAGTAGCATTACAAAAATGAATTTAATGCCATGTCCATAAAGAGTTACCGCAGTAGATGAATTTAAGGTTGGTCAAGGCTAAACTCTAAGGAATGATTTAAAGGGGGAGATACACTGATGGACACAATAGATTCTGCAGATGCTGAAAATCCAGAATAATGCACACTAGTGTAGCATAGAGAAGGAAAGATATGATTTCATGATGCACCGTTATCCTGAAATCAAATCTTATTCCTTATTTACTGGACAACATTACTTAGTTGTTGTTCCTTCTTGTGTCTTGTGATGCATTGCGTGGTATTTATTGCTGTCTATTGAGCTAGCAACTAAGGCTGAGTTGCTAGCTCAATACTCAACTCAGCACAGATGAAAAGCATGCAAAGGGCCGGCCAGATTTGAACTCAGGGTCATTCACTCGAAGTCTGTTGCTGATGCCACTACACCACTGGCCGGCTAAGCATTACTTAGATTTGCTGAAAAATATGTTCTTCAGTTGTTTGGTTTCTTTGTATTCTTGTCTTTTAGCCTATAATAAGAATAACCTATGTATGCCATTTATTCCATGTGTATAGTACAAATTGCTTAGAGGTCTCAATTCTCGCACGTATGGTTTCAATCATTATCATTTACACAAGCTTTAGAATGAATGAAATAAGAATAGACTCATCTTTGCAAAAAAAAAACACAACTTAATCCAAGTTTAAATTTGCAGTGTATATCATTCATATTTAAAGTGAAGAAAAATTGTCTAAATACCTTTGATTTGAATCTGAAATAAGTATTCTGTTCTTATTGTGGCTTGGTGTGGCTACCAGTGAAGCTTATTTATAGCTTCGTGGTGCATTAGTGGGAAACTCCATGGTTAACTCTTTGTTTTTTTTCCTTTTACAATCACTAAAATTCATGTCTCTATCTCTTCTGCTGTGAGAAAGGCAGCTAACTCATCCAAGAAATTAATGGAAATGCCTTTTACTATAAGAGTTTCAGGAAGAGTTTGTGTTTCAAGACAACGGATGTCTTTTTTTTTCTTTTCTATAGGTCATATAGACTGAGTTTTGTTGGTTGAGAATTTTCTTTTGGGATTTTCAGTAATGGGGTCATAGTTCAGTATTAAGGAACTTGTTTAGGTTTGGCAAGTATAATTAGCTCTTGTGTTTTGCTTTGATAGGATAATTTCCCTCTCCTGCATGAGTACTGTACGTGGTTTGAAAAATACTATAGAAACAGCAGGGAAGTTAGAAGACAGAGTTGTAAGGAAGACACAAGAATTGACCAGTTATTACATCAAGAAAGATTGAACTGGTTGGGACCACATTATTAGAAAAGCAAAGATTGAGCAGGCAACCTGAAAGGTCTTTAAACCAAATAAAATGTTTCTGAGGATAGACTTCTAGTTGCTAATAAATCAAGTAATGAACTTGTAGTCGTTAGAACTCCACAGTTATTTGTTTACGTCTTTGGTTGGTGAATTTAACAATGATATAATAAGAAAAGGTGTTGAAACTCAAACTCCTGATAAGGTTCTGGTTGATTGACAGACATTATTCTTTTCCGAAATCTTTCCCAGTTATATCCAGTGTATTTGTGTTTAAGAACATTGTTTCCAAATCGCATTATTTTGAATTTGTAAAGTTTAAAAGATAATGGGTGTATGAATCCAAAAACAAAAGACCCTATATCCTGAAAATCTGAAATAAAGTCAGAAAATGCTACTGGTAAACATCTGTGGTGAGGTTAATGACCTTTAAACGAGTTTATTTTAGGTTGTATGTATTTTTCTGAAGGATCTTTGACTCCTGGTTGCGAAACATGAGTATCAAAATCTTGGCCAACACTACAGAGCTATTTTTTTGGATGAATTTAACTATTTTTATAGTCATAGATGCTGCATAACCTGCTCAGTGTTTCCAGCATTTTCTATTTTCATTTGTGCTGAATGTTGAAGTTCAGTCAGTGAAAACAAATTTGTCAATAGTTTTTCAGACAAACACCTGCCCATGAGTCATACAAAAAGTGGAAGATTTACTTTATCTGCCAAGTTCCAAAATTTGTACGCTGTATTTCCAGGATGGAATCTAAGTAACTTTTAATTTATTGATTCTGTGAGGAGAGGTTTCAGTGCCATAAACTAGAAACAACAAGTCATTGTAACTGCTTCAGTACCACTTGTAGGTGTTCTGTCAATGCTGCCTTTTGTTTTGTGTCTTTCTGCAGCATGTAACTTACTTAAAGAATGACAAGACCAACAGAATATTTAAAATATGGTTCAAATTTGTGCATTGTTAGGTACATTGACCAGGTGTTGTGAAACACTGTCTTATGCTAACAGAAGGTTTAATGTTGGTGCCCATGAACTTTTAGTGGTAGTGAAGTGATTATTTCAGTCCAACACAATGTATTTCTTGTCCTGACTAAAATAATTGTAATTAATTCCTAAAGTGAAGGCAAACAATTAAAAATTGTTCAGCAACTATTCAAACCAGTTTCATGACCCACTAACAGTCAGAAATAGAATTCATTGTTTTTTTAAGTGTATATTGACTATGGTGCAAAAGTTTTTGTAACCATCTTGGACAGTGCTGAGGTTCGAAAGTATATGTTTCCTGTGGGGTATCAGAACATAGAACCTTGCAGCAGAGGAACAGGCCTTTTGGTCCACATTGTTGCCCCCTAACCAACCAAATTATGAATCAAATGGCGAACTAATCTCTTCTACCTACACAATGTCCATATCCTTCCATATTCCTCACATTCACATGCTTATCTAGATAGATAGATAGATACTTTATTCATCCCCATGGGGAAATTCAACTTTTTTTCCAATGTCCCATACACTTGTTGTAGCAAAACTAATAACATACAATACTTAACTCAGTAAAAAAATATGATATGCATCTAAATCACTATCTCAAAAAGCATTAATAATAGCTTTTAAAAAGTTCTTAAGTCCTGGCGGTTGAATTGTAAAGCCTAAATGTCCTTTAAAATTGCGTAGTGTTTCTGCCTCTACCACTACCCCAGGGAGTGCATTCCAGCTACTCACCTCTCACCTTAAAAGCTGCCCTCTGGTATTAGACATTCCAATCCTTGGAAAAAGATACTGCCTGCTTTAATCTTCTAAACCTCGATCAGATCTCCCCTCAACCTCTGCCACTTCAGAGAAAACAACCCAAGTTTTTCCAACCTCTTGTTCTCTAAATCCAGGCAGCATTCTGGTAAACTTCTTCTGCACGCTCTCCAAAACCTTGGCATCCTTTGTATAGTGGGGTCGGCAGAGTTGTATGCTACACTTCAGGTGTTACCACATCCTTTCATGCAAGATGGACCACATTATGTTTTGTTGTAGCTTGAGCACCACAATCTAGGATAACAATTTAGAGCACAATGAGGAAGTACTTAATTGTTGGAATGACCATTTTCCTGGCTGAGGCATTTTTTAATATATTAGAGATACAGCACAGTAACAGGCTCTTCTGGCCCAATGAACCAACGCCACCCAATTACTCCCTTGTGTCCAATTAACCTACTAATCCCCTACATCTTTGGAATGTGGGAGGAAACCCACGTGATCATGGGGAGAACGTACAAACTCTTTTAGATGGCGGCAAGAATTAAACCTGGGCTGTTTGCACTGTAAGGTGATGCGCTAGCCACTTTGCTATTGTGCAAAGTGGTATCCTCTCTCACAAGTGAACATCACAGATTCCACAACTTCAAGAATTGGGTGATGTCAATATTTATTCCTCAATTGAAATTACAAATCAAGTGATATGTGCATTGCCACAATACTGTTTGTAGGACATTGATGTGCACAGATCGTCTTCCTTAATTTGTACATTACAACAGTGATGCAGTTACAAAATGTTTCATTGATGGATAAGTGATTTAGGAAGGACATCCTGAAAGAGATGTGAAAGGTGCTGTATAAATGTAATGTCTTTCTTATTACACGGATTCTATGGGGCAAAATTTTGCAATGACCTGTCAGTCCAGAATGACTCTCGGTTCTCTGGAGTAAGGTTTTGACTCATTGCTTTCAAATCCAAATGTTACATCATCTGATTTCACTTGGAGGTAATGGGCATTTCAATTTCAAGTTTAATTGTCATTCTGCCATATATGAATATTCATAAATACAGTCAAACAAAACAGTGTTCCTCTGGGGCCAAGATGCAGGTTACAGTAGCAACAGCCATACACAGCACAAGGCACATAGAGCACATATAAGATAGCAGTAAACATAGTCACACAAAAATATAAAATACCCCCAAGTCCCTGAGTTCGTGAACGTTGTCAGCAGGAACGAGCTTGCAGCAGTGTGCAGACAAGCGTAGTGCAGCTTGACTTCCACCGAGTGAACACTGGGGTTATCTGGGCTGGCGATTTAACAATAATGTTGGAGCAATTTACTTGTATATGCACATGAATGTAGTCAAAAACTAAAGCACCAATGACCACCCAAGCATTGATTGTTATCTAAGATCCAGCTAATATTGTCCTGATATTGTCTTTGACCCTCAGAGCCAAAGGGGTTTTGGGCAATTATTTTACATCAGTACAAACTCTTGTTGAATCTACTCTCACTCATTCTGATGCCTGAAACTGCATGGGAATGTTCTCATGACACTGCAATTAACCTTTACTGGGGAGTTGGGGCAGTATAACTTACAGACCTTAGGAGCTACAACAGCTTGGATAGTGAACAGCTTCATATGTGAAGAAATGCAAAATAGGCCATCTACAAGAACCTAAATCACATCTGCACAAAGTCATTAATTCAAGACCAATGTCTTGAAATGCTGCTGCATTACAGTATCTGAGATCTGTTTCTAATGAGGCAAACTTTTGGTCTACTTATTGCTCAGGAAAAGGTTATAGACAATTTGGGATCATGTTCTAAGGTCGAATTTAATGTCAGAGAAATGTATACATCGTGAAATACTTCTTTCTTTGCAAACATCCACGAAAACAGAGAAGTGCCTCAAAGAATGAATGACAGTTAAACGTCAGAACCCCTAAGACAGACAGACAGACATACTTTATTGATCCCGAGGGAAATTGGGTTTTGTTACAGCCGCACCAACCAAGAATAGTGAAGAAATATAGCAATATAAAACCATAAATAATTAAATAAAAATAAGTTAATCATGCCAAGTGGAATTAAGTCCAGGACCAGCCTATTGGCTCAGGGTGTTCGACACTCCGAGGGAGGAGTTGTAAAGTTTGATGGCCACAGGTAGGAATGACTTCCTATGGCGCTCAGTGTTGCATCTCGGTGGAATGAGTCTCTGGCTGAATGTACTCCTGTGCCTAACCAGTACATTATGGAGTGGATGGGAGTCATTGTCCAAGATGGCATGCAACTTGGATGACATACTCTTTTCAGACACTACTGTCAGAGAGTCCAATTCCACCCCCACAACATCACTGACCTTACGAATAAGTGTGTTGATTCTGTTGGTGTCTGCTACCCTCAGCCTGCTGCCCCAGCACACAACAGCAAACAAGATAGCACTGGCCACCACAGCCTCGTAAGACCCCCCAGTGTGTGAGCAGCAATCCCCCCTCCCCCCACTGGCAGAAAAAAGCGCATCGGTACCATCACAGTGCCCAAGCGTGTGCTAAGCAATAGCAAAGACACAGACCAAAGTTACCCCAAAGGCTTCGCATTTTATCTGACATTCGACAAACCACAGGTGCTCTCTCTCCTTGGCAAGGGAGAGGGAGGTGTCCCCCATTTTCACAGCTAGTGGGAGACATAACAACCCACTGGTTTACAATGTTAAAAGTCTGTTTTGTCGCTTTTCTTGAGCTCTGTGTCTGAAGATCGCAAAGACCTCGGGTCTTTGGGCCCACGGCAAAAGATTTTCCGGCCTCCTTGACGACACACGAGTCTCCTGCCGTGACACCGACCCTCGATCCGCCCGTCTCCAGAGCCCTGAGATCTTAGGCTTCCAAGCATGATGCCAAGGCCAACTTGGAAGTTTTGCATTAAACCCATTAATGTAAGATCCGTGACTTTGAATAGAAGAAGATAAAAAAGTTAACACAACGAAATGGCCTAGAGCTGCTGCCTCACAGCTTGAGCCACTAAGGTTTGTTGCCCGATTAAATACAAATACCCAGTTTGTAATTTAGGGTGGCATAGTAGTGTGGTGTTGTGGTTAGTGAAACACTTTACATCACCAGCTATCAAGGTTCAATTCCCACCATTGTCTAAGGAGTTTGTACATTCTCTTTGTGACACTTGCGGCTGCCCCCGGCAGATTCTTGGACAGTGTTGATAATTGACACGAACGCATTTCACTGGATGTTTTGATGTGCATGTGACAAATAAAGCTAATCTTTTAAATCTTTAAATAACCATTTTCTGAGAGTTCTTGGAATTTTATGTTCAGTGTTGCAGGATAAAAACTTCTAATTTGGGCAGTCAGTTTTGGTTTTCCAGTTAAGGCAGTAAGCTGCTGCTATAATGCACCGTGAATATACTTCAGTCGAAATATCAGATATATTGATGTAAAAAGGATACTATTTTGCCATTTCCTTTGCTTGGCTTCCTGTAGGCCCCCTCTGAATTAAGTTGCTAATCAGTGCTAAATTAGAAAGCTTGTGCTGTGGGCCATTGCAAATATTCAGAAATGATTTGCATTTGTTTGCTGGAGCTCTTTGGGTTCATCAAGTTACCACCAGATTTGCTTTGTGATTTGGCACTGTAGAGTTGTGTTTCCTGCCTCTGTCCATGCCAGAAAGTGCACACTTCCTTCTCAGACTCAGAGAAGGGAGTAGCATGCCTCAGAAGCACTCTAACGCAAGCCTGCCCCCTACCAGTGAAAAGCCAGGGAATGGGGCTCAGCAACTCTACCTGGAGGTTCTAAGGTCAGTGCGCTGAAGGTTGATGTAGCTTGACAATGAGAAAGCTCTTGTTTAGGTTCTTTAAAAAGTTGCATAGAGGGAAATGTTGAATTAAAATTTTATCCAGTCTTTGCCAGCTGTAACTTGACCTGCCCCACTCTCCAAAATGCAAACATGAAGACAAAGCCTTCATCCAGACAGTCCTGATGAAGGATCTCAGCCTGAAACATCAACTCTGTATTCCTCTATGTAGATGCTGCTTGATCTGCTGAGTTCCTCCAGCATTTTGTGTGTGTTACTTTGTTTTCATGTTTGAATTTTTGAGAATTTAATAAAAATACAAAACTGTGGCTACCCACTTACTAGCACACTCGAACTGGCTCACAATTAGCCAGCGTGCAGGAACAAAGGCCAGGTCCGCAACAAAGGGGAAAACCCTGCGGGGGTTTGTGAGTACATGTCCCTTACAGCATCCGTGCCCGGGGAGGGCGGGATGAGGGAGTCTTTAAAGCAAGGCTGTGAAGTTCGAATAAAACATTCTTTGATTGCAGTTTACTGACTCCGTGTTGTTATTTTAGCGCTGCGTGTAGCACACCGCTACAATTGGTGACCCCGACGGTCCAAACGATTTTTGGACTGGAGATGACCGACGCTGCATTTGTTCATGCGGTTTCATTGAAACTGCCAAGCTTCTGGATGCTACGACCTCACCTATGGTTCCAGCAAGCAGAAGCCCAATTCCACGTTCGGCAGATAACCTCAGAGGACACCCGTTACTACTACATGGTGAGCTCCCTCGACCAGGACACAGCGGCCCAGGTTGCGGAGTTCGTACAGTCTCCCCCGGCGGACAGCAAGTACACGGAATTCAAAGCCCTGCTCCTAAGGACTTTCGGACTCTCACGCCGCGAGCGGGCTGCCCGTTTACTGCACCTGGATGGCTTGGGAGACAGACCTCCATCAGCTTTAATGAACGAGATGTTGTCTCTGGCTGACGGACACACACCCTGCCTCATGTTTGAGCAGGCATTCCTAGAGCAGCTGCCTGAGGACATAACGCATGCTGCTGTCCGACGCGGATTTCAGTGACCCCCGGAAGGTGGCAGCCCGGGCGGACTTGCTGTGGAACGCCAAGAAGGTGAGTGGGGCGTCCATCGCACTGATCACCCGGCCACGCTCCCAGCAGCAAACCAGTCCAGGCCCGGCCGCAGAGCCCACTAACCCAAGAGGCAGGGGTGGGGAGCCCAACGGACAATGGTGTTTCTACCACCAGCGGTGGGGCGCAGAAGCCCGCCATTGTCGCCCGCCCTGCAAGTTCCCGGGAAATGCCAGGGCCAGCCGCCGCTGATGGCTACGACAGCTGGCCTTCGGGATAGCCTCCTGTATGTGTGGGACCAGCAGTCGGGACGCCGTTTTTTGGTCGACACCGGTGCCGAGATCAGCATCTTACCTACGACGAGTTACGACACCCGCAGCAGGGCACCGGGTCCCCCCCGAGGGCCGTGAAGGGCAGCACAGTAAGGACCTATGGCACCCGTCAGGTGCAGCTACAGTTCGGCTCCAGCCAGTTCACGTGGGAATTCACACTGGCCGCCGTAGCCCAACCACTTCTGGGTGCGGATTTTTTGCGGTCTCACAGCCTACTGGTCGACCTGCCCAGGAAGAGACTGGTCCACGCCGAGACCTTTCAGACGTTCTCCCTGGGTGCAGCCCAGTTGCCAGCCCCTCACCTCGGCTCCATCATGCTGTCCGACAACGACTTCACCAGAGTCCTGGCGGATTTCCCATCGGTTCTGGCACCGCAGTTCACGGCAGCCATGCCCTGACACGGCGTACAGCACCACATCCCAACCCAGGGACCACCCCTCCACGCCCGTGCTCGGCGGCTTCCCCCGGACAAGCTCTGACTGGCGAAGGAGGAGTTCAAGAGGATGGAGGAATTGGGGATCATCTGGCGGTCCGACAGCCCATGGTCCTCCCCCCTGCACATGGTGCCCAAAGCAACGGGGCTGGAGACCATGCGGTGACTACCGCAGGCTGAACGAGGCTACCACACCGGACCGCTATCCTGTGCCGCACATTCAGGACTTTGCAGCAAACCTGCACGGCGCACGGATCTTCTCCAAGGTAGATCTCGTCCGAGGATACCATCAAATCCCAATGCATCCGGACGACGTCCCCAGAACGGCTCTCATCACCCCATTCGGCCTTTTCGAGTTCCTCCGCATGCCGTTCGGCCTGAAGAATGTCGCACAGACGTTCCAGCGGTTAATGGACGCGGTGGGACACGACCTGGACTTCGCATTCATCTATTTGGACGACATCCTCATAGCCAGCAGCAGTCGTCAGGAGCATCTGTCCCACCTCCGTCAACTCTATGCCCAGCTGAGTGACTATGCTCTAACAATCAACCCAGCCAAATGCCAGTTCGGACTCGATACCATTGACTTCCTGGGCCACAGGGTTACTAAAGATGGGGCAACCCCTCTGCCCGCTAAGGTAGATGCGGTCCGCCATTTCCCCCGACCCACCACAGTCAAAGGCCTTCAGGAATTCGTAGGTATGGTCAATTTCTACCACCGCTTCCTCCCTTCAGCTGCCCGGATCATGCGCCCCTTGTTCGCCCTGCTGTCCGGTCCGGGCAAGGGCATTACCTGGGATGAGGAGTCCGCCGCCACTTTCATTCAAACGAAGGAAGCCTTGGTGAATGCCGCGATGCTAGTGCACCCCAGAATGGACGTCCCTACCGCCCTCACAGTGGACGCATCTAACACGGCAGTCGGTGGGGTACTGGAGCAGCTCATCGCGGGCCGCTGGCAACCCCTGGCGTTTTTCAGCAAACACCTGCGGCCACCCGAGCTCAAATACAGTGCTTTCGACCGGGAACTGTTGGCGCTATACCTGGCAATCCGGCATTTCAGGTACTTCTTAGAAGGTAGGCCCTTCACCGCGTTCACGGACCACAAACCGCTTACCTTTACGTTCACGAAGGTGTCTGATCCCTGGTCGTCCCGCCAGCAGCGCCATCTGTCCTACATCCCTGAATACACGACGGACATCCGGCACGTCTCGGGTAAGGACAATGTCGTGGCGGACGCGCTGTCTCACCCTAACATTTACGCCCTTTCCCCAGGGGTAGACTTTGAGGCGCTGGCAGAGGCGCAGCAGGCAAACGAGGAGATCCCGAGTTACAGAACTGCAGTCTCCGGTTTGCAGCTCCAGGACCTCCCCGTAGGCCCAGGTGAGAGGACCCTACTCTTTTGTGACGTCGCCACCGGCCAGCCCCGTCCCGTCGTCCCGGCACCTTGGCGGCGACGTGTTTTCGACTCTATTCATAACTTGGCGCACCCCTCCATCCGCACTACCGTCCGGATGGTCTCCAGCAGGTTTGTTTGGCACGGACTCCACAAGCAGGTCCATGAATGGGCCAGAACGTGCATGCACTGCCAGACGGCCAAAGTGCAGCGGCACACCAAAGCTCCGCCGCAGCAATTCCACCCCACCCACCGGCGTTTCGACCACATTCATGTGGATATCGTGGGCTCCCTGCCAGTGTCGCGCGGAGCGCGGCACCTCCTGACTATCGTGGACCGGTTCACAAGATGGCCAGAGGCGATCCCGCTCATCGACACCACCTCCGAATCTTGTGCCCGGGCACTGATCGCCACCTTGGTGTCCCGCTTTGGTGTACCGGCCCACATTACCTCCGACAGAGGCGCCCAGTTCACCTCCAGCCTGTGGTCAGCTATGGCCAGCCTTTTGGGGACTCAACTGCACCACACCACTGCCTACCACCCACAGTCGAACGGACTAGTGGAGCGTTTCCACCGTCACCTAAAGTCGGCTCTCATGGCCCGCCTGCGAGGAGCTAACTGGGCGGACGAGCTTCCCTGGGTCCTACTTGGCATCCGCACGGCGCCCAAAGACGATCTGCATGCCTCGTCGGCCGAGTTGGTGTACGGCACACCCCTGGTCGTCCCCGGGGAGTTCATACCAGCCCCAAGGGGGCAAGAGAAAGAACCCGCAGCAGTCCTGGGCAGACTATGCGAGAGGCTCAGTGACCTGGCCCCCATACCCACGTCGCAGCAGGGGCAGAACCCGACCTGCGTACCCAAAGACCTGCAGAACTGTAAGTTTGTGTTTGTACGACGGGGTGGGCATCGGCCACCGCTGCAACGGCCCTACGAGGGGCCGTTCACGGTGCTCAGGAACAACGGGTCCACGTTCGTGCTGGACGTTGGGGGGAGAGGAGGTTTTCACAGTGGACCGACTCAAACCGGCCCACGTTGTCCTGGCGCAACCGGTCGAGTTTCCGGCACCGCGGCGCAGAGGCCGACCTCCCAAACAGGGTCCGGCCCAGACTGTGGACATTGGGGTGTGTATTGCCGGTTCTTGGGGGGGGGGGGGGGGGTGGTTTATGTGGCGACCCACTTACTAGCACACTCGAACCGGCTCACAATTAGCCAGCGTGCAGGCACAAAGGCCAGGTCCGCAACAAAGGGAAAAAGCCTGCGGGGGTTTGTGAGTACGTGTCTCTTGGACCATCCGCGCCCGGGGAGGGCGGGATGAGGGAGACTTTAAAGCAAGGCTGTGAAGTTCGAATAAAACATTCTTTGATTGCAGTTTACCGACTCCGTGTCGTTATTTTAGCGCTGCGTGTAGCACACCGCTACAAAACCTTCATTTACAAATAAAACATTTTAATGGATTTTGCAATGGGGCATGGTGGTAATGCAACTTTCGAGGAACCAAACAAATAATCCAGAAGCCTATACTAACAATTCAAATACTTCAGTTTGAAGTCCACCATAGTAATTCATTTAATCTTGAGTTTAAAATTAAAAAGTCATAGCAATTATAATAATAAATTTACCAGATTGTTCACCAATCTCTTTCCACACGCAGTTATGAATAATGGTGGACAATTTAAGTTGCTTAACAGAAGGAGACGTCTTGAAGAGAGGGACCAGTGTCCTTGCAGGGGTATTTGCTCATGCTACATTGGAGGGTTTAAACTAAGTTGGTGGGGAGAGGGAGTTAATTCTGCACAAGCAAGTCATGAGATAAAGTTGAAACATCTAGTTGTAATGAGTTTGAACTGTAGCCAGCGAAAGCAGGTCTAGTTTTCAGGGTAACCAGAGACACAGTAAAGGCGAAGGAAGGAAGGAATTCTCAGTGATCATAATTCTATTAGTTAAAGATAGTGATGGACATGGATAGGACAAGTCCACAAGTTAGACAGGATCTAGCGGAGGTTGACTGGTTGAGCCTGTCTCATTCCCACTCAATGGAAGTAGACATACTTCTGTTTGGAATCCTAATTTGTGGATTTGTCCTACCCTTATCCATCACCTCTTAGAGATCAACAAGGTTGCCTATGCCTCAAGCCGCAAGAACGGGTGGGATTTTTAATGAATATTTCCCCTCTTCTCGGGCTTCCATTCAGGTACAGGTATTGATCGTAACTGATGTTTCGATGAACAAACTCTGCCATCTTTGTCAGAGATGATGCCTGAGCATCTCTAGTCTTATGGTATTTATACCCTGTAGTCTGTCCCTTCTGATAGGTTTGTTCTCATCCAATCTGCTTTCTTACCTGGTTTACCATTAAATTCCAGTTCTTACCTAGAGAGATACTTTCCTCTTTATTAAAATTCTTTTCCTCCAGGTTTATTTAATTGGCTTCCTTTACCATCCAGTCCCAAAAACAATAGTTTTGTACTGTCAAAGTCAATCCATTGTGATTGCAGTGTTCTGCTACCACCGATTTCTCCATGTTACCCAAATGGATACACCTCCTGTGCTCCTTGATGTGGGTCACATTCTAAGTAAGAACTGGAATTCGATTGTAAATAAAGTAGGAGAATGGAAACTTTGATTGGATGAGGTCTATCCGATCAGGAGGGATAATTACAGGGGTATAAATACCACTGGACGAGACATACCCGGGCATCATCCCTGATGAAGATGGTGGAGTTTGTCATTGAAACATTGGTTATAATCGATACCTGTAACTGGCTGGAAGCCCAAGAAGAGTTTTATTTGTCATGGAAAGCATCAGATCCTTTTTCATTTCCAGTCAGTCTTTGAGGAGAAAATCATGGTTGCTCAAGAACAAGGGAAGCAAGTGGAGATGTTTTGGAGGGCATTTATATTACCAGGGAAGGGGTATTTGCATCTTTACAGCTCATTATGATGGATAAATTCCCTGGACCTGACATAGTGCATCCTCAGACTTTTTGGAAGGCTAGAGAGGAAGTTGCAGAGATATTTGCTTCATTGTAGTTGCTGGTGAAGTTCCTCAAAACTGGATGCTGACCAATGTTATTCCATTGTTTAAAAAGGGATAGCAAGGACAAACCAGGGAACTACAGGCTGGTCAGCCTGTCATCAGCAGTGGAAATTGCTGCAGGGAATTCAAGGGACAGCTTGTACCAGCATTTGGATAGACAGGGTCTAACTGGGAGGAGTCGGCATGAAGTCAGCAAAACATAGTGGGCATGCTATGTTGGCATTGGAATGTGTGGCATCACTTGCAATTTGCTCTCAACGCATCCTTGGGTTGTGTTGATAGTTAATGCAAATAATGCATTTCACTTTATGTTTCAAAGAATCTGATTAAATAAATGAATCTGAATCTGACCTCAGCCACTATTTCTGGCAGCTTATTCTAAATTCACACCACCTTTGATTGACGAAGTTGCTCCTGGTGATTTTTAAATCTTTTGTCTCTGATTTTAAATCTATGTCCTCTTGTTTTTAGTACCCACTGCTTGGGGAGCACACTGTGTTTTTATCCGGTCTGTTCTCTTTATACATTTCTATAAGGCCATAACTCAATCTCCTATGTTGCGGGAGATAAAGTCTGCAATTTGTTACAGACTTTAACCATTCTACAGTTGGTTCTTCTGATCAATTTACGTCTGCCATCTAAATTTGATCTTTCCATTAATTCTAAGAACTTCTTAGTAGCTGAACCTATTTTTTAGGTTTGAGTGAGTAATAAAATCCTAGTCTTTTCAACCTTTCCTTGTAACTCAGGCCTTTACGTCCAGACAGCATCTTGGTAAACCTGTTGTGCTTGTAAAGGAGTTCCCAACCTTTTTTATGCCTTGGACCAATACCATTAAGCAAGGAGCTTGTGGATCCCAGGCTAGGAAATCCTGCACTAGTGTAACAGCTTCTTATTTTTATCAAAACAACCAAATCTATACACAATACTCCAAATGCTTCACCCAATGTCCTGTATCATTGCATCATAATTTCCCATCTGATGAAGGCCAGCATGCCAAACACCACTTTCATCACCCTGTTTATCTTTGATGCCACTTTCCACAAATTTGCATTCCTATGTTCCTCTGTTCATAACACTCCTCAGGCCCTACTCGTCCTACCTTGGTTTGATTTTAGACCACAAGACAAAGGAGCAGAAGTCGGCCATTTGGCCCATCGAGTCTGCTCTGCCATTTCATCATGAGCTGATCTAATCTCCCTTTTAGTCCTATTCCCCCGCCTCCTCACCATAACCTATAAGAGGTTATGAGAGGTTACATTGTCTTATGGTCTTAATTGGAGAAGTGGTTTGAGTGAGTATTGGTACCAAGCAAACAGTAGAATACATGTTTTAAGTTGTTGGCCTGGCATCAACACGGTTACGTTGTTGTTCGTACAGAGGCAATAAAGGAGATAAGAGGACAATGTAACCACATATTTTCAATGTGTTTTCTCTTTCAAGGTAAGTACCCTGCAGAGAGCCATAGATGACATTGCTGCCCCTACTCTTCTAGGCAATTTGTTACAGACTTCACCATTCTTTAAAAAAATCCTTGTGCTTGCTACAATTGGTTCTTTTGATCAATTTATGTCTAAATTTGATCTTTCCATTAATTCAAAGAACTTCTTAGGAGCTGAACCTATTTTTTAACATGGTCTTAACTTTTCTTTCTTTGGAGTAGAGCTCCACAGCATCTTTTGTGTTTCCACAGTAACATGATCCTCATCCTTCAATCCACCGTGGTAAATAATTTCAGCAGTTCTCCATGGTCTTCACATCTTTCCTGAAGCCTGGTGACTAGAATTCAGCACCTTGCTCTGGTTGTGGCCTAAACCACACCATAGTATAACTGATGGCGGACTGAATTGCCAGTACAGTAAATGATTTGAACAATCAGTAAAGTTGTTTTTATTGCTATTAATTCAGAAGAATGCTCTTTTTGGACTGTTTTCCTTTCCTATTGTCCTGTTTATTATTTATTGTAATGCCTGCACTGTTTTTGTGCACTTTACGCAGTCCTGTGTAGGTCTGTAGTCTAGTGTAGCTTTCTCTGTGTTGTTTTTTACGTTGTTCAGTCTAGTTTTTGTACTGTGTCATGTAACACCATGGTCCTGAAAAACGTTGTCTCATTTTTACTGTGTACTGTACCAGCAATTATGGTCAAAATGACAATAAAAGTGACGACTTGATTTACCTTCTCATACTACCTCCAACAATGTGCCACTCACTCAACTACACTGCAGGATCAGCCTTAATTCACTGTTTGCAATGACGAGTGAAGTTTTGGCCAACGTGTTTCTGACTCGGAGATCAGAGTCAAGCCACATTAACATTTTTTGAGTAACTTAATGTCACAGCCATTATGTAATCAATGTTGTTAGTCTGCTTTCTGCTAGGTGCATCTGGGAAATTAACACCTCTTATACCTACTTTGATATGCAAATTATATTTTTTTAAATTTGAAAGAAATACAAAGATGTGTGATGCTGAGGGGACCAAGCCAGGCAGATCACGGGATTTTCTTCAAGGTGTGAATATTGATAGATAGATAGATAGATAGATACTTTATTCATCCCCATGGGGAAATTCAACTTTTTTCCAATGTCCCGTACACTTGTTGTAGCAAACTAATTACATACAATACTTAACTCAGTAAAGAATATGATATGCATCTAAATCACTATCTCAAAAAGCATTAATAATAGCTTTTAAAAAGTTCTTAAGTCCTGGCGGTAGAATTGTAAAGCCTAATGGCATTGGGGGGTATTGACCTCTTCATCCTGTCTGAGGAGCATTGCATCGATAGTAACCTGTCGCTGAAACTGCTTCTCTGTCTCTGGATGGTGCTATGTAGAGGATGTTCAGAGTTTTCCATAATTGACCGTAGCCTACTCAGCGCCCTTCGCTCAGCTACCGATGTTAAACTCTCCAGTACTTTGCCCACGACAGAGCCCGCCTTCCTTACCAGCTTATTAAGACGTGAGGTGTCCCTCTTCTTAATGCTTCCTCCCCAACACGCCACCACAAAGAAGAGGGCGCTCTGGCTACATCCACACTACGCTGGACACATCCGTAACCGAAGCTTTTTCTCTTCGTTTTTACCCTCCATCCACACTAAAACAGCGTTTTCGTCTTCTGAAACCAGAGCTTTTCAAAAACGCTTTCCAAGGTGGATATTTTTGAAAACGCTGCTCGGGCAGATCAGTGTGGATGGGGTAACTGGAGACTTCTGAAAACGCTGTCAGATGGCAGCGTGCTGTTTCATTGTTTTCTTGAACGCAACCTAACAATTTCAGAACGGACGGCAATGAGACTGAAGCCAGAAGAGTTAGAAATTTACTCACCAAATACTTTGACCCATAACTTACTGAATAAAGAAGTATACTGTACTCACTTTGCCCTGTTTTCTATCCTTGCTCGTATGAAGATGGTTTACCTATTTATGCAAGTACTTCTCTGACAATAGATGTGTAGCAGCCTAATGTAACATTGTATGGAAATACAAGATAACACTGATGCAGACATGTTCTATGCATTTAACAAAGTACTTTATTAATGCAACAGAGTTAGTCAGTTTTTCAATGTTCGTCGTCAGCCGGGTCAATCTATCAGTTGCCGCCGTACGCTCCAGTATTTGTTTTTTTTTAAACTTTTAAGTTCTCCTGTGCGAGAGCCAATAGCTGTCCGTCATTTTAAGTTTTTCTAGTCTGTAACTGCACAAATGCGCACTTCTACGGCGAGATTCGACACCAAACATGTGGCTTATTTTTGGTAGATGTGTCCTGCGTGTGCACAGGAGGAGGAGATTCGCCGAAATCTCCGTTTCAGTGTGGATAGAGATATTTTCAAAAACGCATAGTGTGGACGCATATCGTTTTTACGCGAAACCGGTGTTTTCAAAATTATCCAGTCTAGTGTGGATGTAGCCTAGGTATTCACAGGCATTTGGAAGGAATGCAAGCTCCCATCTGGTACAAAGTTTACTGGTGTTGTGACTTCTCAATGGCATCCTGCACAACATTTACTGGTGATGTGTCATTCATCTTGGTTAAGAATTTGCTCTAACTCTCTTGAAAACTTCAGCTTGGTAAGTATTGTAAAACTCCCATAGGCTTTAGTTTTGGCAGAACTTTTGAAATCCGTGGGTGAACAGAGTTTTGTGTTGATGACATATGATATCACATCTGGAATAACTACCAAAAGGCAACCATGACTTTACCCAGAAGCATGTCATGTTTCAAAAAAGGCATTTTAACTATGTGTGGACCAATCAACTTTTTTCTCTTTTTAAAAATATCGTGCAGGTTCTTGTTTGTATTATTTAGATTGTCTGTGTTAATTGAATTGTTAATAAATCTAATCCTGCTGTTTTAAACTGTGCATTGATTCAGTGAATCACTATTTTTCACTGGGAATGGCCGGATTAACATATGGGAAGCTTTTGATGGCTGTGGGCCTGTGCTTCCTGGAGTTTAGAAGAACGAGGGAGGATCTCATTGAGATATGTCGAATATTGAAAATCTAGATGGAGTAGATATGAAGAGAATGTATCCTTATAGCGGGGAGTCTAGGAGCAGAGGGCACAGCCTCAAGATACAAGGACGTTTGTTTAGAACAGAAATGAGGAATTTCTTTAGCCAGAGAGCGGTGAATAGCTGTGGAAGCAAGTCATTAGGTAGATTTAAAGTGGAGATTGAAAGATTCTTGATTAGTAAAGGTGTCAAAGGTTATAAGGAGAAGGCAGGAGAATAGCATTGAAGGGGATATTACATCAGCCATAATAGAATGGTGGACCAGAATTAACAGGCCAAATGGCCTAATTCTGTTTCAATGACTTATGTTCTTATATTTAGGATTTGGAATATTTATTTAGAGATACAACACGGTTACAGGCCCTTCTGGCTCAATGGGTCTACACCGCCCAATTTCCCCTGAGTCACCATTTAACCTACTAACCTGTATGTCTTTGCAATGGGGGAGGAAACTGGAAAACCCAGAGGAAACCCATGCCATCACGGGGAGAATGTGCAGTTCCTTTGAGACTGTGACAGGAATTCAACCTGGATCCCTGACGCTGGAACACTGTTGTGCTAACAACTATGCTAACATTATGCCCCATTCATTGAGTGACTTACTGTAACAAGCTTTCATAATGGATGTACAGGGATTAGTTTGTACCTAAGTTGTTTCTGATTTAAGTATTACAGTATTATTGGTTTTTGAACCATATAGGGAATCTGCGATGTTTAGCTTGTCCTGGATAACCAGATGTAGGAACTGTTGCCAACTGGATGCCTTGAGGTCTTGAATTTTAGATGAATAGTTGCTATTATGACTGCAGTGCAACATAGGGCTAAGTGTTTTGTAAATGGCATGTTTCAGAAGGTTTTTTGCATCTCAGCTCAAATTCCTACAGACAGATGGAATGGGTGACCATTGGGAAGGCAAGCGTAGGCAGATGGCACAGAACTCCCATGAGTACATCATGCTTTTGTACCAGTATTCATCTCCCACACTGGATCAAGTGATGTTTCTTCATATTAAGTAGCTTCAGTTTAATTTAAATTTTTAACTTAATTTTAGTTTAGAAATACAGGCCCAATAAGCCCATGCACCCATGTAACCAAATAACCTACTAACCTGAGTCCTGACGAAGGTAGCATTTTGTGTGTGTTGTTGTTTGAACCTACTAACCTGTGTGTTTTTGGAGTGTTGGGAGGAAACTGGAGCACCCAAAGGAAACCCATGCGGTCCTGAGGAAAATGTACATATTCCTTACAGACAACAGCATGAATTGAACCCGAGTCGCTGACTCTGTAGTAGCGTTCCTTATGCTGACTGCTACACTACCATGTTGCCTGTGTTACGAAAACCCCGTAACCAGGTAACTTACCAGCAAAGATAGATGGATCAGCTGAGTCGGATGCTACTATTTTCAAACGTTTTATTCAATAAGGGCACAAACGTATGGTTAATACAAACATTCAAATCGTCAAAACTCAATCTAAAACACCGGTGTAACCGTAATCAATCAGAAATAAGCTCTTTCGTTGTCTAGGGTATATAATACTGAGTCCAATTGGAAATATAAAGAGTCACTCTGAAGTCTGCAGGCTTTTCTCTTTTGGTTTCACGTGTTGGAGAGAGAGAGAGATAAAACGGAAAAACTTGCCGTTTACATCCGTGTAATCAGGGGAGCGATCTTCCCCGTTGTTAGTTAAAAGCGATCTTCCGTTGGTTCCAGCCACAAACCCCGCATTCGGAATTTAACGCACGTGGCTTATTTCAAAATGGCTTCCCGTTCCCACGGGAAGCGGTATCGTGCTTCTTGGTGTCTCCTTGGTGCGTCTGAGGGTCGTCCTCTTTCAGACCCTTCTTTATACTGCCTCACGGGATCTCAGGTGTCAATCAGGTTGCAGGTGATGCAATCTCTCTCTCAACCAGCCCACTTTGCCCGAGGGCTTTACAATGTCCCTGCGAGTTGGCACGTCTGCAGTTCCCAGGTGTCTCCTGAGAACAATGCCACAGTCACCAGCTTTTGTCCCAGTGGAATGTCTTTCCATTTCCTGTGTCCATTCAGCCTGTCTCTCTCTCTCTCTTTTGGGTCATTGACCCCCCTTTTCTAGGGCTCTTGCAATTCTCACAAAGGAGGGGGCTGGTATCATAACACCTCCCCTCTTAAAAAGGTTTTTACCAGCGGTTAAAACCCAGAGTGGTACAGTCTTACAGAAATTTTGAATCTAATACAGAGTAATACAGTTATACATTCAAGTCAGCATCTAAACAGTTAACAAGTACAGTGCCCCTTTCCTTTAATACCTTAACCTCATGTGCCCTACTAACGCCTGGTAGCATCAAACTTCAGCTCAATAACCACCTTATTTATTTGCTTTCTTCGGCAACATAACTAAGGAGGTGTGATCTTAGCTTACATACATCTACAAAGGTTCATGCAAAAGACAAATTTTTATGCTACTTTCAAACTTAACAGTCAAGCTTCCATGGGTGTTGTCTTTATTATTCACATACTTTGTCAAAATCCCTTAAAACCGGCTTCTGCTATTTTAAAAATCGCGCCCCCATTAACCCTCGCCTTTTTTTCTGGCGAGTCCCCCCGTTGGGACTTTGAGTAATTTGGCGTGGTGAACTCCCGCCCGCCTCGTTCATCAGGGCTATTTTTTCAACACCATGCCCCAAACTGTCAAGACCCTTCAGGCTATTTGTTTTTAATTCCAACTCCTCTTTCAGGTAGCATTTCGAATGCAACCTCTTCACACCCCACCCTGGCGTAACAATAGAGTGGGGGGCCCCGCTATTTCCCGACTCACTCTGTGAGCGATCTGCCAGGTTTAAAATTTCTTCCTTCGACTTGGGAACTACAGACTTTCCGTTTCCTTCAGTAACAATCCTCATTCCCCCCTTAAATTCGGCACTAACCTTGGCCCCACTCTCGAACACAAACACCGTGGAACTCACACTTCCCACGGTTACCAAGGTTACCCCTTTTCCTACTGAACCAACCCTATCTGATCCACAAAGACGGCCGCCCCGTCCCCCTGAATCAAACACCTCAGACTTCCCCTGAGCTCTGTTACCAGGTTCAGCACCACGTGCGCCCCCATCTTGGACACACTCAAACGGGACATTGGCCCCTTCCAGGCTTTCAATACCCGTACCTTTTTCAAATTCTAACGTCCCCCGATCCTTCCAGCTACTCTCTAGGCAGCCCCCCGTTGGGGAAGGCGCAACCCTGCAAGCTGAAACAACCTCCTCGGCCATTTCAGCTGACTTCTCTACAGCAAGGATACCCTTCCTCTCTAAGACTGCCCTCATTTCACTCTCGGGACAATCGAGAACACCTTTAGAACTCTGAACTTCTTCAAACAATTCTGCCAAACCAGACAGATTAACCATGTCCAACTCTGGACTTTTTAACAACTTTATCCGTTTCTCAACTTTAGTTCCTACCTCTAGGACCTTTCTCTTCACTAAGGGCAGGGCTATTTCCTCTCCCTTACCCCCTTTTACTTTACTGCTTTCTGTTTTACCACCCTCGGAACCCTCATGGTACAGGGTCGGTAAAAACATCTTGGCCAGATTACTGCTGGCCCGATTTAAACTGCTCACTGCTTTTCTGGACAGGCTGCGTGTGACCGCGCATGCGCGATAGCTTTGGGACTCTAGGGGCAGGGCCACCGTACTCGCCGGTCGGCGGGTCGGCATCATGGCTGCCCAAATCCTCCCTCCTGCTAACACACTTTGTAACAACGCGACCCACTGCTCTTGTGGCCACTTCTGGTTCACTGCCACCGTTTCAAAAAACAAGAAATAACTATCAACATCCGTCTCTTCGAACGGAGGCACTACTCTCAGCTCCCGACTAACATTAAACCGCTCTCTCCTTAGCTCCTCCCTCTCTCTTTCTCTCCCCGCTGCCGCTCTCTCGGCTGCTGCTAACCCTCTGATCCGAATTTCATGCTGTCTTTGCCTCTCAGCTTGATTCTGCTCGTTTTCCATCTCTAACCCCTTCGCCAAATTTAACAAGTCTGATTTGGTGCTCACCTCCAGCGCCGCCACAGTCGCGTTTTCCATAAATTCACACACGTCCATCTTTGCTGGTTTTTCTGTCTGGCTACCTGCGTACCAGATCCAAATTATTTTGTTTTGACTTACAATCCCGATTGACTGACCTCCCCCTTTTTGGTGTCAAATCCCGAGACGAGAACCCCACTTGTTACGAAAACCCCGTAACCAGGTAACTTACCAGCAAAGATAGATGGATCAGCTGAGTCGGATGCTACTATTTTCAAACGTTTTATTCAATAAGGGCACAAACGTATGGTTAATACAAACATTCAAATCGTCAAAACTCAATCTAAAACACCGGTGTAACCGTAATCAATCAGAAATAAGCTCTTTCGTTGTCTAGGGTATATAATACTGAGTCCAATTGGAAATATAAAGAGTCACTCTGAAGTCTGCAGGCTTTTCTCTTTTGGTTTCACGTGTTGGAGAGAGAGAGAGATAAAACGGAAAAACTTGCCGTTTACATCCGTGTAATCAGGGGAGCGATCTTCCCCGTTGTTAGTTAAAAGCGATCTTCCGTTGGTTCCAGCCACAAACCCCGCATTCGGAATTTAACGCACGTGGCTTATTTCAAAATGGCTTCCCGTTCCCACGGGAAGCGGTATCGTGCTTCTTGGTGTCTCCTTGGTGCGTCTGAGGGTCGTCCTCTTTCAGACCCTTCTTTATACTGCCTCACGGGATCTCAGGTGTCAATCAGGTTGCAGGTGATGCAATCTCTCTCTCAACCAGCCCACTTTGCCCGAGGGCTTTACAATGTCCCTGCGAGTTGGCACGTCTGCAGTTCCCAGGTGTCTCCTGAGAACAATGCCACAGTCACCAGCTTTTGTCCCAGTGGAATGTCTTTCCATTTCCTGTGTCCATTCAGCCTGTCTCTCTCTCTCTCTTTTGGGTCATTGACCCCCCTTTTCTAGGGCTCTTGCAATTCTCACAAAGGAGGGGGCTGGTATCATAACACCTGTAAATGGAAAATTAATAAGGAGTAGTAGGTAATTTCAACTGCTTCACTATAAACTCGATAGCAGCAGATCAAAGAATATATATAATTCAGGATTCTTAACATAGTTTTGATAACTTTTAATACATCTGAATGCATTGAGAGGGGCAAGTATTCAGATTCATTTATTTATCAGGTACATTGAAACAAACATATAGGTACTGTACATTGAAGAAAACATGTACATCAAAGCATACAGTGAAATGCATCATTTGTGTTGAACAACCAACACAATCTAAAGATTTGCTGGGGCAGACTGCAAGTGTTACCACACATTCTGGATCCAGCCTAGCATACCCACTGTGTTCAGCAGCAAAACAACAGCAGCAGAATAAGCCAGTCCACTCTCCCGTTCATCCACACACCTACACACTCACATGGACAGACTGTCCCTGGGCCATCAACCTCCAGTGGATTTGCAGATTTAGAAGACAGTGGACCTATGTCTGGACTAAGTACTGGAATTAGTTTTGGGGACATGTGAAAAATATGATAGAGGGATGTTCATATTTTACTTTATTTATGGAGAAGGAGAAAAATAGACCTGGAGTAAAATTTAAAATTGGGATAAATTAATAAGGGAGATAAGGCAGTGGAGCTTTATGATTGCCAATGGCATCATGTTTAGTATTAAAAGCAACACACACAAAATGCTGGAGAAACTCGGCAGGTCAGATAGTGTCAATGGAAATGAATAAACAGTTGAGGTTTCGGACCGAGAATATGTTAATCAGAATCAGGTTTATTATCACTGGCATGTGTCATGAAATTTGTTAACTTAGCAGCTGCATCTCAATGCAATACATACTATAGAAGAAGGGGGATAAGTAAACCAATTACAGTATACATATATTTAATGGATTAAAATCGTGCAAAAAACACGAATAATATATATTTAAAAAGTGAGGTAGTGTTCACAGGCTCAATATCCATTTAGGAATCATTTGGCAGAGGGGAAGAAGCTGTTCCTGAATCGCTGACTGTGTGCCTTCAGGCTTCTGTACCTCCTACCTGATGGTAACAGTGAGTAAAGGGCATGCCCTGGGTGCTGGAGGTCCTTAATAATGGACGCTGCCTTCCTGAGACACCGCTGCTTGAAGATGTCCTGGGTATTTTGCAGGCTAGTACCCAAGATGAAGCCGACTAAATTTACAACCCTCTGGAGCTTCTTTCAGTCTTGTGCAGTAGCCCCCCAATACCAGACAGTGATGCAGTCTGTCAGAATGCTCTTCACAGTACATCTATAGAAGTTTTTGTGTGTATTTGTTGACATACCAAATCTCTTCTAATGAAGTATAGTCATTGCCTTGCCTTCTTTATGACTGCATCGTCATGATGGGACCAGGTTGGTTCCTTAGAGATCTTGACACCCAGGAATTTGAAGCTGTTAACTCTCTACACTTCTGATCCCTCTATGAGGTTTGGAATGTGTTCCTTTGTCTTACCCTTCCTGAAGTCCACAATCAACTCTTTCGTCTTACTGACTTTGAGTGCAAAGTTGTTGCTACAACACCACTCCACTAGTTGGCATATCTCACACCTGTATGCCCTCTTGTCTCCATCTGAGATGCTACCAATAATGGTTGTATCATCAGCAAATTTATAGATGGTATTTCAACTATGCCTAGCCACACAGTCATGGCGGAGTCACACAGAGATAGTAGAGCAGTGGGCTGAGCACACACCCCTGAGGTGCACCATGTTGATTGTCAGCGAGGAGGTGATATTATCACCATCCGTACAGATTGTGATCTTCTGGTTAGGAAGTCGAGGATCCAATTGCAATGGAAGGTACAGAGGCCCAGGTTCTGTAACTTATCAATCAGGATTATGGAAATGATGGTGTTAAATGCTGAGCTATAGTTGAACAGCATCGTGACATAGGTGTTTGTATTGTCCAGGTGGTCTAAGGCTGTGTGAAGAGCCATTGAGATTGCATCTACCATTGACCTATTGTGGTGATAGGGAAATTGCAGTGGGTCCAGGTCCTTGCTGAGGCAGTTTAGTCTAGTCATGACCAACTTCTCAAAGCATTTCATCACTGTAGATTTAGTATTACATGCTATAAATTAAGATCCTAGAACTTTGATAGTTTATCTGAATGGAGGATGGGGAATAGGATAGGTGGGCTGTGTTCATATTAGATTCATTGTAATTATGTTCATGCCCTTGCTGAAACAGGAAGTGTAAACAAAGTAACTTTATTGATGGAAAGTACAGGCAGTCCCGGGGTTACGTACGAGTTCCATTCCTGAGTCTGTCTTTAAGTTGGATTTGTACGTAAGTCAGAACAAGTACATCTGGTATTAGTTAGCGTCAGTTAGTCAAACATTTGTCTTCGTATATAGTATATATTTTACCTTTCTATGCATATAAAACACTTAAGAAATGTATGTATTCCAATAATTAAACCACTGTGTTGTTTAGTAATAATTGTAGCTTTCATCGGGGTAGGGCCTTTCACATGCTCCATTATTCTCACTTTATCCGTTATCCTTTAAGATTGTTCCGATCGTTGACCAACTGTAGCCTAACACTTTTCCAATGACCGATGGTGTTTCACCTCTTTCCAAACGCTTTGTTATTTCCACTTTATTTTCAATTGCGATCGCTTCCCATCAATGGAACAGAAACACTGCGGGCGGCGGGTTCTGAGCTCCGCTAGGTCCTAAGGACCACTGCACCATGTCAATGGAACAGAAACACTGCTGGTCCCGTCCTCCGCTGGGTCCTAAGGACCACTGCACTGAGACAGGCTAAATGGGACAAGTGGGGGCTGTGCTGGGTTTGGGTATTTGATCCTCCACAATACTTTGCGTGGGAATTTAAACTGGAGGTGGCAGTGTTTATTTTACGAGCTCGAGTTGCGAGCTCGACATCAACCCAGCACGGATGGTATGGGAGTCACTGGAATGACATCAACCCGGCATGGGAGCGGTTTGTCACTAAATCGAATTTGGGAACCTCCGTTCTCCAGTCCGGCACTAATCTCACTGTGCCACCAACCGACCGGAACGGGGGAGGGGGCGGGGTCAGGGTGAATCTTACTAAGGAAAATTTAAGCTAAATACAAAGTTAAACACTCAACACAGTGTGGACTTAAAATGGTGGACGGCGTTGCGATCCGACTTAAAATGGCGGATGGCATTCTCCTACTGCGGTTCATAAGTACGAGTTGTCGGTAAGTCGGACGTTCCAGCATTTTGTTGATTTTGATGAAAGAACTTTCAAGTTCTGTTTTGACCAGGAGATCTCATTTGAATATTCCGTAAAGATGTAACAGGAAGGTTTGAGGCTCATGGGAGAAATTAGCAAATATATTATTGGTGCTCTAACAATTACTGCTCTGTTTATTTCAGCCATTTTTTGCATTTGAAAATAAAGAAGCATTCTATGAAGATGGCTGGAAAGTTTATGACCCAATTGAAGAATTTAAGAGATTGGTAAGTTACTTTTAGAGCCTGCTTGGGTTCAAAGTACATAAGCTGTTTAATGTTGAATTTGCATTGTACTTTTAACAAACAAACACCATTTCAAATGTCATGTTTATAAACCCTTTTAATTTCTCTTTAAATGAGCCAGTGCTTTCTCTCATCACATCCTGATATGGGCCCCCTTCCACTCCCACAATGACCTCATACTTGAGTGCTTTTAATACATACATGCATTAACCAGCAATCAACTGATCAAGGGTTATTGGGCCTCATTCTGTTTTGTTAAAAGGCTTTCACTACCTCTGGATCCTCTTCAAAACAGAAACCACTTTTGCTGTATTTCTCAGTTCCAATTTTTCCCTTCACTCCAGTCTTGCTTTCTATGCCGTGTAGGGTTTATGGATTTCCTTATTACTGAGTCTAAGTTTATCCAGTCAGCTGTTGTCCATTCCCTCGCATGTCTTACCTGCCGTTCTGCTGCATTCCATTTTCATTTGTTTTTGTTCTAATGCCTTCTCAAATACCATTATCTGCTTCCTTTTGCTTCCATTTGTTCATGCATCAGAATCAGATTTATTAACACTGACATGATGAAATTTGTTGTTTTGTGGCATGTGTTGTTTTATTTATGTATGTGTATATATGCGATGAGACCACACTCAAGTTGGAGGAACAACACCTTATATTCCATCTGGGTATCCTCCAACCTGATGGCATGAACATCAATGCCTCGGACTTCTGGTAATGCCCCACTCTCTTCACCTTTCCTCATCCCCTTTTCCCTCTCTCACCTTATCTCCTTGCCTACCCATTGCCTCCCTCTGGTGCTCTTCCTCCGTTTTCTTTCTCCCATGGCCTTCTGCCCTCTCCTAATAGAATCCCCCTTCTCCAGCCCTATATCTCTTTCACCAATCAACTTCCAAGATCTTTACTTAATCCCTCCCCCTCCCAGTTTCACCCATCAACTTGTGTTTCTCTCTTCCCCTCCCCCCATCTTTTATATCTATTCCTCATCCTTTCATTTTCTAGTTCTCCTGACGGGCCTCGGCCGGAAACATCAACTGTACTTTTTTCCCATAGATGCTGCCTGGCCTGCTGAGTTCCTCCACCATTTTGTGTGTGTTGTTTGGGTTTTCAGCATCTGCAGATTTTCTCTTGTGCCTGTTTCTCTTGCCTCTCAACATTTAAATTTCCCTGGTCGGGCTTCTGCATCTGGCACATCACCATCATGAAATTCAAAAGGAATATTCTCTGTAACCTTGGCCAAAATATGCAATCCTCAATTGCCCTACATCCTTTGTGGTTGCCCATACCATCCTGATCTCTTGCCCATCTACCGAGAGCCCAAATATTTCCGATAATGCTGTCTTGCCACTGTACCCATACCTCTGTGGAATGCTTGGCTCCCTTCTTTACCTCAACAACAGTGATTTCTAAATGTAGGTCAGGTTTACATTTGTGGTAAAATTATTACATTCTTATCCGATATTTTTGAACCACAAATTATTTAATTATTGAGAATGGTTCCATCTCATCACTGGTGGATGTTTTGGACTCAAATTTCTCATTTTCTCATACTTTCTTAGAACTAGAAGGAGCCCTTCTTGGGTTTGTGCTAGTTCTGGAAGCAATTCCATTTGCTGACTTTCATGTAACTATTTTCTGTTGTGTACCATTTAGCATCTGCTTAAGCCTTCCACCAACAATCTATACTGGGATAATTCACAGAAGCTAATTAACCTAACAGCCAGCATGTCTTTGGCATATGGGAGGAAACCAGTGTACCTAAGGAAGAACCTTGTATGGTCCTTGGGACAACGTACAAATTTCTTACAGAGATAGATTGCTCTGTAGATAGATAGCTCCAGATTGCTGGAGCTGTGAGTCAGATACACCACCTGCAGCACTTGGTATAGGCTGAGTCGGACTGATTGCAAATCTTGTTCTATTTCTTAACCAGTTGCATTCATCTTAATAACCTGAGTCTCAGTTCTTCTTCCATTGTACCCTCATCTGTGAGTTTGTCACCTTTGGGTTTTACTTTTGCAGTGGGCTCCTTGCCATCCTCTTACCTTCAGATTTATCTTGACAATTACTTTGTGCCTTGTTTTCAATCTCCTTTGTGTCTCACTTACTTTTAGTTGACGTGTAACGGCTCCAGGTTGTGTAATTTAAAATCCTCATTCACACTAGTCTTTATGGTCTGGTCCTTCCTTGTGTTTGTGAGGCCTCCTTACAATATGCTACACCAAAACTTCCATTTCCTACTCTATTCCATTTCCCCCCACAGTTGTTGGCCTTGGGTCCATCTACCTACTTGAACCTTGTATTTTTGAAACCATTCAATTCCATCTGCCACAAAACAAGAAATTTCATGACATGTGTTAGTGATGATAAACCTGATTCTGAATTCTGAACACAAGAGGTTCTGCAGATGCTGGAAATCCAGAGCAACACACAAAATGTTGAGAAATTCCCCTATGGAGGGCTGAGACCTTCTTGAGAAGTGGAAGGCCAGAGGGAGGAAGTCTTCTCTTTTTACTTCTCAAGGCCCCTTCTTAAAACCCCACCCAGATACAGTATGCAGATTTCTTTCCCCCAAAAAGCCCTTTCTTGGATAATTCCATTGCTGTGACACTATGGACTTATTTACATATTATTGTATAAAATCAGTTGTTGTTAATTCATTTTTATTTCAGCTCTAATTTGTCAGGAATGCTTATAGCAGCTTGCAGTTAGGGCAAAGTGCTATTTCAGTGTTTTTGCACAAGGCTGAACAAAACTAACCTTATAGTTCTTAAGCTATCTTCATTGCGTTCGTTAATTCAAACAGTTGAGGTAATATGATTAACACAGGCTCTCAAGAATGGGTTTCATTGTATTGAATTATGGTAAATCAATCGCTAGAACTAGTAGGGTAAAAATTAAGATTGCTGTTCTAATTTAAAAAGAAATAAGATTCTAATCAATTGTTCTGATCTTTTAATGTAATGATTAACCCTTGAAAATATGGTGATCAGTTATTTAAGAGCATGCCATTTATTAGCCTTGTCTTACTAATATTGCTAATATTGTTTGATGAATGAAGCAAATGGTTAATCAAACAAAAAGCAAAAAGAGACTGCAAGAGCTAGATATCCGAAATAAAAAACATTGAAATTAGTTTTACAACTCTAGGGTGATGAAAGGTAACCAACTTGAAACATTAACCCTGAGTCCTGATGAAGGGTTTTGGCCTGAAACATTGACTGTTTATTCCTCTCCATAGATGATGCCTGACCTGCTGAGTTCCTCCAACATTTTGTGTGTGTGGCCCTATTTTTCCGTCTTCTTACTGTGTGACCTAAATATTTCCAGAATTTTCAAATTTTTTAAATAATTAAATTAGTTTTCATTAGGTTGCCTGATATCTTACTCAATGCGTCATTCTTAGGAAGTTGTGGCTTGTATGGGGATTATTTTTAGACTTAACTGAGAGATGGTAGATAAGCTGGGGACGGTTAGTTTTAATTCTTATGTCTTAGAAATATTGTGGTAAGAAATATTATTTGTATTGAAGTTAATGCCTTTTCATCTTTTAAATGCTCTAGAAATGTGTAATTACTAACTTTTAGACATGCAAATTCTGGTCCTTTAGCATTCTCATGTGGCTAGCTGAAGTAACTACATCTAAATAGAAAGGGTGGGTGTTGGTCAAGGAGAGAATTCATTTTTTGTTTGAAGTTCTGCCCCATTCTGTAGAAGGAAATATTAGCTGGGGGAGAATTGTGAACTTTTTCTCTTAAACATATTTAGTGCTCAGTCATTAGAATTGAAACAGCTGTTTTAATTCCTCATAAATTTAAGCAGTTTTCCTATAAAGATCTTTTTATATACAAGATGGTGAATACTTTGGAGAAGGCAGGGTGAAAATACTGTAGCGATGTGCTACACACAGCGCTGAAATAACGACACGCAGTCGGTAAGTCGTTTTGAGACTAGTTTATTCAAACTTCGTGGCGCTGGCATTTAATCCCTAGCGCCTGCCCTCTCCGGGTGGAAATGACGTCAGAGGTGCATTACCAAAGTCTCTCCCCGCGGGCTGGCCATTTGTGAGTCGGTTCGCCTGCGCAGAAAGTGGGTTGCCACATAACCCCCCCCCCCCCCCCCAGAACTGGCGATACACCCCCCAATGTCCACAGTCTGGATCAGCCTCTGTTTGGGAGGTCTGCCTCTGCGCCGCGGTGCCTGAACCTCGACCGGCTACGCCAAGTCCACATGGGCTGGTTTGAGTCGGTCCACCGTGAAAACCTCCTCTCTCCCCCCAATGTCCAGAACGTATGTGGACCCGTTGTTGTTGATCACCTTGAATGGCTCCTCGTACGGCCGCTGTAGCGGTGTCCGCCCCTTCGTACAAACACAAACTTACAGTTCTGCAGGTCTTTGGGTACATGGGTCGGGGTCCGTCTATGCTGTGAAGTTGGTACGGGGGCCAGGTTGCCGAGCCTTTCGCGTAGCCTGTCCAGGACTGCTGTGGGTTCTTCCTCTTGCCCCCTTGGGGCTGGTATGAACTCTCCTGGGACAGCCAGGGGCTGTACACCAACTCGGCCGATGAGGCGTGCAGATCCTTGTTGGGCGCTGTGCGAATTCCAAGCAGGACCCAGGGAAGCTCGTCCACCCAGTTAGGTTCTCTCAGGCGGGCCATGAGAGCCGACTTCAAGTGACGGTGGAAGCGTCCCACTAGTCCGTTCGACTGTGGGTGGTAGGCAGTAGTGTGGTGTAGCTGCGTTCCTAACAGGCTGGCCACAGCCAACCACAGGCTGGAGGTGAACTGGGCGCCTCTGTTGGAGGTAATGTGGGCCGGTACTCCGAAGCCTGCTACTCAGGTTGTGATCAGTGCTCGGGCGCAGGAATTGGCAGATGTGTTGGTGAACGGGACCGCCTGTGGCCACCTCATGAACCGGTTTACCATAGTTAGGAGGTACCGCGCTCCTCAGGACACTGGTAGGGGGCCCATGATATCCACATGAATGTGGTCGAACCTCTGGTGGGTGGGTTCGAACTGCTGAGGTGGGGCTTTAGTGTGCTGTTGCACCTTGGCTGTTTGACACTGCGCGCATGTTCTGGCCCACTCACTGACCTGCTTGCGAAGTCCGTGCCACGCGAACTTGCTGGAGACCAACCGGACGGTTGTTCTGATAGATGGGTGCGCCAAACCGTGTATGGAGTCGAAAACTTGCCGCCTCCAGGCTGCCGGGACGATGGGGCGAGGTTGGCCAGTAGCCACGTCACACAGGAGGGTCCTATCACCTGGGCCTACGAGAAAGTCTTGCAGCTGCAAACCCGAGACTGCGGTCCTGTATGTGCGGCATGGGGTAGCAGTCTGGAGTTGTAGCCTCGTTCAGTCTGCGGTAGTCGCCGCATGGTCTCCAACCCCCAGCTGCTTTGGGCACCATGTGCAGGGGGGAGGCCCATGGGCTGTCGGACCTCCGTACAATCCCCAATTCCTCCATCCTCTTGAACTCCTCCTTCGCCAGGCAGAGCTTTTCCAGGGGGAGCCTTCGTGTGTGGGCGTGGAGGGGTGGTACCTGGGTCGGGATGTGGTGCTGTACCCCATGTCTGGGCATGGCTGCCGTGAACTGCGGTGCCAGAATCGATGGAAAGTCCGCCAGGATTCTGGTGAATTCGTTGTCCGACAGCGTGATGGAGTCCAGGTGTGGGGCCAGCAACTTGGCTTCACCCAGGGAGAATGTCTGGAAAGTCTCGGCATGTACCAGTCTTTTCCCTTGCAAGTCAACCAGCAGGCTGTGAGCTCACAAGAAGTCCGCCCCCAGGAGTGGTTGGGCCACGGCGGCTAGTGTGAAGTCCCACATGAACCGGCTGGCGCCAAACTGCAGCTGCACTGTGCGGGTGCTGTAGGTCCGTATCGTGCTGCCGTTTGCGGCCCTCAGGGTGGGTCCTGGCTTCCTGTTGCGGGTGTCATACCCCGTCAGGGGCAAGGCGCTGATCTCCGCTCCGGTGTCGACCAAGAAGCGGCGTCCCGACTGTTTGTCCCAGACGTACAAGAGGCTGTCCTGGTGGCCAGCCGCCATAGTCATTAGCGGCAGCTGGTCCTGGCCCTGGCCCTTGCAGGGCGAGCGACAACGGCGGGCTTTTGTGCCCCACCGCTGGTGGTAGAAACACCACTGTTCGCTGGCTGCCTCACTCCTGCCTCTGTGTTGTGTGCACCCCCCTGCTGGGCCTGATCTGGTCCGCTGTTGGGTGCGTGGCCTGGTAACCTGACCAACGGACGCCACGCTCTCCCTCTTGGCTTTCCACAGCACGTCTGCCTGGGCCGCCACCTTCTGTAGGTCGCTGAAATCTGCGTCAGCCAGCAGCAGATGTATGTCCTTGGGCAGTTGCTCTAGGAACGCTTGCTCGAACATGAGGCAGGGCTTGTGTCCGTCAGCCAGGGACAGCATCTCGTTCATCAATGCTGATGGCAATCTGTCTCCCAAACCGTCCAGATGAAGCAGGCGGGCACCCCGCTCACGCTGTGAGAGGCCAAAGGTCTCAATGAGCAGCGCTTTGTATGCTTCATATTTGCCTTCTTCCGGAGGCGACTGTATGAAATCCGCAACCTGGGCGGCCGTCTCCTGGTCAAGGGCGCTCACCACGTGGTAGTAACGCGTGGAATCAGAGGATATCTGCCGAATCTGGAACTGGGCTTCTGCTTGGCTAAACCACACGCATGGTCTAGAATGTCGGCAGTTTTAGCAAAACTGCGTGAACAGATGAAGAGTCAGTCATCTTTGGTCCAAATCCCGTTTGGACCGTCGGGGTCCCCAATGTAGCGATGTGCTACACACAGCGCTGAAATAATGACACGTAGTCGGTAAGTCGTTTCAAGACTAGTTTATTCAAACTTCGCGGCGCTGGCATTTAATCCCTAGCGCCCACCCTCTCCGGGCGGAAATGACATCAGAGGTGCATTACCAAAGTCTCTCCCCGCGCGCTGGCTATTTGTGAGCCGGTTCGCCTGCACAGAAAGTGGGTCGCCACAATACTATCTTTATTCAGCCCCTTTTAGTAAGTTGGCTTTTTTTATTTCCAAGTAATTTGCTTGATTTATAATTTAGTCTACCTGTTACTCATTGATAGATAGATAGATAGATACTTTATTCATCCCCATGGGGAAATTCAACTTTTTTCCAATGTCCCATACACTTGTTGTAGCAAAACTAATTACATACAATACTTAACTCAGTAAAAAAATATGATATGCATCTAAATCACTATCTCAAAAAGCATTAATAATAGCTTTTAAAAAGTTCTTAAGTCCTTGCGGTAGAATTGTAAAGCCTAATGGCATTGGGGAGTATTGACCTCTTCATCCTGTCTGAGGAGCATTGCATCGATAGTAACCTGTCGCTGAAACTGCTTCTCTGTCTCTGGATGGTGCTATGTAGAGGATGTTCAGAGTTATCCATAATTGAGTGTAGCCTACTCAGCGCCCTTCGCTCAGCTACCGATGTTAAACTCTCCAGTACTTTGCCCATGACAGAGCCCGCCTTCCTTACCAGCTTATTAAGACGTGAGGCGTCCCTCTTCTTAATGCTTCCTCCCCAATACGCCACCACAAAAAAGAGGGCGCTCTCCACAACTGACCTATAGAACATCTTCAGCATCTCACTACAGACATTGAATGACGCCAACCTTCTTAGGTTTATTATTGTTAGAAATTCATTGAAATTTCACATGCAAATAGAGGTTTGTGGTTTTATAAGAGCAGTGGGAATGAAGTCAGGGATAACTATTTGATGTGAGCAGGGTCTTAATTGTTACAAATTTGGCTTTATTTATAATTTTATTATTGGCAATTAAATCTGATGTAGAGATTAGCAGATGGTAACATTAGGATATAGTACGATGTTAAGAAGGCTACCTCGTATGGTAGGTGGTGTAACATACTGAAATGTAGATTCAAGCATATGTTATTTCACTTTTAACTAGTTATCAAAAATAAGTTTACTTTCAAGTTTTAAGGAGTACTGGTTTCACTTCTATGATTGTCTGTACTATGTTGTGATGTTCCTCCAGGGCATACCTGATGAAAAGCGAAAATGGAGAATCAGTACCATAAATCAAAATTATGAACTATGTGAAACTTATCCACCTATCTTAGTAGTTCCAGTCTGCGCTAACGATGATGATCTGCGAAAAGTAGCAGCTTTCAGATCCAAGGGTCGATTACCGGTATGTATGGTAAAGATTCTGTTGATAATTGCCCATTCATAGCATCATACAACTTGGAAACAGGCTATTCAGCACGTCACTTACACATTGACTATTGGGCACCTGTCTGCATTAATCACAACTTTCATCACCTGGCCCATAGTGTTTGCTGTCCATGAGATTCAAGTGCTCATCTAGGTACATCTTAAACGTTAGCAACTCCGCTTCTACCATTCCCTCCAGTAATGCATTCCAAGTACATACCATTCTCCAGGTCCATTGCTGATCTCGCTTAACACTCTTATCCCTTACCCTAACTGTACTCTGGGTTACCCAAGAAAAGGAAGACTATAGTTTGTAAAATCTATTTAAAATTAAATTTGCCTTAGGTAATGGATGTTTTTTTGAAAATTATATTTCATTTCTTTTTTTCCAACCTAACCACATTTGATAAAATTCAAATGAGTTGCAGACAAGTATTTTGTTGTGTTCACTTGGAGATTCCTATGCAAAGATCTTTGAAGTTAGAGGGATATATTGAGTACGTTGCAAAGCATTTGGGATCTTGGGGTTTATAAATAGAATACAAAAGCAGAGAGCTGTGCTAAAATTTTTAAAAATCCTTGTTAGGACAAAACTAGATTGAGCCCAGATCTGATCACGATAATTTAGTTAAGCATGATGTAATGCTCCACACGATGTCAGAGGGTTGAGGGATGTTAGTCACAATGGTTGGTTGCTGAATCTAATGTTGTTTTCTTTGGTGTGATGTGTATTGGATTTAGATAATGTGTACAAAAGTATTTCCATCAGCAGAAGAGAAGAAGACGGAATTAAGGTTTTGGACAAGGAATACAGGAAGGATAGAGTTAGCACATCACATAGGGAAAGTCTTCTTTAGACATAATTAACAAGCTAGAACTCATAGAGTGAAGGTGGAAATGATCACTGATTTCAGAAGGAAATTGGATAGGCATTCAAGGGAAACAAATAGTATCAGGGGTGTGAGAATAGAGCCTGAGAACAGAACAGACTGATTGCTCAGAAGAACGCAGGTATGCATTTGATGGGTTGAATTGATTTTTCTATGTCATAATAATGACCATCTGTTCTAAAGTATACTCATTTCAGTATACTAAATGGCTACCAGGCTTTCTTGTCAGAAATGTATCACTGTTTTGTTGTGAGTTTGTCAGATGATTGTAATTGAGTCCATAAAGATTACTGTAAATCAAGACTTCCCAACCTGGATGCCATGCACCCCTTGCATAATGCTATTGGTCCACAGCATAAAAAGGGTTGGGAGCCCCTACTGTAATAAGTCTTTCTTACCTAGCCATTTCTTCTAGTTTCTGTGCCAAATAAAGTTTAAAATGCTGTATTACACATTTCTTATTAAATCTAATAAAAGGTACCTTGTGTTTTCTAAGACAGTCACTGTACTTCACTTTTGAGGTTTTAGTCTATCCTGAAAGTGTTTGGGTTTAATAGTACAGGTCCACAAGCCCTTATCTGAAATCCTTGGGGCCAGTTGCATTTCAGAATTCAAAATTTTTCAGATTTCAGAATCCCTCCTTAATTGGTTCTGGAACCCCCCGCGGATACCAAAAAACACGTATGCTCAAGTCCCTTATTTAACCTGTCTCAATGCGGGTGGACTTTAGGACCCTGCGGAGCACCAGACCTACGTACATCCTTCTGTATGCTTTAAATCATCTCTTGATTACTTATAATACCTAATACAATGTAAATACTATGTAAATAGTTGTTATACTGTATTGTTTAGGGAATAATGACAAGAATTTTTTTTTATTTCCAACAAAAACATTCAATAAAACATAAAAATATACAGCTTCAAATGAACTGAATCAAACACATGGTAAATGACTTATTGGAATAAATGTAGAATGCCACTATAAGACCTCAGCAACTTGTCTTTCTCTTTCTTTAAATCATATACGCTGGTAGTTCTGACACCATATTCTTCAGTAAGACGCCACACAGACACACCACAATCAAGCTTCTGCAATAACTCCACTTTCGGTGTTATTGATAATGATAGATGCTTCCTTCTCTTCTTCTCATTGTTACCCATAGGGGTATCTGCAGCTCTTTTTGACATTTTCACAGTGAAATTAAACACAAAGTCAACAGTGAACACAAAATATCAGCAAACAGCAAATGCACGTTTAACCAGTATGAGCACTGAGCCACAACTGATGTCTGGCGGCCTCTGCTAGTGCTACCACGTCACACCTGAGTGATGTCAGCTGTTGGCAAAAAAATCTTTGGTTTTCGGAGCTTTTTGGATTTCAGAATTTCGGATAAGGGATTGTGGATCTGTATTCACACAAGATTTGATTCCAGTTTCTTTTCATTCAATTTTTAAAACATGCTTATTAATTATCCTCCCATTATTGAAGATTTTTAAGAGACATTGTCATGAATATTCACTATGCAAGATGCAGAAAAATTACATTTTTGCTTTTTAAATTCATATTGAATTCTGTGGTAAAATTCATTATCCCTGTCAAATTAAGGAACTGTTTTGAGAGGTTCCTTTACTGTTGAAAGATGTTAGAAGACATTATTTTACACTCAGGAAGGGAAGGGAATACAACTTCGGTTGTATTCACAGTGAATGAAGGAATATGTTACTTTTACTGTGGAAAACAATTGACTTTAAGCTGTGATTATTATTGTACATCATCAGGATTTGGTGATTGGCTTGGTCTAACATCTGTTATGTGAACCTGCCTATAGTTGATAATGTAGAGTCACTGTATATTAAAGAGTAACAATATGAAAAACAGACTTTTTTCAAATTTTTCTATAGATCAGATTTAATCTAAGCAATCCATATGTCATGTAATTTTCTATTTTATTTTACACCTCTTGGTTATAGATTGCTATATCTATATTGTTATATATCTGTTTTATAGGTTAACGGTTCTTTAGAAATGTCATAGTATTAGGCATTTATAGTATAATCCATGCAATCTACAGAGTTTACTCAGAAGAATAAAATTAATAACATGAGGGGCTTATTCATTTTTAAGTTGCAAGTTCTATTGATCATTCCATTTTCATCTATGTAGTACCAACATGAAAGTAAATTATTTGAGGATAATACAGCACAGGAACAAGCCCTTTAGCCACAATTTTGATAAACACAACCATACTTACTATCTGTTACGCTCCTGGCATTTAGGGCAGCGATGAAGATCCTTCATCTCAGGGCTTCTTTCATTGTGTTAGTAGCTTCCTCTTGGTTTTCACTGCTGTCGGCCATACAAGACCCAGATGGAGAATCAGGAATACCGTTGCACATAGATATAGGATTCTTCATTGCTGTTTCCATAACAGTTTAGTGCCCTGCTCTTGCATCATTAAGATGATTTTGAGTCACCAGAGCAAGAATCATATTTTGCTTTATATACATATAAAACTGAAATGTCTCTGCAGTAATTTACTTGGATTGGAAAAGCCTTTTATAATAAGTAATTCACTTCATGTTCCCAAGAAACACACACAAAGTGCTGGTGGAACACAGCAGGCCAGGCAGCATCTGTAGGAAGAAGCGCTGTCTGTTCTAGAGTCCCACAAAGTTAATCACTGGTATTTGGTTAACCGATATGGGAGTCATCGTGTAAGATTCCCTAGAGGTCAACTTGCAGGTTGAGATTGTAGTAAAGAAGACAAATGCATTGTTAGTATTCATTTTGAGAGAACTAGAATATAAGAGCAAGGATGTAATAATGAGGCTTTATAAGGCATTGGGCAGACCACACGGAGTATTGTGAGCAGTTCTTGGCTCTGAGAAAGGATATGCTGACATTGGAGAGGATCCAGAAGAGGTTCATAAGAATAATCCTGGGAATGAAAGGGCTAATATATGAAGAACATCTGAAGGCTCCAGGCCAGTACACACTGCAGTTTAGAAAAGTAAAGTGGTTCTTATAGAGACCTATTGAATATTGAGAAAGGATGTTTCTTATAGTGGGGTGGTCAAAGACCAGAGGTGCAACATCAAAATACAAGGACACCCCTTTAGAACACAGATGAGTAGGAATTTCTTTAGCCAGAGGGTGATAAATCTGTAGAATTCATTGCCACAGATAGTTGTGCAGGCCAAGTCATTGGGGTATATTTTAAGCGGAGCTTAATGGGTTCTGAATCGTAAGGCTGTGAAAGATTATGTGGAGAAGGCAGAAGAATGGATTTGAGAGCGAAAATAAATCGGCCATGATGGAATGGTGGAGCAGACTTGATGGGCCGAATGGACTTACTCTACATCAATTTCTTATGGATACTTGAATATGAAACAAGAATACTTGTTCTCATTCATTTTGTGTTTATTATCACTAACTTTAAAAATTAAATAACTGACTTTCATAATGACCTCTGTTCATTTCTGTTTCAGGTGTTATCCTGGATACATCCTGACAATCAAGCTGTGATTGTTCGTTGTAGTCAACCTCTGGTTGGGATGAGTGGAAAACGCAGCAAGGATGATGAAAAATATGTTGATATTATTAGAGAGTCCAATGGCCAGATCCAGAAGTTAGCGATCTTTGATGCAAGGCCAAGTGTCAATGCAGTTGCCAATAAGGTTTGTACTGTAGAGTCACACAACATACAGGCCCTTCGGTCCAACTGGTCCATGCCGACCAAACTGCTCCATTCAGTCAAGTCCCAGTTACCATGCTTGGCCCCACGTCCTTCTAAACTTTCCTATCTATGTACTTGTCCAGTTGTCTTTTAAAAGTTGTTAATGTAACTTGACTCAACCATTTCCTTTGGCAACTGATTTTGTGCATAGGCCACCCTCTTATGTTTATATATTAAAAATGTTTCCCTTCAGTTTCCTCTTAAAATCTTGCTCCTTTTACCTTGAACCTGTGCCCTTTGTTTCACCAATCCTGAGAAAAACTATGCATATGCACCCAATCTTTGTGTCTCGTGATTTTACTTCTCAATCTCTGACACATCAAGAAAAAAAACTCTAGCTGTTATGGTCCGGTCCGTGATGTATGTGTTCTGGTTCACAGTCCAGTCCGTGGACTCCGGACTCCGGGTCTTCTGGCTGTCCGTTGTTTTAGTTGGGCTTAATCACAGGCACCTGATTCTCAAATTGGGGCTGGAATATAAGTGGCCCTGGGTTCGAGTGTGGTTGCTGGCTCGTCTCGTCGCTATCCTGTCCTCACCTCTGTGGGGTAAGTCAGACTGTTCTTGCCGTTACCCTACAGTGGGATCTGTCCCTTCCGGTCCGTGCCTCCATTGGGTAAGTCAAGCCGTCTTTGCCGTTACCCTGAGGCTGGACTGTTCCCTTCCTTCCCTCTGAAGCCCTGCCAGCTACCCACGCCTGAAGCCGTGCCGGCCCAACCTCGCCTGCGTCCTTGCCTGTATCGCCGTCAAGTTCAGCCACCGGTGTGAGACTGGAGCCATGCCACGCCAACAGAGGAACTATCTATCGTTGAGCTTGGAGCTGTCTCTTTGTGTCCCTGTGTTTAGTGCCCGTGTGTGAGTCACAGCCCTATGTCATGTCCCCAAGGAGGGGTCCTGACTCTGTGTAGAGCCCCGGCCCTATGTCCTGTTCCAAAGGAGGGGTCCTGGCTCTGCATTCTCTGTTCCTGTGCTCCAGTCCAAGGCTCTGTGGAGATTCCATTCCATGTCCAAGGCTCCAAGGAGGTTCCAGTCCGTGTCCCAGGCTCCGAGGGGATTCCAGTCTGTGTCCCAGGCTCCAAGGAGGTTCCAGTCCGTGTCCCAGCCTCCGAGGGGGTTCCAGTCCGTGTCCAAGGCTCCGAGGGGATTCCAGTCCGTGTCCAAGGCTCCGAGGGGATTCCAGTCTGTGTCCAAGGCTCCGAGGGGATTCCAGTCTGTGTCCCAGGCTCCAAGGAGGTTCCAGTCCGTATCCCAGGCTCCGAGGGGGTTCCAGTCCGTGTCCCAGGCTCCGAGGGGGTTCCAGTCCGTGTCCCAGGCTCATGAGGGGGTTCCAGTCCATGTCCCAGGCTCTGAAGGGATTCCAGTCCGTGTCCAAGGCTCCGAGGGGATTCCAGTCCGTGTCCAAGGCTCCGAGGGGGTTCCAGTCCGTGTCCCAGCCTCCGAGGGGGTTCCAGTCCGTGTCCCAGCCTCCGAGGGGATTCCAGTCCGTGTCCAAGGCTCCGAGGGGATTCCAGTCCGTGTCCAAGGCTCCGAGGGGATTCCAGTCTGTGTCCAAGGCTCCGAGGGGATTCCAGTCTGTGTCCCAGGCTCCAAGGAGGTTCCAGTCCGTGTCCCAGGCTCCGAGGGGGTTCCAGTCCGTGTCCCAGGCTCCGAGGGGTTTCCAGTCCGTGTCCCAGGCTCCGAGGGGATTCCAGTCCGTGTCCCAGGCTCTGAGGGGATTCCAGTCCGTGTCCCAGGCTCCGAGGGAGTTCCAGTCCGTGTCCAAGGCTCCGAGGGGGTTCCAGTCCGTGTCCAAGGCTCCGAGGAGGTTCTAGTCCATGTCCAAGTCCAAGACGTAGCCTAGACCCTGAGTCCTGGTCTCGTCTAGGGCTAGTGTCCGTGTCCAGCTACGCTTCTCCCCGCTTCTGCTTTGCTCTCCCTTTACCTAGGCTCTGCGTTCCTGCTCTCCCTTGACCTAGGCTTTGCGTTCCTGCTCTCCCTCAACCAAGACCAAGTCTGAGCCTTGTGTCCTCGTCCAGCCGTGGAGTCCTGCGTCCTGCCCCCACGGCCAATCCTGTTGCCTTGCCACGTCCAGTCCTCACCTGGATCCAGAGTCCAAGTCCGAGTCAAGACCCAGGTTCCGGGTCCCTGTCCAGTCTCTGGCTTGGAGTCCTTGTCCAGGTTCCTAGTTCCTCGTCCATGTCCCACTTTCCTACACTAGTCCTAGCCCATGCCCTGTCTCCTAGTCTTGTCCAACGTCGTTTCTTCCCCACTTTTCTTGCTTTCTTGATGCACCTAGTCCTCTCCCTAGTACTTCAGTGTCTGTGTCTTGCAGTTGGGTCCTCTCTCAATGCCCTCCGTATGACACTAGCTTGTTCTACCTATGCCTATGAGTTAATCTCTTGAGTTGCAGCAACATCCTTGTAAATGTTTTCTAACCAATACTGATTGCAAAACTCCAAGTGAATCCTTTACCATTCTAAAGTCAGAGAGATGATATACTATGTTACTAATGTGACTTAATGGTATGGTATTAGACTGGTAGCTTCAAAGAAAGGGCAACAAATTTAATAAATAATGAATGTTCTTTGTGTTTTTGCCTTGAGTACCTAGTCCATATGCTGTGTTCCTTTCCATCTAGTAAGTAGCTCTTGTATAGCTGAGTAAGGGGAAAATCTATTACTCTCTTCTCTCTGGTTATTTGGCATGATCAGGAAGTGCAATAATGCCAACATTGCTAACATTCCAAAATATGTTTTTAAAATCATAATAAAACAAAGACTTAGGTTGGGGGATATGATTTTAGTTTTACTTGCTCAGCATTTAGCTAAACCTGATTACAATTTACAATTTGGTCTTTGTCAATTATCTCTAGTTCATTCTTGGTGGAAATGGTGACTAGGTGAAAAAGTTTAAGATAAATTTATTATGGAAGTATGTATATGTCACCATGTGCTACCTTGAGATTCCTTTTCTTGCAGATATTTACAGGAAAATAAAGAAATGTAATAGAATTTATGAAAAACTATACATAAACACTAACAAACAACCAATATGTAAAAGCAGTCAAATTGTGCAAATAAGAAAGATACCAATAAGTAATGCTGAGAACATGACTTGTAGAGTCTTTGAAAATGAATCAGTAAGTTGTGGAATCAGTTCATAGTTTAGGTGAGTGAAGTTATACACACTGATTCAGGAGCCTAATGGTTGTAGGGTAATAGGGTTAGTTGTTCTCTTTAGAGCATATATGTCAAATTCAAGGCCCGCGGGCCAAATCCGGCCCGCGGTGGAATTATCTTTGGTCCGTGAGATAATATCTAATTACTATTAAAGCTGGCCCCAGTATTCGAAGCGCCTATGGAGTATGATATGGCTAATGCTGAGTTTATTCAGGTACCAGGTTTTCAGGGTTTTTAGTGTTTATTTGGCAGTCTTCTTCATAAGAAATGGAATTTGTAAAGTGAAACACTTTGTAGTTATAGCAGAGACTGAGACACATGAGAGCAGGCTGAAAAAACGGAGGCAACGAAAGCTGCGTTCGCACGTGTCCGACTGATCTGGCCCGCATGAAGCTGCATTTTGCTCAATCCGGCCCGTGACCTAAAATGAGTTTGACACCCCTGCTTTAGAGCATAGAAGGTTCAGAAGAACTTAACAGAAGAGTAAAAAATTGGCATAGATTTAGATAGGTTTATTTAAAGGAAGTTGTTCCCATTTGTGAATGGTGCAAGGACCACAGAGACACATTTAAAATTCTGCACCAAATGTACATGAAGACTGCAAGCAAAAATATTTTACTCGGGCAGTGGTTCAGGATTTGGAGTTTGCAGTTGGTATGTGTGATGAAAGCAGAATCAATCAGTGCCTTTAAAAACAGTTGGTTATGCATTTGAAGAAAGACTTTTTTCAGGGCTTTGGGGAAAAAGCAGTGTAATAGAACTGTCAGGATTGCTTTACTACAGCCACATGTTGACTTGTTCGGTTGAACAGCCCCCTCCAGTACCTTAACAATTCTATGATTCAGTCTGCGGTTGCTAGAATTAGATAGATAATGTTAGGTGCTTAGTACTCATTTTTGAAAATACATTCCATTTCCCTCTTAGCTTGTTAATCATTTCCTAAATCTACAAAGCCATTTCCCTTACAACCAGACTTCTCACTGAAATCAAATTAACTTTTGTTTTATGATTGGATGACCCTATTGTATGCTTTCAATTCCTGTGCTTCACCTGTTAGTCTAGCATTGATCAGAAACACAGAAATAGTTTATAGCTGATCCATACATCAGGGTGAATGAAATTTCTTTACTTATGTGAAGCTCACCAAGTGAACAACGTGGTAATAACAAATGCAGTGAGTGCAAACAGCTGAAAGCTGCAAAGCTGTATTGCAAAAAGAAATATTAAAGTGATAACAGTGGAAGAGATAGAATTAATAATCCTGTCTGACATTATAGATATTTGTTTAAAAAGTCTCAGATTCAAAAGATGTGAGAAAAATAGCGGCTGGTGGTTTAGTGGCATCAGCATCGGACTTTGAAACAAATGATCCCTAGTTTGAACCTGGCCGGCCACTTGCACGCTTTCCAACCATTCTGGGTTGAGTGTCAAGCTAACAACTTGGCCTTGTAAAAATAAGTCAAAATGCTATGGAAACAGCAAAAACGCCACCTGATGCACCACAAGGTATGGAAAGAAACAACAAAATAAAAAAAGCTGTGAAAAGTAGCAGAATAAAAATAGTTATGTTTAGAGATTCATAAACTGTTCAAAAATCAACAAACATTAAAATATGAATGAAATGAAAGCTAATCATTTCGCACTTTAATTCTTCATGGGGGTGCTGTGGATGTACTGTATTTTACTGTAGGTACGGAAGCTATTTAATAATGCCTAGGTTTTGAAAGTTGTGACATAAATACATTATGTCCTGGCATTATGGTGGGGTTGCATTCTGAAATCTTAAATTTTTTAATTGTGATTTGTGAATTTTGTAAGGATGAATTTCTGTTACCTGAACAGCTCTGAAGCTGGGTACACTGAAACTGTAAGGCGAAAGTCATAATTTGGCTAATGTTTTTCTGTTTCCAATAAAAAGCTATATTATTCAAAGGTCAATTACATATAATATCTTGAATGTTTTAAATGTTATTTTTGTATTTCTTGTATAATGTGATTTTTTAAAAAAATGACCTGGTTGAGTTGCTTCTAAATTGTTATGTGTGTGTCTTGTAACAACCTCTTCCTTTTATCCAGTCCTATATAAATCACAAAGTCTTTTGTTGGAAATTGAGAATGTCCCCTTTTTATGTTTCAGGCTACTGGTGGAGGCTATGAAGGTGATGATGCCTATCAGAGAGCAGAACTAATTTTCCTTGACATTCATAATATCCATGTGATGAGGGAGTCTCTGAGGAAGTTGAAGGATATAGTGTACCCCACTGTGGAGGAGTCCCATTGGCTGTCAAGTCTTGAGTCTACACACTGGTTGGAACACATCAAGGTGAGATGGTTCTGACTGCTGTTGTGTAAAGTGACTGGTGATGAGCAGCAAAACATGACGTGCTACTTTCATATTTTATTTAAAGAACATTAGATAGCACAATTTCTCACCTTTCCAAGCCTGATTATGGAGAGAATGATTTAAACTTTGTTTTTACTTAAGTACTGCAGTATGTTGGTTGTTAATTCAAATTTTTCACTATATTTCAATGTGCATGTGATAAATAAATGAATCTGAATTAACAAATTGTCACAAAAATACTTTTAATTGTGCTTGTAATTTTTATTCAGTACCACCTTTTCAAGGATTTCAAAGTAGATTTATTATCAAAGAATGCATAAATTATACAACCTTGAGATTTGTTTGCTTGCGGACAGCCACAGAGCAAGGAACCTGAAAGAGCCCAATTAAAAATAAATAAAGACCAACACCAGATGTGTAGAGAAAGGAAAACCAAAAACACAAATCATGCAAACGATATAAGCAAGCAACAACATTCCGATCCTAAATGAATTCTTAGATCCTTTTAACTGAGTTTCTTGGAAACAATAAAGATTTATATTGTAAAATGAGTAAGCTTTTTTCTAAAAAGGACACACCTTTGCAACTTACATCTTTATATCTAGTTTGTTCTGGCAGGAGCCATCCAAGTTGCAGACAAAGTCGCATCTGGAAAGAATTCAGCATTGATCCACTGCAGTGATGGCTGGGATCGTACTGCACAACTAACATCTCTAGCTTTACTAATGCTTGACAGCTTTTATCGAACAACCAAAGGGTTTGAAGTACTTATTGAAAAGGAATGGATAAGTTTTGGGCACAAATTTGCAACGGTAAGAATTTCAAACCACTATTCAGACTCTTAATTTGTTAATTTTGTAAGGGTGAATTTATGTTACCCCAACTGCTCTGATGCCGTGTACACTGACTAATGTATAAGTCATAGTTTGGATAACATAAGAGTAACAGTATTCATTGCATGACATAATACATGTATCTCTCACTGAAGAGAATCAAAATTCCTCTGAATAAAGTTGTTGCTTTTGGTACAGCTTGGGTCTTATAGAAAAACTTGCTTATTGGTGAATGTTAATATTGAGACTTGTTCATAATGTAATAATTTGGATGCATTATAAAGGTGAACAAATGTCTGCTTTGTCTCCATCATGCCATCTTCTTGAAATTAAGTTAATATTTTATTGCTGCAAACATAAATTCTAATTATTAAATTATTACCTCTGGAGTCAGAGGCTTATTACAGAAACTAGTACAATTTAGATTAGAATAAAACTCGATAACAGACACTTCTAGCCCAATGAGTCCATGTTCCCAGTTATACCCATGTGACCAATTAAACTACTAGCTCATATGTCTTTGGAATGTGGGAGGAAACCAGGGCACCTGGAGAAAATCCTCATGCATGGAGAGAATGTACATCATTTTTACAAACAGTGGCAGAAATTGAACCTTAGTTGCTGGCAGAGTAACAGCATTACGCTAATCACTACACTACTGTGCTGCATATGCCCATAGGTGTTCTGAAGTTATAAAGACGTTGGCCAGTGTTAATACATTGTTCTTAGTGACATTTGCATGATGTTGATCCTCATTTGGACCCAGTAAGATCTGCCAACCTATGTAATCTGCTCCCTGAAGTAATCTGCTAGCTGAAGTAAACGTTTTCCACTAAAATGCAGCTAATGGAAGGTTTAATTTCTTGAAATGTTGCTGAATTTTGAACAGCTGATGTTACTGTTCAATTAATTATTAACCAAGTGATTTACTATACTAAATTCAAAGGTTCTTTATAATGCATGTTATTTCTTCTTTTGCTGAAACGCAATGTCCTGCTGTAGAAATAGACTAAGTTCAAAGTAAATTTATTATCAAAGTTTGTATATGTTGCCATATACTACCCTGAGATTAATTTCCTTGTGGGCATTCACAGTAAGTACACAAACACAACAGAATCAATGAAAAACTGCAAACAATAAAGGTACACAAACAAGTAATGTGCAAAAGATGATGAACTGCAAATACAAAAACAAGAAATAAATAAAATAGTCATAAATAAATAAACAATGACTATCAAGAATATGAGTACTTGAAAGTGAGTCCATAGTTTGTGGGAACAGTTCAGTGATGGGTAAGTGAAATTAGTCCTTTTGGTTCAAGAGCCTGATGGTTGAGGGGTAATAACTGTTCCTGAACCTCATGGTGTGAAACCTGAGGTTCCACTACCTCCTTCCTGCTGGCTGCAGTGAGAAGAGAGCATGTCCTGGGTGGTGTGGTCTTCGATTATGGATGCTGCTTTCCTGCGACATTGCTCCTCGTAGATGTGTTCATTGGTGGGGAGGGCTTTAACCATGATGGACTGGGATGTATTCACTAATTTTTGTAGGCTTTGCTGTTCAAGGACATTGATGTTTCCATACCAGACTGTGATATAACCAGTCAATAGTCTCCACCGCATATTTATAGAAGTTAGCCAAAGTTTAAGAGGACATGCCAAATCTGCGCAAACTTCTAAGAGAGTAGAGGTATGGGTTTCTCTGGGTACTGTAGTTTCCTCCCACATTAATTGGTGACAGGTGTAATTGGGTGGTGCAGGCTTGATGGGTCAGAGAGGCTGGCTACCATGCTATACCTCTAAATAAATAATAAATAACCTACTAAATGCATAATATCAGCCCTCTCCACTAGCTTTTTGAGGACATTTATGGATGGGTAATAAATGTTAGCTTGCCTGCAGATGCACATACCACAGATAATAAGTGAAGAAATAAATACTATTTAGCTATAAAAGGATGATTCTGAAGAGTAATTTTTGTCTGAAGGCAAACACTGCAGATTGTCAGATATTTCCCAAGTGTTAAAATGTACTTGCATAGCATTTGGAGCTGAATCTGAATTCTACCTTGGCTCACATGTTCTAAGCTGCTGGTAGGAGAGTTGTTTTTCACTTCCGCAGATGGTTAGCCGCTCCTGATGAACTGAAGGTCTAGCTTGTGTCATTGTAAAAGACAAATTTGTGATAATCACAGCATGAGTGCTGTAGGCTTAGTTATTAGGCCATCTGCCTAATAAATCTGGTGTATGAACTTTGTAGGAATAGGAGAGCAAGAGGAACTGCTTTTCCCAGAGAGAGGTGAATCTGTGGAATTCTCTGCCCAGTGAAGCAGTGGAGACTACCTGATTAAATATATTTAAGACAAGGTTGGATAGATTTTTGCATAGCGGGTAGCTAAGGGTTATGGGGAAAAGGCAGGTAGGTGGAAATGAGTCCATGGCTAGATCAGCCATGATCTTACTGAATGGCGGAGCAGGCTTGGCGGGCCAGATGGCCTACTTCTACTCCAGTTTCTTATCTTCTAGATTATAGGAATGTATAGACATCTCCAGTTGATGATAGGTAACTAGTAAAATTGTGATCATTCTTAAAATATAAGCAATAAACTCTATCAACATCTGAACAGGTTGCAGTCACAGAACTTTCAGTACTGCTAAGAATTCTATAACTGCTGCAGCGTGTTTAGCATTATGCAAAGTAGCATCATCAATTTAAAATCAGGATGCTGTCAGTTTGCAATTATATATTTTTAAAATGAAAATTATCTGTAATCTTTAGTTGAATTGGGAAACGCTTTTTGGCTATGTTTTCCATTTTAGAGAGTTGGGCATGGTGACAAGAATCATGCAGATGCAGATCGATCTCCTATATTCCTGCAGTTCATTGATTGTGTGTGGCAAATGACAAAACAGGTGAGTACTTTTAATACCAGGTCCCACTTGATGACTTGTTTCAAACTGAACTTCATGTTTCTGAATATTTTGATTAACTTCTATAGAGAGAATGTTGGTGTTACTAAAAGTTGTTTATATAATAAAATCAGATTTGGAAAAAATACATTCATAGGATATATTTTTTAAATTTTATGGAAAACATTGTTCTAGTAATGTTCAATAGTTTATTTACAGTTCTACTCTTTCAAGGACTGCTGAGGTCATAGGAAGTTAATATTGTAGCTTCAGATCTGGGGGGGGTGGGATGTCTTGACTGGACTATACAGTGGGTGATCATGGTAATGACATAAATGGAGACAATGGCGCATTCACTTTTCGATTTGTAGAGCACCACAACACAGGAGCAAGCCCTTTGGCCCAAAAAGCCATAAGACGGGAGCAGTATTAGGCCATTCAGCCCATTGAATGTGCTGCACAATTTCATTATGGCTGATCCCGGATCCCATTCAACTCTATACACCTGCCCTCTCACCATGTTTCTTGATGCCTTGGCCAATCAGGAATCTATCAACTTCCACTTTGAATATACCCACAGACTTGGGCCTCCACCACAGTCTATGGCAGAGCATTCCACAGATTCACCACTCTTTGGCAAAAAACAATTCCTCCTTCTGTTTTAAAAGGTCACCCTTCAATTTTGAGGTTGTGTCCTCTAGATCTGGTTACCCCCCACTACAGGAAGCGTCTTCTCTACATCCAGCTTAAATCGTCCTTTTAACATTTGGTAGATTTCAAAGAGATCCCCACGCATTCTTCTAAATTCCAGTGAGTATAGGCCCAAAGCTGCCAAAAACTCCTCAAAACACCCTTCATTCCCAGAATCATCCTCGTGAGCCTCCTCTGGACTCTCTCCAATGACAGTGCATCCTTTCTGAGATAAGGGGTCCAAACTGATTGCGGCCTGATTGGTGTCTTATAAAGCTTCAGCATTATCTCCTTGCTTTTATATTCTATTCCCCTTGAAATAAATGCCAATATTACATTTGCCTTCTTTACCACAGACTCAACCTCTAAATTAACCTTCTGGCAGTTTTGCATGAGGGCTCCTATGTCCCTCTGCACCTCTGATGTTTGAATTTTCTTCCTATATAGATTATTGTCTGCAATATTGTTCCTTTTACCAAAATGAATTATCATGCATTTACCAACACTGTATACCATCTGTCACTTTTTTGCCCATTCTTTCAATTTGTCTAAGTCCTGCTGCTGTCGCATTGCTTCCTCGGCACTACCTACTCCACCACCTATCTTCTTATCATCTGTAAACTTTGCCTCAAAGCTATCAATTCCACTATCTAAATCATTGACAAACAATGTGAAAAGTAGCGATCCCAATACTGACCCCTGAGGAACACGAGTAGTCACTGGCAGCCAACCAGAAAAGGCCCTCTTTATTCCCACTTTGCTGCCTTTTGTCTGTCAGCCATTCCTCTATCCATGGCAGTATATTTCCTATAACACCATAGGATTTTATCTTGTTAAGCAGCCTCATGTGAGGCACCTTATCAAACGCCTTCTGAAAATCTAAGTAAATAACATTCACTGCCTCTCCTTTGTTCACCCTGCTTGTTTCTTCCCCGAAGAACTCTAACAGATTTGTTAGGCAAGATTTCCCTTTACAGAAACTATGCTGATTTTGACTTATTTTATCAAGTACCCTGAAACCTCGTCCTTAGTAACGGACTCCAAACACTTTACCAACCACTAAGATTAGGCTAACTGGCCTATAATTTTGTCTCTTTTGTCTTCCCTCCTTGAAGAGTGGAGTGTCATTTGCAATTTTCCAGTGCTCCAGGACCATCTCAAAATCAGGTGATTTTTGAAAAATTATGACCAATGCATCCATTATCTCTTCAGCAACATCTTTCAAGTGTCTGGGATGTAGTTCTTCTGGTCCAGGTGACTTATCCACTTTAAGACCTTTCAGTTTGCCAAGCACTTTTCCTTTGTAATAGCAATGGTACTCACTACTGCTCCTTGACACTCATGGACTTCTGGGCATATAGCTAGCGTCTTCCACAGTAAAGAATGAAGCAAGGTACTTAATAAGTTCATCTGCCATTTCTTTGTCTCCATTACTATCTCACCAGCATAATTTTCCCCATTTCTTTGTCTCCATTACTACCTCACCAGCATAATTTTCTAGTGGTCCAATATCAACTCTCACCTCTCTTTTATTCTTTATATAACTGAAATAACTTTTAGTATCTTGCTATATATTATCAGTTAGTTTGCCCTTGTATTTCATCTTTTCCCTTCTTATAGCTTTTTTAGTTACCTTATATTAGACTTTAAAAGCTTCCCAATCATCCACCTTCCCACTCACTTTTGTAACCTGAAATGCTCTTTCCTTGGCTTTTCTGCAGTCCTCAACATCCCTTGTCAGCCACAGTTGCCTAGCCCTGCCATTTGAGAACAACTTCTGTGGGACATATCTATCCTGCGCCTTTGAACTATTCCCAGAAACTTCAGCCACCTCTGTTCTGCTATCATCCCCACCAATATTCCCCTCCAAAACACCTGAGCAAGCTTCTCTCTCGTGCCTCTGTAATTCCATTTATTCCACTTCGATACTGATACATGTGACTTGGACTTCTCCCTCTCAAGTTGCAGTATGAATTCAATCATATTACGATCGCTGCCTCCTAAGGGTTCCTTTATGTTAAGCTGACTAATAAAATCTGGGTCATTGCACTCACCCAGTCTAAGAGCGCCTTTCCCCTAGTAGGTTCAAGCACAAGCTGCTCTAAAAACCCAATGTGTAGGCACACAACAAGTTCCACCTCTTGGAATCCGACACCAACCTGATTTTCCCAATCCCCTTGTATATTGAAGTCCCCCATTACAATTGTGAGATTGCCCTTTCCAGCTCCCTTTGCAATCTCAACCCCACATCTTGGCTACAATTTGGAGGACAATATATGATTCCCATAATGATTTTTTTACCCTTTCAGTTTCTTAACTCCACCCACTTTGACATTCTCTGATCCTATGTCACCTCTTTCTAAAGATGTAATTCCATCTCTTACCAATAGTCGCGCCACTGCCTATGCCTTCCTGTCTGTTCTTTTGATACAATTTATATTCTTTAATGTTAAAGTTCCAACTATGACCTTCTTTCAGCCATGACTCAGATGTCCATGTCATACCGACCAATCTCTACACCTTATTCCGAATGCTAAATGCATTTAAATACAGCACCTTCAGTCCTGCATTCTTTGCCCTCATGAATTTTGCCTCTGTGGTACAATTTAACTCTTTGCTCTGTTTGCAGTTGTATGCAATCATTGCTTGTCCTTCCTTGCATCATCTACTTGCAAACCAGGCTGGCTGGTAGAGTAATGGCATCAGCACTGGATTTAAAGGCAGATCATCCTGAGTTTAAACCCAGCCGGGTCCCAGCCTAGGCAGCAGCAGTATTTGTGCGGAAGAAAGGCCTGGCAATCTACTTCCATATCTTGCCATGAAAACCCTATGGACCCTTTGGTCCATGAAGTTACGAAGAGTTGGACTCAACGACAATGAACTTGTAAACCTGCAGGCTCATTCTCATCTCTATCATACAGGTTCTCATTCCCCCTGCCATATTAGTTCAAGCCATTCCCAACGGCTCCAGCAAACCTGTCTGCAAGCCCCCCCCCCCCCCCCCCGAATTCAAGTGTAACCCATCCCTTTTGTATAGGTCACATGTGTACAAATGGCCATCTAGTCCATACTGAACTGTTATTCTGCCTAGTCCTTTCAACCCAAATCTGGACCATAGCCTTCTGTATCCCTCCCATCCATGTACTTATCCAAACCTCTCTTATATGTAGCAATCAAATCTGCATCCACCATTTCTGGCAGCTTATTCCCATTCTCATCACCTCCTAGGTTGGGTGTTCTTAAACGTTTTTGATGCATGGACCAATACCATTAAACAAAAGGTCCATGCACCACAGGTTGGGAACCCCTGGTCTAAGTGAAGAAGTTCCCCCTCATGTTCCCCTTAAACATTTCACCTTTCACCCTCAACCTATAACCTGTAGTTCTAGTCTCACCCAATCTCAGTGGAAAAGGCCTGCTTGCATTTACCCTATAAATACCCCTCATAATGTTGGCGCGTGGCCTAGTGGGCAAGGCATCAGACTAGTAACCTGAAGGTCACTGGTTCGAGCCTCAACTGAGGCAGCGTGTTTGTGTCCTTGAGCAAGGCACTTAATAATACATTGCTTTGCGACGTCACCAGTGCCAGGCTGCATGGGTCCTAGTGCCCTTCCCTTGGACGACATCGGTGGCGTGGAGAGGGGAAGGCTTGCAGCTTGGGCAACTGCCCGTCTCCCATACAACCCTGCCCAGGCCTGCGCCCTGGAAACTCCAGATGCAGATCCATGGTCTCTCGAGACCGACGGATGCCACCTACCTACCTACCAACCCCTCATAATTTTGTATATCTCTATCAAATCTCCCATCATTCTTGTACAGAAATGAAGATTAGAAAATAAGTGTCTGTGGGTATGGGAGGCTGAGACTCGAGTGGTTCTGCCTGATTCTCTGAAACAACATAAATATGGACAATTTGAGTAAAATGACTCATTTTGGTGAGAAAATGTCAGCTTTTATTTGGTATTGTTAAATGGAATATAAATTAGACTAATTTGAACTAGAACTCCCCATCTTATTGTGAGGTAAAGTAAAAGTTTCATCTTCACCTTTAAGGAGATTTATTAAAATATGCTCAAAGGGATGTTCTTTTTTTTGGTTCTAGTTTCCAACTGCCTTTCAGTTTAATGAGGTTTTCTTGATTACCGTTCTGGATCATCTGTACAGCTGTCGGTTTGGAACCTTCCTTTACACTTGTGAACAGCAGCGCACAAAGGAGGTTGGTATAAGCACAATTTGGAGACTACCTACCAGACATCTAGTGGTGATCACCATGGTGGATTTTTTATACCTGCTTAATTACTTAAAACCTGTGGTTAGGCACTAAAACTAGTTTTTGAGATGGGAAGGATAAGGGAGGGATGTGGGATAAGAATAAAGGTACATGGATTAAAAAAATATTTTGTATTTCCTACCTTTTTAAACTAAGCGTGTGCTTAGGCATTCTTTTCATCCTGGTTGCCTTTATTTCACTCTTATTTTCTCTTCAGCTGTTTGTTTTTATTTCACTGCACCTATTTCTCTCTCTTCATTCTGGTTTAATTTCTCCTTGGCTCCTTTCCATTCATATTTGCACTCAGTGGCTACTTTATTAAGGTACACATGTTCACTGCTTGTTAATGCAAATATCTAATTCAAGATTTAAGCTTTCTCCCTGATGGGAGTGGGACAGACTCCATGGACAGGGTGGGTGTTACTGGCCTTTTTCTGACATCTTTGTGTATATACACATGTCTTTGAGGGCAGATAAGCCTGTGACGGTGATGTGTTGGGCTGTTCTGACTACCCACTAGAGAGCCTTCCTATCCACCGGAGTGCAGGTTTGGTATACAGTGATGCAGCGTGTTAGGATGCTCTCTACTGCATGTCTGTAAAGGACATAATTGTGTGGCAGCAACTCAGTGCACAAAAGCATGCAGACATGGTCAAGAGGTTCATTTGTTTTTCAGGCCAACTTCAGATTGGGGAAGAAATGTGATCTAAGTGCCTTTGACCATAGAATGATTGTTTGTGCCAGACGGGATGGCTTGAGTATCTCAGAAGCCGCTGATCTGGGATTTTCACGCACAGCAGTCTCAAGAGTTTACAGAGAATCATATGAAAACAAAAAAAAAATCCAGTGAGTGGCAGTTCTGTGGGCATAAGTGCCTTGTTAACGAGAATGGTCAAACTGGTTCAAGCTGACAAGAAGGTGATAGTAACTCAAATAACCTCATGTTACAACAGAGGTGTGCAGAAGAACAATTCTGAATGCACAATGCATCAAGCCTTGAAGTGGATGGGCTACAGCAGATGACCATTCCTGTACCTAATAAAATGGCCACCGAGTGCACTTTCCATTATTTTTTGACTTTTATTGGGGGAGTCAGCAACTATTAATGAAAGCAGATGGAAGGGAAGAGGTGGGGAAGCAACTGAAATTGAATCTCATAAAGAACATGTTTTCCGTTATCTTTTGTGTCATATTTTGGAATCCAAAACTCAAGATACAAAATTCCTGGAGAAAGGGAAGAATTGCAGCATACTCTTAATTGAAAGAATGTATCTTTGTGCCGATAATGCCATTTTAACTCTGCTGCCATTATTTTTTTCATGCTAGTTGACTTGCTGTGTCGTTGTTATGTGCCTTGGGACATTTTACTGCATTAAAGACACTTTATAAATGTAAGGAAACACTAATTTTGTGGGTCTCTTTTCCTGGAACTGCTTTTCTGCTTGCTTCCCTTACTCTTTCTCTCTCTCTCTCTCTCTCTCTCTCTCTCTTATTCCCCTTTCTATCTCTGTATGACCTGTGCTGCTTATCAATATTTTACTTCTCTTTCCCTCTGCCTTGTCTTTTTCTGTATCTCACTGAATTTATCATTTCTATCTTTTGTATGTTTTCAAATTTTATATGACTTGAGACTCTGACCTGATAAAAAACAAATTATCCTTTTGGTTCTTGGGTATTGAATTACAGCTTTCCTCTTGGATATCAGCATAACCATGTAATTGTCTGAAAACTTATAATTCAGTTCAGATCTATTTTACTAATGTAAATTGATCAGTACAATATTAACCATTTAAGAAATGGTTGAAGATAAAATATACCATATAATCATCAATCAGAAGTGGTATTTGTACAACATTATCTATTATCATTTATTTTCTTTCTTAATTGAAGGAATTGAGGAAAAGGACAGTATCCTTGTGGTCTTTTATTAATAGTGATATGGACAAATACATCAATCCCTTCTATACAAAAGACCACCGTGTATTATACCCAGTGGCCAGCATGCGACATTTGGATCTCTGGGTCAACTATTACATTCGTTGGAACCCTTGGTTCAGACAACAGGTATGGAGATGATGAGAAAGATCAAATTGTCTTTCATGCACTGTGTGTTTCTGCAAGCGCAAGTAAGGTTTTGAAGGTGCAAAATGGCCAGATAGTTGTTCCTTTTGTGGTTATGCACTTTGGTTTGCCAGATGCCAATATGAGATATTATTGCTTACTCCATGAGAAAGGGGTGTTGGTATAGAATTAAGCCATTTGACCATCTCTTCCTTTAAATGATTAAAGATCAGTTTTCTGTTTAGTTTTGCTATTCTTTAACATGGTATGTGCTGCTCATGAACCCAATTCAATATAAATACAATACTTTCACTGATCCTGATTTCTGCTCTTAAAACATGTACATTGTGCAGTTTTACTAAAACTCGATCATAACTTAGACTGAATCTGTCATATTTCCATCAATATGATTAATCTTTTATTGAGGTTTTATAAAGCATTGGTCAGACCACAGTTGGAGTATTGTGAGCATTTTGGGGTCCCTTATCTCAGAAAGGATGTGCTAGCATTGGAGAGGACCAGAGAAGATTCAGGACATTAATGGCTCTGGGTCTGTACTTGTTGAAGTTTAGAAGAATGAGGGGGTATGCCATTGAAACCTATCAAATATTGCAAAGCCTACATAGAGAAGACATGGAAAGTACGTTTCCTATAAGGACGAATCTAGGACGAGAGGGCAGAACCTCAGAATAGAAGGGTGTCCCTTTCGAACAGAGATGAGAAATTTCTTTGGCCAGAGGGTGGTGAATCTAGAATTCATTGTCACGGATGGCACTGGAGGCTGTCATTGAGTATATTTAATGCGGAGGTTCTTGATTGGTAAGTGCGTTAAAGGTAATGGGGTTGAGAGGGATAATAAATCACCCATATTGAAATGGCAGAGCAGACTCAATGAGCAGAATGGTTTAATTCTGCTCCTATGTCTTATGGTCTTATCAGATAATGAATTCCTCGCATGAGATTTTGTTGCTTACTCTGTGACAAAGGCTGTTGTTGCAGAATGTGCCATTCAACCATCACTTCCTTTAAATGATAAAGGATAATCTTTCTTTTGATTGTTTTTTTTGTGTGTGTTGTTCTTAATCCCAAATAAATCTAACGCACCTTCTAGATTTTCACTGATGCTCATATCTCTTAAAGCTAATCATTAATTTGTGTGGTACAGTTTTGCAAATTTTGAATCTAATATTTAGTCAGTTTGCCTTTGACTAGTCTGTGCTGCTTTACTTAATTAATTCAAATTTCTATGGATGCTTGATATTGTTTTCCAAAATTTTTGTTTTAAAAGCTTCTATGGGCTGAGATTAAACTGATAGCTTGCTATTGAAGGTATCCTTGTCGTCATTTTTGAACATTGGCATTGCTTTTCTCATTTTTCAGTCCTCTGATGCCTTCCCAGTATCGAGAGGTGTTTGAAATATTATGCCAAGTCCTTTCTCATATCCCTTGGCAATCTCAGATGCTACCGTTTAAACCTGTTAGTTCATATTTTAAGCTTTGCTTGCCTTTTTGATGTCTCCTTTTCACCTGACATTCCATTTATTGTTTCTACAACCTTCTGTCCCACTGAGATTTTATTAGCATCCTATTCCTTGACAAGGACGAAGTACTTTCTAGGTACCCCAGCCACGTGCATTGTCCCTGTATATAAGTTCACTTTCCTTAGCACCTAACCAATCTCATCCTTACTCTTACTGCCCACTTATAATTTACTTGCCTGTGGAGTAATTTTGCGTTCCTTTTTAAATTAGCTTCCATTCTATTTTTGCATGATCTCTTTGCCATTTTTTTGTTCACCTTTCTGTTTGCTGTATTCAGCCTAATTCTTATTACAGTCCATCTGGTAAGTGTTGTTACACAGGGACTGCCAGGGGTTTTTGACATTGTGACAGTGAAGGTTTCGCATTTGGGATAGTTTGTGATTTCAAATGAACTTACAGGAAGAGGCATTCCTGTATATCTGCTGACATTTTTTTTTCTAGACAGCAAAGGTCAAAGATTTTGCAGCTGATGTCACAGAAGCCTTGTCAAGTTGCTCCAATACATCTTGTAGTTGGTACACTTGGCAGCAGCTAACACTGATAGCAGAGGGAGTGGATGGAATGCCCTTCAAGTGGACTGCTTTGTTGGAAATGGTAGTCAGCTAATTGAATGCTGTTGAAACTGTACTGAAGTGGGGAGTAATCCATCACACTTTTGTGCCTTACAGATATTGGAATTGTTAGGAGTCAGAAGGTAAATCACGCACTGCAAACATCCAGTGTAGTCATAATATATGGAATTGGTTTGGTTTAGTGTTCACGGTGAGGCAAGTAATTACTGAATTGCTCTGTGCATCAGTTGCCATATATAACATCTGGTCCATTGCTCAAGAACATGAAGGATTGAGTGGATTGGAAGAGGTTGTGAACTTAAATCATAAAGAGAACTTTTTAACTTTGTGGGAGAATATTTTTTCTATAATGTTGTCATAAAATAACACCATTTTACTCATAACCAATTACTTAATGTTTTATTAATGGTGTTCTTGTTCTTCTTTGAACAGCAAGATCCAGTTCAACAGCGATACAAAGAATTGTTGGTTATACGAGAGCAGTTATTGAAGAAACTAGAGGAACTACAGATCTCAGACTCCTCAACAGGAATGATCCCCCATGTTTCTAATTCATCAACTCCATCTTCTACAATGCCCGTATCTCCACGATCACAGACAACTCTTTGAGATACACATATAGAAATCTGAATCATTGTAGCTCGGATTACTTTAGAAACTGTAAAAAGTTTGTAAATGTTATCCTGCAGCATGTTAAAAGAATGCTGGATAGGGGTGTTGATTTATTTGCATGTTAATACTATAAGGCTTCTTTATACAAAAATGAATTAAAACTATTTTGATAAATATATTATTCTAAATTACGCTTGTGCCTTAGTTGAAATGGTAGCAGGCTGCCATTTACATAGGGTTAATGTCCTGCTATTTCTGTTTAAGTCAGCTGCATTGCTGACTTTTAGTCACTGAATAAAGAAAACTGTGGAATTACTCATCTCAAATCTATGAGTAGCGGGAGTCTGGCTTACTGCTGTCAAGGTTCTATGGGTTAAACTAATTCAATAGCATTTGTGGCTTGTACAGTAAATTACACTGCTCCCTACCATAGTGTTAAGTAGATAGTCAAAAGCCAATGCCAAACATTATAAGCACTAGGTTAGGAAAGTCTTTGAGAGGAAATTGATCTCGGGGTATAGCACGAAATGGGCAGATTAAGGCAACAACTTATTTTGTGTTCTGTTTGATTCACGGGCTGCCAATTAGGTATTGCCTGTTGGCACCATTGCCCATCTTTAGTTCCATACCCCCCATGTATGTGACGGTAGATGGTCATGTTCTCCAAACCTCTGTATTATACAGTGTTGCTTTTTAAATGATCAAACATCAGGGTTTGAATAAAAAATGAACTTCAGTATTTTACAGTCTAGACTTTCTCACATTTTATAAATAAAAACTTACACTTGAACACAACTATTGGTTTTTACCTACAAAAAAAAATACAATAGTGCAGGAACACCTGCATTCCTGATGGAGCAACTCAGCTACATGAAAACAACCAGTGTACCTGCCCACTGTACATAATAGTGGGTTGTTTGTCTCTAATAAAATACACATAATTTAAACAAAATAATTGTTTCCTGGAAATGCTGACGTAACTTGACCCTTAAAGGTTTAGTTTTAGAAATAGTTTTATTTTTGTGGGCTAGAAAGCATAATGACTGATGTTGGAATGTGCTGCATTTTAATAACTGATTTACCTCACTTTTCATTGTTTAGCACCCTTGTACCAATGGATCTGAAAATAAACATGGGGTTAAAGCTGAAAATGCACATAGAAATGGATGTTCAAAAAATGGCCCACGATAAGGTTAAATGACTGTTAAAAATATCAAAAGTAATTATAGGCTTTAGTTCTCAGTCCTCCAGTGCTGCAGAGATGTTCTGGGTAGCGTAGTACCTTGATTGTGCTTTGGGACATTTTATATCTGCCAAATTTAATGTAAAAATTAGTTTAGGATTTCACGTTTGTTGTGCAAGGCCCAAAAATCCCTAATTGCTTTGCTTTTTGTATCTAACATAAAATTAACTTATTTTTAAGAGTAAATTAAACTGAGTTTAATTAATCTGGTAGCACTCAATAATTTCAGAGTGGATTCAAATCACATTACAGACCACCTAACATTTTTTTAGACTGTAAGAACTTTATTGTTAAGAGTGGAAGGCTTCACCTGTCAGTGCAAGTCTATGTAAACTATCTTGTGTTGATCTTAATGGTAGCAAAGGAGGACTTATGATGTATTGGCCAATGCTGATTATTAGTTATGCTTTTGCTTTTGGGTTCACCTTCTAAAATCCAGAACTTTACCTGCATGTCAACAATATTTGCACTTAAAAAAAGACTCGTGGTTTGGAAAGTGTATGGATGTTTTTTTTTGGCATTTCCAATTTGTCTCAAATTGAACACACAATCCTAACTTCAAAGTTGGTACAATACCCAACTGATTCTTGATGCAAGCTTGCTTCAAGTTCCAGAGGTCTGCATTAAATTTAGTTGCTTCCTAGTCTTTGCCATTGATACGTTATTCTACTGTAACTGAAAAGGCAGTTTTGAGAAATATGTTTGACCTTAAAATTTCTATTTCCTAAAACTTGTGAAGTTTTTATTTTTTTAATGTGATTGTTTCAAGGTCTGCTTTGTTGCTGTTGAACCCTTTGAAATTCCCAGGCATTTGTAGGCCAAAAGTCATTATACTGTCTTCAATATAAATACTTCCTTGATTGTAAATCTGAGCCTGAGATCAATTGGGAAATGTGTGACAACTTTAAATTATGACTATCCATCATAGTCAGTAGATTGGATCATCTGTAGCTGTTAAGACAGCAAAACATAGGATCTGGTGTGGATAACAGGCATGTAAGAAGATCTAAAGTTCCCACTATTGTCTTCTGTCAGGCTGTAATGTACAGTTGCTTCCTGGAGTTTTCTGCTGTACATTCATCGTAGCGATGGCATATTTCCTGTTGGGTTTTTTGGGGGATTAATTAGGCGTACTGCCATTTATTACCTCAGTTTAACAGTGTCTCAGTGTTAAATTAAGTTGAATTAAAGGCTTAGAAACTTTAATTGTTTTTATCTACTTTGTAATAAATACGCCCATGTTGTCTTTGCAAATCATAAATTGTACATTATTAATCATTCCATTTCTCCACAAGAATATTATTAAACATCATAAATCCAGGCTGCTTGAATCATTTTCCTTTTGGTTAATCAGTAATTGAGCTACTTAATTGTTTTATCTGTAGTAGCCAAAGGCCTTTATTTTGTGGGCTATGAAGCATTTGTAATTATAACAGATTAACAGATTATAGCAGATTAAACTGTTACTTAAAGCTGATGCTCTCAAAATCTACTGATAATCAGACTATATTTTGTAGCTAAATGCTATTATTGATTCTTACTGTTTTGGTTCTCCATCTTCAAGTTTTTGTATAAGATCACAAGAAAGTACTAAAAGGTTCATGTATGATGCACATATTTCATTGTGACTACTGACTGTATTAATTTTAATATTGCCCTCGTAGAGAACAACTTGCTTTGAAATATGTCGGATGTAAAATGAGCTTATATGACTGCAGCACAAGTAAATAGATGAAAAAAAATTCTAAAGTGTACTCTGGGATTGAGATGCTGTGTTTTACGCAGGGTTAGAAGATTCAACACTTGAATTAGAGGTATTTGTATGTGTGCTATAATCCATTGTTAATCTCTTTTGTGTGTTCTCTTACACAGTATGATTTCCAAATTTTTCCATCAAATTAACAAATTATTTTAATGTTCATTAAAATCAGTTTTATAACTGTTAATGAATGTAATTAAATATGATACAGTAGGTAAATAACAGCACTTGCAAATATTTATTAGGTTTAACAGAATATTGAGACTATATCTTTGTGGTTTAATTCAAGTTTGATGTAGCATCCATGTTCTTTTTATGTCCTGTTTAGATTTACTTGACAATAATGCTTTGCCACTGTCAAATGGACAGAAATGACTTTCCAAGATGGTTGAATTCCTGGATTCATTAGCATTACTGAAAATTGACTTAAGCTTGAAACCGTAAAACATTATTAAAATCTCATTACCATTTCTTTTTTAAAAATTCAACAAATTTCACCCTTACTGTTTTGTTGCATTTTCTTGAATGTCTGTTTTTTGTGTCTATTTATTGTTTTCTCAGGATATTTGCCTTCAATCTCACACTCTGCTTTTTGTTTCCACATCTGCAGTTTCTGAAAACTGCATGATTTAACAGGGGATAAGATTACAGTTTATCAAAGTTGAAACTTTAAGAATAATGGAGTAATTTGAGACTATAGAATGAGGGACTAATCTTTTCACATGCTTTGTATACATTGCATTAAAAACTGATGTTTATAATTAAACAGTATACAAAATTGATTTATGTTATGTTTGCCTTGTACAGTCAAATATGCTACTGTTTAACTATTGAGAAATAAAAAATGAGATATCTTAAGATGTTCTGACATTTCACTGTTATGTTGAATGCTCATTTCTTAGTTGTAAATAAGGATGCTCAATGAATGGCCATCTCATTTCACTAATTGGTGTATTATTTGCAGATTATATAAAAGCTAAAGTAGATAGTTCCAAAGCTCTGAGAATATTCAGTTTTGAGTCAGTCAGAATCAGCTTTAATATCACTGGCATTATGAAACCTGTTGTTTTGGGCAGCATTACAGTGCAATCCATAATAAAAATATAAATGACCAAAGAAATATATATAAAAATTGAATAAATAGTGCAAAAAGAGAGAAAAACAGTGAGGTAGCATACATGGTTCATTGTCCGTTCAGAAATCTGAGGGCAGAGGGGAAGTTGTTCTTAAAACATTGTGTATCTTCAGGCTCCTGTACCACCTTGATGGTAGCAACAAGAAGAGGGCATGTCCTAGGTGAATGGGGGTGCTTGATAATGGATGAAGTATACTAGAGCTTACAATATCTATGGCTCCTTGAATGCATACCCACAAATGAAGGCATGTTTAAGTTTTAACCTGCTGTATAAATTTATTTGTGTTGTATAGAAAGTTGTAGTCATTGGAGGCAGAGATTTATAGTTTAGGGTCCAGACCCAGTGCTTCATTATGGTATAATATACTTCCTGTGAGCGTATATAAACAAAGAATTTGGTGGATATCTATTGCACACCAGACTTTACCTGTGGTTGGAGTCAAAACTATTTTTGTTTCTGAAGATAAACTTGGTGATTGACAAGGGATTTTGCATATTTAGATTTTATTTTCAAAGTAACTAATTTGAACCTATTAAGTTAGAGTTATACAGCACAGAAATGGGATCTTCAGCTCAACTCTGCTAATCTCATTTGCCTGTATTTGGTTACTTTCCCATCCAAGTGTCCTTCCTATTGCCTTTAAAAGGCAGTAGTTTGTATTTGCTTCTACTGCTTTGGCAGCTTGTTCTGTATAACCCTCACCATCTAATCAAGAACTTGCCCCCCCCCCCCACCCCACCTTTAAACAAATTTTCTCATCTTGTATCTATACCCTCTAGATGTCTGCAGCCTAGGAGCAAGACTAACTATTCTATCTATGCCCCTCAGAATTATATAAACTTATGTTGATTCATCCCTAAGTTTGCTATGTTTCAGTAAGAATAAACCCATATGATATAGGAGCAGAATTAGGCTATTTGGCCCATTGACTCTGCTCCACCATTCCATCATAGTTAATTTATTATCCCTCTCAAACCCATTCCCCTGCCTATTCCCCATAATTTTTGACAACCTTATTAATCAAGAACCTATCAGCCTCCGTTTGAAATACACCCAATGATTTGGCCTCTACAGCATCTGTGGCAATGAATTCCACAAATTCACCCCCTCTGATTAAAATTCCTTCTCGTCGTTGTTCTAGAGGACCATCCTTGTATTGCGAGGCTGCACCTTCTGGTCCTAGGCTATCCAATCTCTTTAAAAGGAAAGTCCTCCATTCCAGGCAATATCTTGAGGAATCTCTGTACACTTTTTAATGCTATCCCCTCATTTCATTGTAATGTAGCAACCAGAACTATTCATAGAGCAGGACTTTGTCAAAAACCTTGCTAAAGTCAATGCACACCATGTCTATCACCTTGATCCGTTTTAGAACATAGAACCATGAACAGTTCAGTACAGGAAAGGGCCCTCAAAGTTGTGCTGAGCCAAGTAAATTATTAATCAAATGGCTTATTGCCCTTGCCTACATCTCCGTTTCTCTTGTCCTTATCTACTACCTACAAGCCTCTGCATCCAGCTCATCATTCTCTGCAACTTCTGCCATCTTTAACAGCACCCTACCACCAAACACCTTTATCTTCCTCTACCCTCCACTTTTCACAGAGATCACTCCTCTGTGATTGGCTTGTCTTTTTAAAAAATTTTTTTTAATGCATTTTCTACAACACTACAAACAAAAAAACCCCCCAAAAACAAAATAGGAAATTAGTACAGTGCAAGATAAACATATAGTAGTAATATAATACGAAATAAAATAATTGAAAAAGCACCCAAGTTGAAGTCGTGTAAAGTTAGTGTCCACCAACCCCACAAAAAAAACTCCAGACCAACTAAAACAAAATGTAGAAAATATAAATCAGAACATTCAAACCCCCAAGACTGTAAATACAATTGAAAACAGAAGATAATAATGCCTACTACCAAAAAAAAAGCTGAAAGGGACTGAAAAAAAACTTAATTAAAAGGAAAGTTATGAAAATACTCAATAAAAGGTCCCCAGACCTTATGAAACTTTATATCCAAATTAAGAATTGAATAATGAATTTTTTCAAGGCCTTGCTTGTCTATTCTTCACTTCCCACTAATCTCCCTCATGGCACTTATCCCTGCAAGCAGCAGAAAGCTGGCACCTGCTCATCCACATCCTCCCTCACCTCCATCCCCAAGCAGTCCTTCCAGGTGCCCCCACCACCATCTTCCCCCTTCCTTCCCAGTCCTGATGAAGGGTTCTAGTTTACTCATTTCCAAAGATGCTGCCTGACCCGCTGAGTTCCTGCAGCATTTTGTGTGGGTGACTCTGGATTTCCAGTACCTGCGGAACCTCTCGTGTTTATAAATGGCTCACTATTCTCTCTGCCTGCACAATGTCCATATCCTTCCATTTTCTTCACATTTGTGTGCCTATCAAAAAGTCTCTTAAATGTCCCTAATATTACTGCCTCTACCACCACACCAGGCAGTGTGATCCAGGCACCCACCACTCTGTGAAAAAGCCTGTCCCTCGCATCTCCTTTGAAATTACCCCCTCTCATCTTAAATGCATGACCTCTGGTATTAGACATTTCAACCTGGGAAAAAGGATGTCTTTCTACACCATCTCTGCCTCTCATAATTCTGTAACTGCCATCACAAATCCCCTCAGTCGCTGCTGTTCCAGAGAAAAGAATCTTAAGTTCGTATGACCTCTAATCCAGGCAACATCCTGGTAAACCTCTTCCGTGCCTTCCCCAAAGTTTCAACATCCTACAATGGGGTGACCAGAACTGTATGTGGCCTAATTATAGTTTTATTCATTTGCAACATAATTTCCTGACTTTTGAATTCAGTGCCTCAAGTAATAAATGCAAGCATGCCATATGCCTTCTTAACCACACTATCAATCTGTGCAGCTGTTTTCAAGGAGCTATGAACCTGGACCCCAAAGGTGCAACACTTCACATTTGGCCAGGTTAAACTCCATCTGCCATTTCTCTACCCATCTCTGCAACGTATCTATATCCCAATGTATTCTTTGCCAGTCTTTTACACTATCCACAACACCAATCTTCATATTGTCTGCAAATGTCCCAACCCACCTTTCTACAGTCTCACCCAGGTCACTTTGTATATATCACAAACAGCAGAGGTCCCAGCACAGATCCCTGCAGAATACCACAAGTCACAGACTTGCATCTAGAACAAGTCTCTTCAACCACTATTCTCTGTCTTCTATGGGTAAGCCAGTTCTGAATCGAAACAGTCAATTCACCATGGACCCCATGCATCTTTATCTTCTGGATAGGCCTCCCATGAGGGACTTTGTCAAACCTTACTAAAATCCATGCAGCCAACATCCACAGCTCAACCTTCATCAATCACCCTGTCACCTCAGCAAAAAACTGAAACAAGTTAGTAAGACTCAACTTGCACCACACAAAGCCATGCTGGCTCTCTCTAATTAGGCCATGGCTTTCCAAATGCTCATAAATCCTATCTCTAAGAATTCTCTCCAGTAGCTTCCTTACCACTCATCTGGGAACTTGTCTGTAGCTAGAGAGGCCCCGGCAATCTCGCCTCTCTCAATAACCTGGGGTATATCCCATCAGCCCGAGTACTTACCCAGCTTAATGCACTTTAAGAGACTCAACACTACCTTCTTTACTTTGAAATGGCCCACCGTATCAATATGCTCAGCACTGATTTTCCTATCATCCATGTCCTCCTCCTTGGTGAATAGTCATTAAGGACTTCACCCGCATCCTCCACATCCAAGCAGATGTTCCATACCTCTATCCTTGAGTGGTCCTACCCTCTCCCTTCTTGCTCTTGATATATGTCTAGAATGCATTGGAATTCTCTTTAATCCTACTTACCAAGGACATTTCATGGCCCCTCCTGACTTTCCTAATTCCCTTCTTTAATTCTTTTCGGTTTTTTTTATAATCCTCTAGGGCTCTGATTGATTCTAGCTTCCTCAACTTTACATACTCTCTTCTGCTTGACTAATTTCTCTTAACATCCAATTGAATCTTGAATTGAATCTTTCAATTCAAGATTCTCTTACCTTGCCATCCTCATCCTTCCTTCTTTCTGGGACATACTGCACCTATCCTGTACCCTGTGCGGTTGATTTTTAAACATCCCCCACATGTCAGATATGAACTTGCCCAAAAACAGCAGTTTTCAATTAGCTCTCCTTAGATCCTGCCTGATGCTCTTGAAATTTGTTCTACTCCAATTTAATACACTCCTGCAAGTTCCATATTTATCCTTTTCTATACCTATCTTAAAACTTAAGTTGTTGTGGTCACCGTTCCCTAACTGCTTAGTCACTGAGAGGTTAGTCGCTGGGCCTGGCTCATTATCCAACACCAAGTCCTTTTGGGTTATCCACATTGATTTAAGGAACCCTCCTGGGTGTAGCTAACAAATTCTGCCCCATCTGATCAACTTATACTAAGAACATCCCAGTTTATATTAGGGAAGTTGAAGTCCCCATGTCATTAACCCTATTGTTTTTACCTCTTTCCTTAATCTGCCTGCATATCTGTTCCTCAATGTCCTGCTGGCAATTGTAACACAATCCCTTTAGAATGATTGCTCCCTTCCTATCTTTGATTTCTACCCATATAGACAGTGGATGAGCCTCCATTATGTCTCATCTGAGTGCAGCTATGTTATTGTCCAGGATTAGTAGTGCAAATCCCCCCCCCCCCCACTTTACCTCTCTCTTTACCTTTTAGAAACATAGAAAACCTACAGCACGATACAGGCCTTTCGGCCCACAAAGTTGTCCCGAACATGTCCCTACCTCAGAAATGACTAGGCTTACCTATAGCCCTCTATTTTACTAAGCTCCATGTACCTATCTAAAAGCCTCTTAAAAGACCCAATCGTATCCGCCTCCACCACCGTTGCTGGCAGCCCATTTCACACACCCATCACTCTGAGTAAAAAACTTACCCCCTGGCATCTGCTCTGTACCTACTCCCCAGCACTTTAAACCTGTGTCCTCTTGTGGTAACCATTTCAGGCCTGGGAAAAAGCCTCTGACTATCCACACGATCAATGCCCCTCATCATCTTATACACCTCTATCAGGTGACCTCTCATCTTCCTCCACTCCAAGGAGAAAAGGCCGAGTTCACCCAACCTCGTCTCATAAAGCATGCTCCCCAATCCAGGCAACACCCTTGTAAATCTCCTCTGCACCCTTTCTATGGCTTCCACATCCTTTCTGTAGTGAGACGACAAGAACTGAGCACAGTACTCCAAGTGGAGTCTGATCAGGGTCCTATATAGCTGCAACATCACATTACAATGTATCTAAAATATCAAAACCCTGTGATATTAAGCACCCATTCCTGCCTCTCTCAACAAAGTATCTGTAATGAGCACAACATCATAGTACTGATCCGTGCTCTAAATTCATCACCCTTAACCATTATACTCCTAGCATTAAAATACACACACTTCAAACTACCCATACTATTGTTATGAATGTGCCACAACTCTGAGGGGCCGAAGGGTACAAAGTCGCCCCCTCCTTTTTGTGAATCGCAAGATCGCTATTAATTCGGGTCTGGGACCCAGGAAATGAGAGAGAATCCACAAGGTTTGGAATGTGTCCTGGCCTCAGTGAAACAAAGCCACTGATAATGGCCACTGTCTCTTGGAGACGGAATTATGTATTGAGTACTGTACTATTCATTGAAGCCCCTCAGGGGACGACCAGAGTGGGCTGGTTGAGGGATTGCATCATCCCAACCTGATTGACATCTGAGACCCCGTGAGTAAGGATAAAAGAGGGTCTGGGGAACAACCTCTTTAGACGCACCAGGAGAAACGCTGGAAATTCAGTGACAGCATTTTATAGCAAAAGCCGGTGGGGCCCGTGTGCGTCCTCCCTTGCCAGGGTTGGCGGGCTCACCACGGAAGAACGGTTTAGCTAAAGGAGAGGCTACAAGTGAATGGCCACACCAACGAGACTCCTGACGGATCGAAATCATAAAAGGAAAGCTGGCAAGTTTTTCTCCCAAATCCCTCTCTCTCTCTCCAACCATTGCAACCCAGCGGTCCCCAAAGGCTGCAGCCTGCATGAACTGAGTAAACTTTATATTTCCATCGGACAATACATTATCCCCTAGACAACGATAGAGCTTATTTCTTATTGATTATTATTATACCGGCACTTTTAGATTTAGTATTGACGATGTATATTATCTGTATATTTGCATTGATATTATTTTTGTGTATTTTTACTAATAAATACTGTTAAAAATAGTATCATCAGACTTCAACGGACCTCTCTATCTTTGCTGGTAAGTGACCCAGTTACGGGGTTTGTAACACTATTGTATCTATGACTTTGCTACTGGCCTTGACATTTATCTTCCTATTCATCCCTACATTTTCTGAGCTGGTTCCCTGGTTCCCATCCCCCTGCCATACTAGTTTAAACCCTTCCAAACAGCTGTCATGAACCTCCTGCCTAGGATATTGGCTCTCCTCCAGGTTCAGCAAGTCCATCTTGAACAGGTCATCCCTGCCCCAGAAAAGGTTCCGATTGTCCAAGAACCTGAAACTCTGCCCTCTGCACCTGTTCCTCAGCTACTCATTCATCTGTACTATCATCTTGTTCCTAGCACATGGCACCGGGAGTAATCAGAGGTTACTACCTTGGAGGACCTGTTCTTCAGCCTCTTCCCTAACACCCTGTACTCACTGTGCAGGATCACTTCCCACTTCCAACCTATGTCATTGGTGCCAGTGTGCACCACAACCTCTGGCTGCTCACCCTCCCTCTTGAGAATATTCTGCAAGATCTCTGAGTACACCCTGGACTTTAGCACCATCTTGGCTTCTCTTTTGTAGCCATAGAATCTCTTTTTCTTCCCCCTGACTATCGAGTCTCCTATCACTATCGCTTTGCCTGACTTTACCCTTCCCTGCTGAGTGTCAGAGCTGGCCACGGTGCCACTGGCCTGGCTGCTGCTGCTGGACTCTTGATAGATCACCTCCCCCAGCAGTATCAAAGGGGTATTCTTGTTGCTGAGGGGTATGGCTACAGGGGAGCCCCGCACTCACTGCTGACTCCCCTTACTTCTCTTTGTGGTCGCCCATCTACTATCTGAAGCCTGCACTCTGGGTGTGACCACCTCAAGAAAAGTTTCACCTAGGAGGTTTTCAGCCTCCCAGATGGACTAAGGTACATTCAACTCCAGCTCCAGTTCTTCGACCTTGTTAGTCAGGACCTAAACTTAGGTGCATTTTCTGCAGATGTAGTTACTCAGGATACTGTAAGAAACATAGGAATCTATAGCACTTCACAGGCCCCTCGGCCCACAATGTTGTGCTGACCATGTAACCTGCTCTAGAAACTGCTTAGAATTACCCTACTGCATAGCCCTCTATTTTTCTAAGCTCCATGTACCTATCTAAGTGTCTCTTAAAAGACCCTATTGCATCCGCCTCCACACCTTCGCTGGCAGTGTATTCCACGCACCCACCACTCTCGTTGTGAAAAACTAACCCTTAGCATCTCTCCTGTACCTACTTCCAAGCACCTTAGAACTATGACCCCTCGTGTTAGCCATTTCAGCCCTGGGAAAAAGCCTTTGGCTATTCACACAATCAATGCCTCTCATCATCTTGTGCACCTCTATCAGATCACCTCTCATCCTCCGACGCTCCAAGGAGAAAAGGCCAAGTTCACTCAACCTATTCTCATAAGGCATGCTCCCCAATCCAGGCAACATCATTGTAAATCTCCTCTGCACTCTCTACATAGTTAGGTACCCTGAAATCCCACATCTCACAGGAGGAGCAGTCCACTGCCTTAAGTATCGTGCTGCCTACACTTGCTGAACCTTTGGCTCTAATTTCCTAAACTTTAATTCTACAATAATCTAAATAATCCCAAAACATTCAGCACCCTTGGGCCGCTGCCAGTTCTTGCCGAAGCTTGTGGAACCAAAGCCTCCCACTCTGAACCTGACCCACTCCCACAATGGCCACTCCACAGAAACCTCATTTCTCTTTATTGGCCCTTGCTAAATTACTAAAAACCCAAGTGAGATCCCGCTCCGCAGCTGAGTCCTGACAGGCCCTGCTCACTTTTTAAAACCGGTGGGCAAATCCACAAAGCAGCTGTCTCCAACTCACTCTGCGATCTCCTGCTCCACAGGCAAATCCCAACAGTCCCTGCTTACTTTTTCCTTCATTATTTATTTTCTTTAGTTATCTCAAAATAAAAACTCAGTTGGATTTGTGAGGCAGAATTTCCCCCGCACAAACTGACTTTTTTATTCATACCCGGTCTTTCCAAGTGAACATAAATCCTGTCCCTTTGAATTGTTCCCCCAATAAATGCCCTACAATAAATGTAAAGCTTTCTGATTCTAGTTTCCTGACATTTCCCCACTGCTCGTTGAATTAGCTAACCTCTAATCCTCTAAGTCTCTAACAGGCATCCATTAGTCTCAAGAGACCATGGATTTGTGTCTTGGAAAGTTTCCAGGGTGCAGGCCTGGGCAGAGTTGTATGGGAGACCGGCAGTTTCCCTTGCTGCAAGTCTCTCCTCTCCATGCCACCGATGTTGTCCAAGGGAAGGGCAAGGGCCGATACCGGTGTCGTCGCAGAGCAATGTGTGGTTAAGTGCCTTGCTCGAGGACACAACGCGCTGCCTTAGCTGAGGCTTCACAACACTAGACCAACGCTTTAACCACTTGGCCACACGCCCACAACGTGTATAACATGCTGCTTTATTCTTGTCCTTAAAACTAGCCATCATGCAATTTGCCAGGAATAATGACATCATAAAATTTCAGAATCAGAACCTGGTTTAACATCACCGGCATATGTCGTGAAATGTGTTAACTTTGTGGCGGCAGTACAATGCGATATGTAATAAATACTGAATTACAGTAATTATATACTGTATGTATATTAAGTAGTTAAGTTAAAAATAAGTAGTGCAAAATAAGAAAAAAGTAGTAATGTAGTGTTCATGGATTCAGTGTCCATTTAGAAATGTTCCTGAATCGCTGAGTGTTTGAATTTAGAGGTAGCCTTAAAATATGCAGGAAATAACAACTTTGTGAGATGGCACAGCCTTCAAATACAACAACATCCCTTTAGAACAGGGATGAGGAGGATTTTGTTTTAATCAGCAGTGATATTCATTACCGTGCGCAGCTGTGGAGGCCAAGTCACTGGCTATATTTAAAGCTGAGGTTAATAGGTTCTTAACTCCACCATGGACGGTCCCAAGCCTGGCTGTGAAAGGAGGAGGGTTGGGCACTGGGCTAGCAACCCCATCCTGTAAAAAGCCAGAGCTACAGAAATGCCAACAGAAGCTCCGATGACTTCATCCCTGGGGGAGGAAGGACCTTCGGAGATGGGCCACACCTGGGGACAACCCGAAAGGCTGACCCAGGACAGAGGACTCAGTGGCCTGTGTCCCAATAGGGGTGATAGGCTTAAGTCAGAACTGTAAGTTGATAGGTTCTTGTTAGTTCTGATCTCGGCCCGAAATGTTGACTGTACTTCTTCCTATAGATGCTGCCTGGCCTGCTGCATTCCACCAGCATTTTGTGTGTGTTGCTTGAATTTCCAGCATCTGCAAATTTCCTCATGTTTAGGTTCTTGTTTAGTAAGGGTTTCAAAGATTGTGGGGAGAGGGCAGGAGAATGAGGTTGAGAGGGATAGTAAATCATCCATGATAGGAATACAGAACAGACTTGATGGGCTGAATGGCCTAATTCTGCTTCTATGTCTTCTGTTCTTATGGCCTTATGTTGCATGGTTGGCCTATCAGTTAAAGCTGAAGAAACAGCTGCCTTGTATGAACAAGGCAGGTTTTGTTTTCTCTTGAGTACACCTAACACGAGTGAATATACTTGAAATCATATACAGCAGTGATTTTATTCAAACATTTTCACTGTTATCATGCCTTATCAGACCATGCACCCAATGACTTAGTCTGCCCTAAGTCAGCACATTAGCAACAGTTGGGACTTGACAGCTAGCCCGAGAGTTTGGAAAACAATGGAGGTTCTAATTTCTGCTTCAGATTCCCTTTTGGATTAATCTGTCAAGTCTCCCTATCTAAGTTCCTGTGTGAAGAATAGTAAACAAGTGTTATACATGTTATAGTTATATAAAGAGGAAGGAAAATTGGCTCTTGGCCAAATTAGTAATTAATTTGTGTCATAGCATGGAAACAGACCATTTGGCCCAGCGGTCCATGCCAGCTAGTTATTTCCTTGAGCTAGTCCTGTTTCTGTACATTTGGTCCGTGGCGCTAAGGCTGAGAGAGTGTGGACAATGAACAGGCAAAAGACAAGCTTTGGAGGGACAATCTCTCCAAAAAGGATTATTTTCCTATTTTATGGAATAACGCTTTGTGCTTGAATCTAATAAATTATTTGCCATTCAGACTAACAAATATACATAGGCTAACAAATATTAGGAAGGAGCCTCAGGTATCACACCACCAGGTTCAGGAACAGTTATGACAAAGGGTCTCGGCCTGAAACGTTGACTGCTCATTTCCACAGATGCTGCCCGACCTGCTGAGTTCCTCCAGCTTGTTGTACACGTTGTTTTGACTACGGCATCTGCCGTGTACTTAGTGTTCAGGAACAGTTATTACCCCTCAACCATCAGGCTCTTGAACCAAAGTGGATAACTTGACTCAACTTCACTTGCCCCATCACTGAACTGTTCCCTCAACCTCTGGACTCACTTTCAAGACCTTCATCTCATGTACTCGATATGTATTGCTTATTTATTATTACTATTTTTTAAATGTTTTTTTCTTCTGGTGTTCGCACAGTTTGTTCTCTCCTGCAAATTGGTTGTTTGGCCATCTTGTATGTGTTTTTTTTTCATTGATTCTGTCGTGTTTCCTTGTACTTACTGGGAATGTCCCTGGAAAATAAATCTCAGGGTGGCAGACAGACATACTTTATTGATCCCGAGGGAAATTGGGTTTCGTTACAGTCGCACCAACCAAGGATAGTGTAGAAATATAGCAATATAAAACCATAAATAATTAAATAATAATAGGTAAATTATGCCAAGTGGAATTAAGTCCAGGACCAGCCTATTGGCTCAGGGTGGAGGGAGGAGTTGTAAAGTTTGATGGCCACAGGCAGGAATGACTTCCTATGACGCTCAGTGTTGCATCTCGGTGGAATGAGTCTCTGGCTGAATATACTTCTGTGCCTAACCAGTACATTATGGAGTGGATGGGAGTCATTGTCCAAGATGGCATGCAACTTGGACAGCATCCTCTTTTCAGACACCACCGTCAGAGAGTCCAGTTCCACCCCCACAACATCACTGGCCTTACGAATGAGTGTGTTGATTCTGTTGGTGTCTGCTACCCTCAGCCTGCTGCCCCAGCACACAACAGCAAACATGATAGCACTGGCCACCACAGCCTCGTAGAACATCCTCCGCATCATCCGGCCGATGTTAAAGGACTCAGGAAATAGAGATGGCTCTGACCCTTCTTGTAGAATATGTGGTGACATATGTTTACCTTGGTAATAAATTTACTTTGTACTTTGATTACCTTTCCCACAACTGCATGAATGGTTCATTATATAAAAAAAGAAATGCATTATTTTTATGCAATAAAACCATTGAGGCCCTTCACTAGTGATCTGCACTCACCCAAAACACTGGGATATAATATTGTCTATTTATAACATTCATGCATGAGAGTTCCCTTGGATGTAATTGTCCTATTAGTTGTCCAATTTCTAACGCAATTGTAATTGGGGCAAGCAGAAGTTTACAATCGGTGCTCAGATAAAAAGTCCCAAATATTAAACTTCAATATTGTCTAAAGAGCATTTTTGTAAGCAATCATCTCCCTTTATCTGATGCATCCTCTGTAATTTGCCGATATTAATCGCCTTATTCTGTCTTAGTTTTGGGAAGAAGCAACATGTACTTTTCGACGATAAGTGTAAGATTTGCATTAGAGATAAATGAGGAAAATCATCACTTAGAATTTCCTTTATAACCACCAGTAAACACAAAATAGGTCGACGCAATTTTGTCTTCTAGAATTCACTTCGGTTTTTTAAAATTGCTGCTTCACCTACCGGTAGTTTAGATACAAACAAAAGATAATTTACTGCATTCCCGTCCCCGGGTGATTTTAAGTGCAGAACGATGCGTTATTTCTGTGCGAGGATGTCTCGCCGCCGGACGGGTGACGGATGTCACTCAGGCTGATTGACGGGTGTCAGGCCGGCGGTGCAGCGCCGTCGCCGGCAGCGGCTGAACTCTGACTCGCCTCCGCCACAGGAAGAGGAAGCGCCTGAGACAAACTGGGCAGAGCCGGTCCCGGAGAGGAAATCTGATCCGGAGCTGTACAAATCCCGGCGCCGATGGAAAGGCTGGTCAGTTCCGAGAGCTTGGCCGCCAAGAAGCCGCCACGCTTGGCGCCTGGCTCCGGGCAGACGAGCGTGGATTCTCAGGACAGGTAAGGGAACTGGACCGGGCCGCTGACAGGACGACGGAGCCGCCCGGGCGGGTGCGGAGAACGGCCAGCCCGGGCTTCAGCTGAATTTGAATCGGGAGCGGGTACAGAGCGTTCAGAGCCCGGCCAACTGCAGACGGATTGGTCACAGAGAGAGAGTCCCGGCTTTGATTCCAGCGGGCCGGTGTACAGCAGGTTACGGACCCCGGACTCTGGTTGTAATTGGAGCGGGTGCAGGGTGTACTGAGCCCGGTCTGTTGCGATAGATTTGCGTGCAGGGTTGAAGGAGACCGAGCTCTGGTTGCATTGTTCCCGGGTTGTCAAAGCCCAGGGTCCAGTTACTGAAATTATGAGCTCAACGCAGATCCTAGGATATACTGTAACAATTAAGATTTTGGAATGCATCCATTGAGATAGGGAGTTTTCAAAACATTACTTTTGCAATTAACCAGAAACCCTAACTTGGCCGAGTATTGAGACATTCAGTAATACGGAAAAAATCTATTTTATTTTATTTTACAACTGTTTTACATTTTATTATAGTTTATGTTGTTTGTAAGTTGAGACTGACTAACGTTGTGACGTGAAAAAGTCTTGTGAAGGGTAAAGACAGCACTGTTGTTACAGGGTAGTTGTGTTCCAGCTGGTGAGACTGGATAGTTTGGATTTGTTTTCCTAGGAGCAGAGGAGGCTGCTCTGGGGCGTGCTCCAGCTGTACAGAGTTATCAGGGCAGCCCTACAAAAAGTGATGGGTACGGGCTGGCCCATCACTGGCAAAGCTCTCCCCACCATTGAGCACATCTACAAGGAGCACTGCTTCAAGAAAGGAGCAGCTATCATCGAGGACTCCCACCACCCAGGTCATGCTGTCTTTTTGCCGCTGTCATCAGGAAGGAGGTTCCGGAGCCTTTTGGGTCCCACACCACCACGATCAGGAACAGTTATTACCCGTAGGATTATCAGAGTCCTGAACCAGCACTTCATTCATTTCAACACTGAACTGATTTCAAAACCTAGGGACTCACTTTGAAGGGCTCTACAACTCACGTTCTCAGTACTATTTAATTATTTATTTGTTTGTTTATATTTTACATCTGCAGAGTTTGCCTGCTTTTCCATATTGGTTGTTTGACAGACAGACAGACAGACAGACAGACATACTTTATTGAACCCGAGGGAAATTGGGTTTCATTACAGCCGCACCAACCAAGAATAGTGTAGAAATATAGCAATATAAAACCATAAATAATTAAATAAAAATAAGTAAATTATGCCAAGTGGAAATAAGTCCAGGACCAGCCTATTGGCTCAGGGTGTCTGACACTCCGAGGGAGGAGTTGTAAAGTTTGATGGCCACAGGCAGGAATGACTTCCTATGACGCTCAGTGTTGCATCTCGGTGGAATGAGTCTCTGGCTGAATGTACTTCTGTGCCTAACCAGTACATTATGGAGTGGATGGGAGTCATTGTCCAAGATGGCATGCAACTTGGACAGCATCCTCTTTTCAGACACCACCGTCAGAGAGTCCAGTTCCACCCCCACAACGTCACTGACCTTACGAATGAGTTTGTTGATTCTGTTGGTGTCTGCTACCCTCAGCCTGCTGCCCCAGCACACAACAGCAAACATGATAGCACTGGCCACCACAGACTCGTAGAACATCCTCAGCATCATCCGGCAGATGTTAAAGGACCTCAGTCTCCTCAGGAAATAGAGACGGCTCTGACCCTTCTTGTAGACAGCCTCAGTGTTCTTTGACCAGTCCAGTTTATTGTCCATTCGTATCCCCAGGTATTTGTAATTCTCCACTATGTCCACACTGACCCCTTGGATGGAAACAGGGGTCAGCGGTGCCTTGTTAGTCTTTATGTAAAGTTTTTTATTGATTCGATTGTATTTCTGTATTCTACTGTGAATGCTTGATGAGTCTCCGTTGTACAGTATATGGTGACATATACATACCTTGACATTAAATTTACTTTGAACTTTGAGGTGTCTAAAACTAAAAGGCACAGGGGTAAGAGATTTAGAGAGGATCTGAGGAAGAATATTTTCAAGTTCAGGTTTAATTGTCAGTCAGCCACACACATGAACACAGCCAAATGAAACAGTGCTCTTCTGGGGTCAAGATGTAAAGCACAGTACCAATAGTCTGACCCAGCATAAGACATATAGCACATATGATTACGATAGAGGAGAACGTACAGTCACAATAAGATGATGATGTAGCCCACGTCTTGAGTCTCTTGGCCTGCAGTTTGATGGTTCATGGGATGTTGTCCAGGTGAAATGTCCTGGATGTTTATACCCAGAGGGTGGTTGGAATTTGTATTATGCTGTCTGAGAGAGATGTCACAGTTTAGTGTCTGGAGCAACAAAGAAGTCAGCCAGAGTTCAAGGTAATTTATTATCAAGGTACATATATGTTACCATATACTATCTTGAAATTAATTTTCTTACTGGCATTTACAAGAAAAAAAACTAGAATTTTATGGAAAAATACTACACATAAACTAAAGATTGAAAAACACCAAATTGTGTGATTAAAAATAGTATAGAGAACATGGATTGTAGAGTCTTTGAAAGTGAGTGTGGAGGCCGTAGAATCATTTCAGAGTATTAGTGAGTGAAGTTGTCCATGCCGGTTCAGGAGCCTGATAGTTGTTCGGTAATAATTGATGGTGAGTCCAGTGGTGTGTGACCTGAGGCTTCTGTACCTCCTACTTGATGGTGGTAGTGAGAAGAGAGCATATGACGTGGATGGCGGAATTTATTGTCATATGGACAAGGACATCTATGCAAAGTTTCAATTTAAAACTTACTTGAGAATCAGGCTTATTATCATTCACATGTCATGAAATTTATTGTTTTGTGGCAGCAGAACAGTGCAATACATAAAAAAAACTTCTGTAAGTTACAATTAGAAATATAAATAAAAAGTGCAAACAGAGAGCAAAAAGTGAGGTGGTGTTCATGGGTTCATGGTCTGTTCAGGAATCTGGTGGTGGAGGGGTAGAAGCTGTTCCTAAAGTGTTGAGTGTGTGCCTTCCGACCCCTGTACCTCCTCCCTGATGAGGAGAGGGCACATCCTGGATGGCGAGGGTCCTTAATGATGGATGCTGTCTTTTTGAGGCATCACATATTGTAGGTGTCCTCGATAGAGGGGAGGCTAGTGCCCATGATGGAGTTGGCTGAGTTTACAGTGCTGTAGCTTTTTTTGATCTGTGCCCTGATGCCTCCATACCAGGCAGTAATGTAGTCAGTCAGACTGCCCTCCACTGTACATCTATAAAAATTTGCTAGTGTTTTTGGTGACATACCAAATCTCCTCAAACTCCTAAAGGAATATAACTGCTGGTGGGCCTTCTTCATAATTGCATCAGTATGTTGGGTTCAAGTTAGATCTTCACAGATATTGACACCCAGGAACTTCAAGCTGCTTGCCCTTTCCACTTCTGTCTCCTATATGTGTACTGGCATGCGCTCTCCCAGCTCTCCCTTCCTGAAGCCCACAACTTTACTGACGCTAAGTGCAAGGTTGTTGATGCGACACCGCTCAATCAGCTGATTTGTCTCACTCTTATGTGCCGCCTCAGCACCATTTGTGAATTCTGCAACACCAGCTATGTCATTGGTGAATTTATAGATGGGATTTGAGTTGTGCCGAGCCACACAGTCGTGTGTAGACAGAGTAGAGCAGTGGGCTAAGCACAAATCCTTCAGGTGTGCTGTGTTGACTGACAGCAAGAACAGAGATGAGAAGGAATTTCTTTAGACTGTGGAATTCATTGTTAGAGCTGGCTGAGGAGGCCGCCATGGGTACGTACATTTAAAGCGAAAGTTAATAGGTTCTTGATTAGTAAGGGAGAAGGTGGATGAATGGGTTTGAAAGCGATAAAGGGGGATTCGGGGGTTGATGATCGTGTTGCCGTTCATTTCTTTCTTGGTTTCGAGGCTATCTGGAGAAGAATTTCAGAGATGTACACTTTGATAACAAATAAACCTTTGACATTTGACAGTTGGTGGGAAATACCTATTTTCCCAGTTACTGAAGAAGAGCTTCCTTTCTCAGTTTGAATGAACAAGCTACTTTAACCTCCTCCTAAGACTGCAGATTTCAAACATTTAATGTTATTGTCCCTGGATGTATTACAGGAAATATGAGATTATTGCCTCAATTCTGCATTTTTAACAGCCATAATTCCTGATACGATAAACAGATTTATTGAAATTTAGCTTCAATTGATTTTTAGAATATAATACGTAAGACATTGGAGCAGAATTAGGCCATTTGGCCCATTGAGTTTGCTCTGTCATTCCATCATGGCTGATTTATTATCCCACTGAACCCCATTCTCCTGCCTTCTCCCCTTAACCTTGGATGCCATTATTAATCAAGAACCTACCCACGACTTAGCCTCCACAGCCATCTGTGGCAATGAATTCCACAGATTCACCACCCTCTGGGTAAAGAAATTCCTCCTCAACTCTGTTCGAAAGGGACGCCCTTCTGTTTAAAGACTGTGCCCTGTGGTCCTAGACTCCCGCGCTCCCACTATAGGAAACGTTCTGTCCATGTCCACTCTAGATAGGCCTTTCAATATTCGATAGGTTTTCAGCCTTCGAAAGGACTGCCCTGAGGACAAGAGACTTTTCAACATTAAGATGAAATTTGATGTGTTCAGAATCAGGTAGGACTTTGATAATAGTAACATTAGGGAAGCTCTGTAGTTGGCTCAGTGGCACTGCTAGAAGATCTGATCCTTCACAGTTCCAGCCACCTAGGTTCGATCCTGACTTCTGGCTCTTTCACGTTCTCCCTGACCGTGATCCAAATATGTGCAGATGGTGTGGTGAATTGGCCACTGTGAATTGCTCCAGTGTGTAGAATCTTGGGGTTGTTCATAGGAGTGTGGGAGAACAAACAGGTCAGGGTAAGGTGAGGGAGGCCGATGGTTGCTGTGGGGTTTCTCTCTTTAACTCCTATTGAGAGATTTAAAGAGAAGAGATTAGCTTTATTTGACACATGTACGTTGAAACGTCAAAGATACAGTGAAATGTTTGTGTCAGATCAGAGCAGTGAGGATTGTGCTGGAGGCAGCCTGCAAGCACTGTCACACTTCCGGTGCCAGTTTGGCAAACCCACAACTTTCTAACCTTAACCGTGGCCCTAACATCTTTGGACTGTGGGAGGGGAACTGGAGCAAACCCACACGGCCACAGGGAGAGCGTGCAGTCTCCTTACAGGCAGCGGTGGGAATTGAACCCGATTGGTGATCGCTGGCGCTTTGAAGCGATTGTGAGGGCGGCTGTGCTGTCGTGCTGCCCGGAGGGCAGAGAGTCAGGTTCTCAGAGGAATAGAGGAGCAGACCTTTTGCATTGCGTGGTGAGTTGTCGTGACTGCAGGGTCGATGGAAGGAGAGTTCACTTCAGATCAGGTTTCTAAGATGGCGGGTGGTATCTGTGGCCTGCTTATGCAGTTTCAATGGGTCAGATTGGTGTCCTCTGCTTTTCTTTCATCCGTGTGCCCAAGAACCTTAAATCTGCCGAAAGTATCCACCTGCACGTCCTCCCTGTCCGTGCATTCCACTCTGTGTAAAAAGCCTACCTCTGACAGGAGTTCACTACCCTTTCAGTTGGTAAGGAGTTTGTACATTCTCTCCGTGACCTCTGGGTGCTCTGGTTTCCTCTTTAAAGGCAATCTGGTTAGTAGTAAATTGTAAATTGGTCATTGTAAATTGATCTGTGCTTAGGCTAGGGTTAAATAGGTGGGTTCCTGGGCGGTGGGTCTCATTGGGCCGGGAGGGCCTTTTCCTGTGCTGTATCTCTAAAGAAAATCGCCCCAATACTTGCCTCCTGTCACCTTAAAGCTATGCCTCTCGTAGCAGTCAGGGAAAAGATGCTTTTTATCATTTTATAAATCTCTGTCAAGTCAGCCCTGATCCTTCTCTCCAAAGAGAGAGGTCCAGGCTCGCTCAGCCTTTCCTAATAAGACATGCTCTCTAGTCAAGGCCGCGTCCTGGTAAATCTCCTCTGCACCCTCTCTATAGCTTCCACATCCTTCCTAGAATGAGGTGGCCAGAACTGAACAGAAAGAAAAAAGACTGCTTAACAATTGTGTAAATTTTGAGCTGTTCGCTGTATTAAATAAACAGCTGCCTTTTTTAAACTGACTTACAGAGTTTTGGTTTTGGGGTCCAGTTGACTGATGAGTCAGTCGTCGGCACCTTAATGTAACTGCTCACCAGTAGTAAGGATGGTTTCTGTGTAATGGGTTCCAGTTTAGAAAGCACTTTGAGTTCTTCGCTCTTGGTTTTATTAGCCTCTGCAGGTTGCAGTTAAATTACAAGGATCAAGAATCAACTTTGTTCACCATATACATTTACATATATTAGGAATTTACTGTGGTGTGTTGGCACGGCATGCAACAAAAAACAACATTCAACAATTATAAAAAAATAAAGAATTATATAAAAATAAGTTAGAGGTTGAAGTATGGATATGGAACAAAATGTTTATAAATATATAAATACTAGCTTATATTCCCACTACCTATTAAATGCTCCTTAATGGCGGGCGTCTCAAATAGCCTGTAACAAGTCCAGCTCCTGGCCTTCACGTGTGGCTTAGCTACTAAGCCTAGTGGAACTGTTTGTACTGACAGGAGAAGGGCAAAGGCGGGTTACTGGCACCTTAAAACCAATCGCTTCAGACAGAAGGGCTCGTTAGCCATGACTGGCAGTTAATCTAAGAGAAAGAAAACTGTTGATTTTAAACCTCTGTGCCTTGCGGCTGTTACCACTCATGGGGAGGGCTTTGGGAAGAAATCCCCAGGGAAAAATCTGGAGCTGGAGTTCATAAGGCGGTCCTACATTGAGTTCAACACTGACTGGCAACTCCTGAAGTGCTGCTGGTACCAAAACCGTATTGGTCTGTGCCGTCCCTTTGGGTTTGCCAACTGCGTGGAGAGGGGGAGCTTGCTACATGGGCAACAGCTTGCTCTCCAAATCGTACTGCCCAGGCTTGAGTATCTAGATAGTTAGAACGTAGCATCCGTGGTGGATCCTGACCAACAATACTCACAATGTAAACTGTGTTATAAAAAGCGGTTTAAAGTGTTTACGGTGCTGGGGTAATAGATGGGGGTGATGGGAGCAGAGCTAACGAGAAAGGTCGATCAGGTTAACTGCCTGGGAGAAGAAACTTTTAAGATGGTGTGAAGATTTTGTTTTAGTAGCCCTACAGTTACGTCAATATCAGTGTGGACTATGAACACTGTGTGCTTCTTAGTGATGGTTGATGATTCAGCCTGACGCTTCTCCATGTCTGTCCAGCCCCGCAGGGTCTCACGTCGAGTGGTGCAAACAGCTTATAGCCGCGACCATCTCAACCCAGCATGCAGTTGCTGCAGTGCCTGAAGCCATCTCCAAGGATTATCGGGTGAGTGGTATTACTTCAAACTCGTTTTTCCCAAGCGGTCAATCTCCTATGCTTTCTTCCTTCTCGTCTGAATTACGTAGACCAGCATAGCGCTGGAACAGACCACTCATCCCATGATGTCTGTGTTGACCATGAAGCCAATTTAAACTGCACAGCTGGCAGTAAATGGTTTAACCACCACCCCCAATTCACTGCCTGCCTGTTCATGTGTCTGTCTAAATTGCCTTTTAAACATCATCATCATATCTACATCTGTCACTTCCCTGATAGACCATACGGCTATAAAACATAGGAGCAGAATTTAGGCCATTTGGCCTGTCAAGATACCATCAACCTCAGCTTTAAATATACCCAGTGACTTGGCCTCCATTGCTGTTTGTGGCAAAGGATTCAGCACCCCTGGCTAAAGAAATTCCTCATTCTATTCTAAAGGGATATCTGGCCTAAACTCTCCCACTATTGGAACCATCCTCTCCACATCCACTCTATCTAGGCCTTTCAATATTCGGTGGGTTTGTGTGTTCCAGGCACCTTGCACTCTCTGTGTAAAGGAGAGAAAAACTTACATCATAGATCTCCTTTAAACTTTGCCTCTATCACATAGAACATCACAACACAATACAGCCCCTTCTTTTGTGCTTTTAAACTGCCCTAAGATCAATCCAACCCTTCCCATCTACGTAGCCCTTCTGCCGAACCCCTTGATGCTGAATGCCAGGGAGCAGTTAATTTGTGTGTGTTTAGCGCAGGTGATGATACATGCCTCCACCGTTCAGCGAGGAGAGTGGGGAGCGGTATTTGACTGCAGTGCAGCCTGGGCTCTGGGTGAGCACTTAGATCCACAGTGAGCTCTGAGGCTGAGCCCTGCCGATGCGATGAACGAAGGATTACAGCAGTTTAGTCTCTCCGGAAATTTCCCTTTCTTGTGCTTGACGTTCAAAGATTCAGCTCTGTGTGTCACTCGTACATCGAAACACACAGCGAAGTGCCTCGTTTGTGTCAACAACCAACACAGTTCAAACATCGCACAGGGGGAGAGCCACTCCCTGCCTCTCACCCTCTTGTGTCATTTGAGTCAGGTAGTGTAGCAGCAGCGTGTTGCCTGCGAAGCCTGTTTGATCACAGCACGCTGCAGGATTCCCCGCGCAGATCTGAAGCGGGTATGGACGCCCTGCCTGCTCTTGCGGACGATACTCATTTAGTGTGAGTGCAGGCAGCACGTTGCATAGCGGTTAGCGTAATGCTTTACAATGCTGGCCGTAAGATCCGGGTTCGGTTCCCGCCGCGGTCTGTGAGGAGTGTGTATGCCCACCCACGTGGCTGTGTGGGTTTTCTCCCACATTCCAAAGGATTAGGAAATTGTGGGAATACTGTGTTGCCGCCTGAAACATGGTGATATTTGTGGGCTGCACCCAGCACATCTGAGACTGCACTGGTCCTTGACGCAAAATAGTGCATTTCACTGTATGTTTTCATGTTTTGATGTATGTGTGACAAATAAAACTAATCTTTATATCTTTATAAGCGCAGCATGAATGCTGTAGAATTAGGAATATCACTGCAATAGGTCTTACTGCAGTGATTCTATTTCCAGTGCTGGCCAACTAGGATCAACAGAGTTCGGTGCTGAGGGTGGGGGCTTATCCTGCACCTATTGATTTCTTCTATTGATGTATTTTAACTAACAGGTTTTCAGGAGACCTGATCTACGGGTAAGGATAAAACCAGTCAGTAATGCAGCAGGCTTATTTCTTTCCTCTTTGTCTCTCAAACTCTGATGCAGAGCTTGCAGTGTGTGTGTGTGTGTGTGTGTTTGGTCTCTTGTTTCCTGTTTGCAGTCCGAGTACAGTTATTGTTTATGCTTTAATGGTCTTTGAACTAATCTGGAATTTTTTTTTTTGACTTGCACAAGGCTTATTAAAGACATGCGGTTTCCCAAGTTGATGTGTGGGTGGGTGTTTTCATGTGAGGGTGTAATGAGCTCTTTGGGCCTGTGCAGGGCGCCAGAGAATGTTTGGCCCCAAGATTTACAGAGCACCTGAATTAGTTAATGGTCGTTTAATGAGAGTTGTTAATCCTTCAGAGTTCCTTGTGTTCCTCTCGAGTGACTCGTTCTTTGTAATGTGGTCTCTTGATGCCTTCTGTTTAAACTTGTAAAGTTTATTTTGATAGGCTTGGGGATTCCATGTTACTTGTATTATTTAAGCAGATGCCCGATTAGAGCGAATCGCAGTGTCACTCAGCCGTGCCACTGATGTTCTTTTGGAATTATTATGAATAAACTCTTGTTGCCGTCTGTACATTGGAGTCTGTCTTTTCTCTACACGAGGGTTGCGATGTTGCCAGCGCATGTCGTGACAGATGTCAATCCTGTAGCAAATGTTGTATCACCAGAACAGATTTTAGCTGTTCCCTGATCTCCACTGAGGGCACTTTGGGATCCTTACTCCCTGTGCCTATTTGCAACTTTCAGGGAAGCATGTACTTGTACTGCTGGGTCTCTCTGTTCTACAACACTCCACAAGGTCGTTCTATTTGCTCCTATCTCCATTTATCTTACCCAAGTGCAACACCTCACATAATCCAAATTAAACTTTTCTCAGCCCACATCCCTTGCTGATCATGTGATCAAGATCTCTTTGTAAATCCTGATAACCGTCTTTACTGTCAACAGCATCACCTATTTTAGTGTTGTCTAGTTCAAACCAGTTGGGCTAAATGGCCTATTTCTGCACTGTCGTTCTGTGTAAATGTTCTGCAAATGTTGGCGACGTGTTGGAAACCGGAACGAAAATGCCAGCACACTCCTGAGGGTATTCCTTCCAAGCTCTGATAGTTGGACAGATCCCACCAGACATCATGTCACGTTCAGAGTTACAGCGCGCCCTGACGTTCAGAGTTACAGCGCGCCCAGACGTTCAGAGTTACAGCGCGCCCTGACGTTCAGAGTTACAGCGCGCCCAGACGTTCAGAGTTACAGCGCGCCCAGACGTTCAGAGTTACAGCGCGCCCAGACGTTCAGAGTTACAGCGCGCCCAGACGTTCAGAGTTACAGCGCGCCCAGACGTTCAGAGTTACAGCGCGCCCAGACGTTCAGAGTTACAGCGCGCCCAGACGTTCAGAGTTACAGCGCGCCCTGACGTTCAGAGTTACAGCGCGACCTGACGCTCAGAGTTACAGCGCGCCCAGACGCTCAGAGTTACAGCGCGCCCTGACGCTCAGAGTTACAGCGCGCCCAGACGCTCAGAGTTACAGCGCGCCCAGACGCTCAGAGTTACAGCGCGCCCTGACGCTCAGAGTTACAGCGCGCCCAGACGTTCAGAGTTACAGCGCGCCCTGACGTTCAGAGTTACAGCGCGCTCAGACGTTCAGAGTTACAGCGCGCCCAGACGTTCAGAGTTACAGCGCGCCCTGAAGTCCACACTCCAGGATCACCTCATGGCGAACCTCTGAGGATGTACCCACTTCTGTAGGCTCTTTTTTTGAAAAGGAAATGCTTTAAGGGAATACGGGTGTTGCTGCAACGCCAGTATGTATCACTCAAATTCCTCTGGCTTGTGTCGAAAGGCATTTAAGAATTGTTGGCATCACTGTGAGTCTGGAGACACACATAGGTCAGTCTGGGGCAGGGTGGCCAGTTGGTCATCCTGAAAGATACTAATGGACTAGATAGGTTTTTACACCATTCATCAGAGTTCTGATCAATAATACTCCTTTGTAATTACAGATGTACACCCAGTGGTCACTTTATTCGATACACCTGCACACTTGCTTTTTATTGTAAATATCTAATCAGCCAATCACATGGCTGTAACTCAATGCATAAGAGCATGCCGACATGGTCAGGAGGTCCAGTTGTTGTTCAGACCAAACATCAGAATGGGGGAGAAATGACTTTGACTGTAGAATCTTTGTTGGTGCCAGATGGGGTGGTTTGAGTACCCCAGAAACAGCTGATCTGGGACATTTGTTCACAACGGCCTTGAGTTTACAGGGAATGGTGATAAAAACAAAGCTTAAAAAAATCACCCAGTCAGCAGCAGTTCTGCGGGTGAAAACACCTTGTTAGTGAGAGAGGTCAGAGGAGAATGTCCTGACCGATTCAGGCTGACAGGAATGTGATAGTAACTCAAATAACCATGCGTTACATCAGTGGGGTGGAGCAGAACAACTCTAAAGTGGTTGGGCTTGGGGAGCAGAAGGTACCTAGTAAAGTGGCCATTGTGCATATCTAATCAATCGGGTTTAGGTTCCCTGTCTGTCTTGCAGAGATTTAAACTCTGTGTCTCAGGGTCATTCACAGAGGCTTTATGATTGCTAAGCGGTCACTTGGTCACTCTGCTATGTAATAGAGAATTATCTCCATAGGAAGTTATTTTTGTTTTGGAAGGCAGCAAATAGATTAAATAGTTGAGGATTTGCAACCACCTTCTTATGGCAAATTTGTGACTCAGGAGAGTCCATTTAGCCCATCATCTCAATGCTGGTCAGACTTAGTGCAGTTGATAATTCTGGAGCAGTGTTCCATCTATTTTAACATAGAACATTATAGTGCAGTTGAGCCTTTAGCCTACAATGTTGTACTGACTTTTTAGCCCACTCTAAGGTCAACCTAACCATGCCCTCCTACATAGCCCTCCATTTTTCTATCATCCATTTGCCTATCTAAGTTTATTAAATGTCCCTAATGTATCTGCCTCTACCACCACCCACTGTGTAAAATCCTTGGCTCTGACATTCTCCCTATACTTGTGCCAGTCACCTGAAAATGATGCTCCCTTGTATTATGCTCTGGGAAGCAGTCAATCTTTAGTGGGTGCCAATTAGTTCATGAGCACCATTGAAACTCTGGAACCATATTATCTACCGATATCTTTTATAAACCCTCTGATTCTCACAGCTACCCGGAGTACAACTCTTCCCACTCTGTCAGTCCCCTTCTCTCAATTCCTCTGTCTCCACTGCATCTGCTCTCAGGATGAGGCTTTTCATTCCAGAATTAATGAAATGTCCTTCTTCTACATTTCTCCACCATCAATGCTGCCCTTACCCACATCTCTTCCATTTCGCGCACGTCTGCCCTCACCCCATCCACCTGCCACCCCACCAGGGATAAGGTTTCTCTTGTCATTGCCTACTGTCCCACCAGCCTATGTGTCCAGCACATAATTCTCCGTAACTTCCACCATCTCCAACAGGATCCCATCACCAAGCACATCGTTCCCTCTCCCCCATTTTCTGCTTTCCGCAGGGATCGCTCCCTATGCGACTGCCTTGTCCATTCATCCCTCCCCACTGATTTTCCTCCTGGTATTTATTTTTGCAAGCGGAACAAGTGCTACACCTGCCCCTACACTTCCTCCCTCACTACCATTCAGGGCCCCAAAGAGTCCTTTCATGTGAGGCGACACTTCATCTGCGAGTCTGTTGGGGTCATGAGCTGTGTGTAGTGCTCCCAATGTGGCCTCTTGTATATTGGTGAGACCTGACGTAGATTGGGAGACCGCTTCGCCAGAGGAAATGGGATCTCCCAGTGGCCACCCATTTTAATTCCACTTCCCAATCCCATTCCGACGTGTCAGTCCAAGTCCTCTACTGCTGTGATGAGGCCACACTCAGGTTGGAGGAGCAACACTTTATATTCCGTCTGGGTAGCCTCCAACCCGATGGAATGAACATCGATTTCTCAAACTTGGGTAATTGACCCCCTGTTTTTCCATTTGCCATTCTCGTGTCACCCTCTCCCTTTATCTCCGTACCTGCCCCCCACTTGCCTCTGATGATTCACCCCCTTCCCTTTCTTCATGGCCTTCTGTCCTCTCCTATCAGATTCCCCCTTCTGCAGCCCCTTTCTCAGTTCTTTACTTCACTCCTCCCCTCTCCCGCTTTCAACTATCACCCACCACCTCGTACTTCTTCCTGCCCTCAGGAATGTACTCACAGATTGAGAGATGCCTCACCCCGGGCTGATCCAGTGAGATTTCCTAGCCAAGCATTGTATCTTGCACGAAGTTGACGTTTTGTCTGGATTCTCCAAGGGACTCAGCAAGCCTTAGAGTCTGGAGTCACGCTACGTGCTCTTGAGCTGACCCATAGCGAAGCCCGCGGCTGGGAACCTGCTGAAGCTGCAGTCAGGCTCAGACTGTACGTGCTGAAGGGTGAAGCAGCAGGGCAGATCAGAAACTTTGAGGCAGGGTTGGAATCTGAGCAAGACCCAGCACAGTATGCAGACGTATGCCACCCTGAATCAAATGCTTTTATAGCTGTATTCCTTTTCATGCTCCTGTCAGAAGACATCAAAGTGCATCCCAACCAAAGCAAACCCTTTACATTTGAAGTCAGTCACAGCTCAGAGTTCGAAGTAAATTTACCAAGGCACATGCATGTCACCGTATGCATTACTACCTTGAGATTCATTTTCTTTCAGACATTCACTGTAGAACGATAGAGCCAATTAAAAACTACGCATCAAGAGACAGCCAAACTGTACAAATAACAAAAATAAACAAATAAATAGAATCCTTTGAAAGTGAGCCGTTGGTTGCGCAATCAGTTCAGAGTTGAGGTGAGTGAAATTATCCAGGCTGGGTCAGGAGCCCGATGATTGATGAATAGTCATCACGAAGGAAATTATTTCATCTGAAACACAGGATACTCATTCAGTGCAGTTCCTGCTATTTCCTAATGCCTTTTTTTTTCCTGATTCTGGATTGAAGGTGTACATTTTTATTGTTTTAAATTGAAATGTATTGCTAAACTAGCAATTTATGCATTCAGACCAGGCGTCGTGAGCTTGCTCCTCCCTCTGGTGTAATTCTGCATGGTGATAAAGTGTAACATACATTGTCTCTCACATTGTGCATGGTTCCCCCCCCAACCCCAACCCCTTCTCCTCCCCCCCATCCCTCTCTCCGTCCCACCCACCCTCTGTTCCCTCTACTGCTGACCCTGACGTACAGGAGATTCAGGATGGACGCAGTGGGTCCTGTCATTCTGACCCTGACCCGAGTGTACTTCCCTTGGCAAGTGATAATTCTATTTATTCGGAACGTGTGATATTCTTTTCCCCCCATCGGATCGGTAGCTGAGATTTCAGTCTTCAGTTACCCGGCACTTACTAAGGAATGAGTTGCATGTTGGTCAAATGTTTTCTTTCCAAAATGCCAAATAAAAAGGCTATGGAAGCAAACTGCTGTGTCTAAATAACAGGTTTGCATTGCATGCATCGTTCTTCTTTCTGCTTCCTGTGGGATCTGCTAATCTGAAACCAGAAACAACCCAGATCATCTCATTGGCATTCAGTGCATTGGAGTGCCTGTAGGACCTTTGGATCGATAGTTACAAAATTAAAGAAAAATCGTGCTCTGCTTTAATGTGAGAAAAATATACCCAAGTCTGTTTCCCATTCTGAGATGGTACCCTTTGCAAAGCAGCTCCCCTTCAGATCTGTTGGTGTTCAGACTAGCTGTGTTCCACAGTGTCACAGACATGTTATTAACCACGCTATGCCTTCTCTCACCGCATTATGTTATATGTGTGTTTGTGAAACAGAATGCAAATACAGAATGGTTCAGGTGACTCATTGGTTTGATCCAATGGAGCAGTTCGATTGTTGGGGAGTTTTGCACAGTTAAGGAGGCTGGTTCATGGGTTCTGTCCGTCTGCATTCACGGCACGCAAGAAAGAGCATGTTTAACGTTAATCCAGTCGTGATAAATGACTGCAGACGAAATGTAAACTCACATGGTTTTAGTATTCTGCACCTTATCCACAGAATACTTTGTAGTCCTTCATCATCAGTACAGTGAGGTTAATTGGCAGAAATGTTACTATATTCTGTAAATGGACTGTCAGAGTGAAAGATTTATGCATTAAAACTGCCACAGGTAAATAATCTTCTAATAAGTCAAAGCTAACTCTTGTTCAGAAACCTCTTTGTGATGGGTTTAAGATGAAGCCAAGAAAATGTCCTGGCCAGGGCAATGACTGTAAAGATTTTTAGTTTTTCAAGGCGATGAGAGTACAGATTTTAGTTTTTGACTTAATTATTTTGTAATGCACTTAGACCATAAGACATAGGAGCAGAATTAGGCCATTCAGCCCATCAAGTCTGCTCTGCCATTTCATCATGGCAGGTTTATTATCCCTCTCAACCGGATTCTCCTGCCCTCTCCTTGTAAAACCTTGATGTCCTGACCAATCAAGAACCTGTCAGCCTCTGTTTTAAATATCCCTAATGACTTGGCCTTCACAGCTGTCTGTGGCAATGAATTCCACAGATTCACCACCCCATGGCTAAAGAAGTTCCTCCTCATCTCTGTTAAAAGGCCATCCTTCTATTCTGAGGCTGTGCCCTCTTGTCCTAGACTCCCTCGCCATAGGAAACACCCTCTCCACATCCACTCTATCCAGGCCTTTCGACATTCAATAGGTTTCAATGAGTTTCCCCCCCTTCCCCCACCATTCTTCTAAATTCTTGCGAGACAGGCCCAGATTCATGAAAGCTTCTCTGTCTTTTTCCAATATTTTTATTAATTTCTTGCATAAAAGAATACATAGTAAGATATATAATATATATCGATTACATTATATTGAAATCACAGATGAAGTGTAATTATCCCATATCCATATAGATTAAATTTAAACATAAAATTGAAAAGAAATAATTTTATTATACAAAAAATCTAAACACACTACCAGAAAAAAAACCAGCTGTTTGGTTTAAAAAAAGAAAAAGGAAAAAATCCTTAACATATAGTAAAAAATATTATTAGCCAACATCTGTGCTTAATAGCAAATCAAAGATTTTGAAAGTAATTCAAAAAAGGTTCCCCACAATGTTAAAAAATCTTGTCTAGGTTGAGAAATTGAATAGTGAATCTTCTCTAAATCTGAGCAAGAAAGCTTCTCATACATTAACCCTTTCAATAGTTTTCAATGACAGCCCCCTTATTTTAATATTAATTACTTTTCTGGGATGGGGGTCATCACAGGGAAGCCCGGCATTTATTGTTCTAGAGGCTCGTTTAACCTTCCTGAATCACTGCAGGCCTTCTGGTGCAGGTAGCTCTCATATTGCTGTTGGAGAGGGAATTCCAGAGTTTAGACCCATGAAGAGATGGAGAATAGTTCTGGATCGGGATGGTGTGTGAATTGGAGGGGAGCCAACCTCCAAAAGGAGATGTTTCCATCCTTGGCAGCTCCAGTAACAACTTGGCCTCAAAGATGAGGACTCAGTGCAGCTTAACTTGCGAAATGTCAATGCTGTTGTTAGTAGAGATTCAAGGTTCAAAGTAAATTTATTTTCAAGGTATGTATATGTCACTGTGGCGACCCTGAGATTCATTTCCTTGCAGGCATTCACAGTAGAACAAAGAAATACAGTAGAACCAATGAAAAGCCACACACAAAGACGGACAGACAATCAATGTGCAGAAGAAGACAAACTGTGTGAATGCAAAAAAAAGACATAATAATAAATAAATGAGTAAAGAAATAATACTGAGAACATGAGTTGTAGAGTCCTTGAAAGCGAGTTGATAGTCGTGGGATCAGTTCAGAGTTGAAGTGAGTGAAGTTATCCTCACTCGTTCAGGAGCTTGATGGCTGATGGGTAATAACCGTTACAGAACTTGGTGATGTGAGGTCTTACCTCCTCCCCAATGGCGGCAGTGAGAAGGGAACATGGTCTGGATGATGAGGGTTACTGATGACAGATGCTGCTTCCTTGTAGATGTGCTCAATGGTGGGGAGAGTTTGCCTGTGGTGGACTGGGCTCTCTGCTGAGATGACACAAAACTGCAAACAAAATCTATGAAAAACTACACACAAACAAAGACTAGCAAACAATTTGTAAAAGAAGACACATTATGCAGATAAAGCAAAGTACATGAATGGTACTGAGAATATGAATTGTAGAGTCTTTGAAAGTGAGTCCATAGCTTGTGCAGTCAGTTTGGTGCTGAGCTGAGTGAAGTTATCCACACTGGTTGAGGTGGCAACGCCTGGAGACCCAGGTCAGACAATGGAGTTAGGATATTAGGAGAGAAAGAGGCTTCAGGGGATAGATGGGCAATCTGAAGAAAATGGGTGGGCTGTGCCTTTAACTGGGTTTGATTGATCGTCAGGTCCTAAGGGATGGAAATAAGTTGGCTCAGATGGAGGAGGCACCACTCTTTCCAGGAGAAGCTATCAAAGCAATTGGTAAGTGTTGTACTCTTTTATCGCTTTTTACCTCAATTTTAATAAAACTTCATGAAAATAATCACCGTTGATGATGAAAGCTTTTACATATGATGTACAGTACTACCAATTTAAAACCAAATAGGGCCACTCAGAGGCCACTTCAGAATACTCTGTCTTTCTTGGTTTGTAAAGGGCCCCTTATATATATAATGTGCATATTAGAAAATTCCATCTTCTAGTTTATTACAGCACTGTGGTATGGAAACGATTTTTCATTGATGTATTATGGGGTGTTACGTATTATGAGACCATAAGACATAGGAGCAAATTAGGCCATTCAGTCTGCTCTGCCATTTCATCCTGGCTGATTTATTATCCCTCTCAATCCCATTCTCTGGACTCCTACCCCCTACTCATAACCTTTAACACCCTCACAAATCGAGAACCTACTAACTCCCACAGCTACCTAGAGTATTCCTCCTCCCATCCCGTCTCCTGCAAAAATGCTATCCCTTTCTCTCAATTCCTCCGCCTCCGCCGCATCTGCTCTCAGGATGAGGCCTTTCATTCCAGGACAAAGGAGATGTCTTCCTTTTTTAAAGAAAGGGGCTTCCCTTCGTCCACTATCAACTCTGCCCTCCATCGCGTCTCCTGTATTTCACGCACCTCTGCCCTCACCCCATCCCCCTGCCAGCCCACCAGGGATAGAGTCCCCCTGGTCCTCACCTATCACTCTATCAGCCTACAGATCCAACACATAATCTTCTGTAATTTCTGCCACCTCCTACGTGATCCCACCACCATCCACATCTTCCCCTCCCCCCCACTCTCGGCTTTCCGCAGGGATCGCTCCCTACGCGACTCCCTTGTCCATTCATCCCCTCCATCCCTCCCCACGGACCTCCCTCCGGGCACTCAACCCTGCAAACGGAAGAAGTGCTACACCTGCCCCCACACTTCTTCCCTCACCACCATCCCAGGCCCCAGACAGTCCTTTCAGGTGAGGCACCACTTCACCTGCGAGTCAACTGGGGTGATATACTGAATCTGGTGCTCCCGATGTGGCCATTTATACATTGGGGAGACCCGCCGCAGACTGGGAGACCGTTTCGCCGAACACCGGTGCTCGGTCCTCCAGCAGTGGCGGGATCTCCCCGTGGCCACACACTTCAGTTCCACAGACCACTCCCACTCCGACATGTCTGTCCATGGCCTCCTCTACCGTCAAGATGAGGCCACACGCAGGTCGATGGAGCAATACCTTATCTCCCGCCTAGGTAGCCTCCTTCCTGCTGGCATGAACATCTAACTCACTGACCTTCATTGATACCCCTGCCCCCCACCCTTACCCCATCCCTATCTATTATTTTAGTCTGGTTCTCTTTCTCTCTCTTTTTCCCCCCTCACTATAATCTCTCCCCCCAGCCCTACCTTTCTTTCTCTTTTATTTCCCATAATTCTCCAGCTTCCCCCTAGCCCATTTCCCTCCAGCCTATCACTTTCCAGCTCTCTACTTCATCCCTCCCCCCACTTCTTATCCCCCCTTGACCATCCCATGTTACTTCACTCCTGATGAAGGGTTTCGGCCCGAAACGTTGTTATTACCTCCTCCCATAGATGCTGTCTGGCCTGCTGAGTTCTGCCAGCATTTTGTGTTTTTTGTTTTTTGTTTTTTAAGAACCTGTCATCCTCTGTTTTAAATATATGCAATGACTTGGCCTCCACAGCCATCTGTGGCAATGAATTCCACAGATTCACCACCCTCTTGAAAAAGAAATTTTCCTCATCTTTGTTCTAAAGGGACACCTTTCTATTCTGAGGCTGTGCCCTCTGGCCCTAAGCTCCCCCACTACAGGAAACATCATCTCCACATCCACTTTATTTAGGCCTTTCAATATTTGATAGGTTTCAATGAGATCTCCCTACCCCTATTCTTCTAAACTTCAGCGAGTACAGGCCCAGAGCCATCAGACACTCCTCATATGTTAACTCTTTCATTCCCGGAATCATTCTTGTGAACTTCCTCTGAGCACTCTCTGGTGCTAGCACATCCTGTCTTAGAGTGTGGGGCCAAAACTACTCACAATATCCCAAGTGCGGTCTGTCCAATGTCCTATAAAGCCTCAGCATTGCAGCTTTGCTGCTGTTATCAAGAATGAAGTCCCACTCTCCCCTGCACTGACAACCCCCACTTTCCCATTTCTCCATTGGCTTGGTCCCACCTTCTGCTCATGATGTCAAAAAATGTTGGAATAAAAAGGACGTAACTCTAAAGATCAGTGATGGAATTTAATTGGAGATCAGGATTAAGGGGTTGAATAGCCTCCTCTTTGTTTCTTCCTTTGGTACGAAGCACAGCTGTAATGTTTTCAAATTGGTCTGGGCATTAAATGATCACACACAAAATGCTGGAGGAACTGAGCAGGTCAGGCAGCATCTATGAAGAGGAATAGAGTCGATGTTTTAGGACAAGACCCTCCATCGGGATTCAACCCGAAACACCAGATGTTTATTTCTCACCATAGATGCTGCCTGACTTGCTGAGTTGAATTGAATTGAATTGACTTTATTACTTACATCCTTCATATACATGATGAGTAAAAATTTTACGTAACGTCTCCGTCTAAATGTGACCTGTGCAATTTATACTAATTTATAATAAGTAGTATGTACAATGGGACAGTCAGTATAACATAGAAATACAGGTGTATCAACATGAGTTAATCAGTCTGATGGCCTGGTGGAAGAAGCTGTCCCGGGGCCTGTTGATCCTGGCGTTTATGCTGCGGTACCATTTCCGGGATGGTAGCAACTGGAACAGTTTGTGGTTGGTGTGACTCGGGTCCCGAATGATCCTTCGGGCCCTTTTTATGCACCTGTTCTTGTAAATATTGTGAATAGTGGGAAGTTCACATCTACAGATGCACTGGGCTGTCCGCAACACACTCTGCAGAGTCCTGCGATTGAGGGAAGTACAGTTCCCATACCAGGCAGTGATGCAGCCAGTCAGGATGCTCTCAATTGTGCCCCTATAGAAAATTCTTCCAGCATTTGTGTGTGTTACTCTAGAATTCCAGCATGTGCAGAATCTCCTGTTATTGAGTGATAGCAGTTACTTTATGTTGGAATTGGTGATTCCTGACTTCCCGTCTTCCCCTCCACACATTTTTACACATTTACTGTTTCCTGATGTAAATTGATTTTTTATTGTCTCAGGTATGAGGAAAAACGTGTTGCATGCCACTTATATGGATAATTTCACTACAACAGTGCGTTGAGGTAGTGGGGCCATAGAAAAGTACAGCACAGAAACAGGCCCTTTGGCCCATCTAACCTGTGCTGAACCATTACAGGCAATATCAAAATGCATAATAGAGTGTAGCAGTTACAGAGAAAGTGCAGTGCTGCCAGACAAGGTCATAACGAGGCAGACTATGAGGTGAAGAGCCCATTTTATTGTATCAGGAAACAGTTCAATAGTCTTATAACAATGGGATAGGCAGGCTCTATTGAGCAGAGGTGGGTGTATTCAGGCTTCTTATATGTACTCTCTGATGGGTGGGACAAAGAGAGAAGGTCCAGGGTGCATGGGGTCGTTGCTATTATACTAGCTGTTCTACCAAGGGATCGAGGAGTGTGGATGAAGTCCATCAAGGGGAGGCTGTTGTGAATCCAGCCTTCCTCTGATCTTTGCCTGCACTTTCCCCATCTTCAAATCCTCGTGAAACTTGTTTTCTTTAATATGTGATTGTACTCTTTTCCCTGCAAAATCCTTTCCTTAGTTCATTATGACATAGAAGGACTCCCCAAGACTATGGTGGATCACAGAGCAATCACGTTTCCCCACTAGTTTCCCCTCCCCATAGCCTGTCATCCCCACTTTCACAGCAAGTCAACAACCTGCAGCAATCGGGGCAAATTTCAGTTAATGAGCAACTAATAAAACCAGCCCATTTCTTTGGGAATGTGAGCATCAAGGGAAAGTGCTTATGGACAGAGGGGGAAGGTACAGACCCCTTAGAGGCAGCATCGGAGGTCGGGATTGAACTTGGGTCCCTGGAGTTGTGAGATGGCGGCATTCTCCGCTGTGCCACAGCGCTGTTCTATCTCTTTTTCGTTCCTTGTGTCCTCTCGACTGATTTACTTTTAATGAGCAAGTTATAAACGTATAAAAAGTGACAGAACAGATGTCAACCAATATATTCTGTAGATCACCACACACAGAATACTGCAGGAACACTGTAAGCCATCTATCTGCTTCTATGAGGGGGACAAACAGTCGATGTTTCAGGCTGGGGCCCTTCATCAGGACTGGAAAAGAAGGGGGCAGAAGCCAGAGTAAGAAGATAGGGGAGGGGTGAGTGGAAGGACTACAAGCTGGCAGGTGATAGGGAAGACCACGTTGTATGGGGAGGTGAAGTAAGAAGCTGTGAGGTGATAGGTGGAAAGGTGTAGGGCTGAAGAAGAAGGAGTCTGATAGGAGAGCAGAGTGAACCATGGGAGAAAGGAAAGGAGGAGGGGGACCAGGGAGGTGATGGGCAGGTGTGGGGAGGAGAAGCGGTGAGCAAGTATGGGGGAATGGAAAAAGACAGAAGGAGGGACGGTGGAAGTTGGAGAAATCGATTTTCATGTCATCAGGTTGGAGGCTATCCAGATGGAATACGAGATGCTGCCCCTTGAACCTGAGTTTGGTCTGATTGCGGCAGTAGAGGAGGCCATGGACACAGGCATACCAGAATGGCAATGGGAATGGGAAGTCGAATTGAAATGAGTGGCCACCAGGAGATCCTGCCTTTTGTGGTGGACGGAGCGAAGGTGCTCGATGAGGGGTAGAGATATTTTCTTGCCAGGTGTGCAAACTGGTGAAATGAGGTAGAGAAATAGAGTTTTGAAATTCGTGTGTTTTCTCCATAGCCAAAGACGTCACATACATTTGCCCTTTTATTGGAGCCATCAGTGGGACACTGACTTTGACTAACTACAAACTGTACTTCAAAAGCGTGGAGCGTGTAAGTTCAACAGGCCTCATGCGAGTCCTTGGATTTCAATGGACTCCTAAAATCAAAGCCATTAATTCTTGTAATTATTAATTATCTAGCCAGAAGTCAAGGTGGATGCCATTGCTATACAGGTGTCCCCCGCTTTACGCCACTTTGCTTTTACAAAAGGCTTACATTAGTAACCTGTTTTTGCATTACAAAGAGGATTTTCGCTTTTATGAAAATTTTTCCCATATAAATTAATGGTTCTTCACTTTACGCCATTTCGGCTTAAGAAAGATCTCATAGGAACGCACTACCTTTGTAAAGGGGGGGGGGGCACCTGTATTTAAAATAAATAAAATTCTGAGCTGTGTGTTTCTCTGATTTGCGGGTTGGCTTAACAAAAAAACAATATCCTCATTTACAACTTTGCGATCATCGAAGATGTCTTCAAAAAATTCCCTCTTTCCAATTCACTCCTCCCATATCCTACGACTCCCCTGCACACTAAGGGCAATTTACTACGGTTAATTAATCTACCATCATTTATCCATCTTCCATCATTAATCTTAATGATGGAAGGTGGCATCCAAAATTAAAGACTCCCACCATCCAGGACGTGCCCGCTTTTCTCATTGCTACCATCAGGAAGGTGGTACAGGAACCTGAAGACACTCACTCAACATTACAGGAACAGCTTCTTCCCCTCCACCATCAAATTTCTGAATGGACAATGAACCCATGAACACCACCTTACTATTTTTTGCACACTTTTTGCAATACTCAGTTAAATGCATTAATAAGTATATTTACATTTCTTATTGTAAATTATAGGTTTTTGTGTATTACACTTCATAGTAAATTTTACGTATTGTACCGTACTGCTGCTGAAAAACAAATTTCACGACATATGTCAGTGATAAGAAAACTGATTCTGATTATATTCCAGGATCCCCCTTTCACACTTGATGTTCCACTTGGGGTCGTGAGCCGTGTTGAAAAAATTGCTGGTGTTCAAGGTCACGGTGCTAGTTCCTGTGGCCTGGAGATCGTGTGTAAGGTAAAATTTCCAGACTTTGTGTCACTGTTCAACATCAGCAAGTGCTGCCAGACTCTGCAGGTTAGGGAGTAGTATTGTGAGTGGAGTCTGTGTTTGTACCTTTCTGTTGCCCCCTTCCAGAATATAACCATATAACCATTACAGCACGGAAACAGGCCATCTCGGCCCTTCTAGTCTGTGCCGAATGCTTACTCTCACCTAGTCCCACCTACCTGCACTCAGCCCATAACCCTCCATTCCTGTCCATATACCTATCCAATTTTTTTAAATGACAAAATCGAACCTGCCTCTACCACTTCTACTGGAAGCTTGTATGCAGTGACCCTTTGAGTTTCTGCCTTCCTCTGCACTTTGCAGTAATGTGGAAAGCACATTTTAATTTGCTGGTGCACTTAACCGTATAGCAGTTTGTATTTCATTTTGCTTCAACTGATTTATAGAGTCATAGAAGGTCCTGGAACTTGGCCCTTCAGCCCACCAATACTGTGCTGACCATCATCATCCAGTTTACACTAATCCTACTTTAACCTATTCTGCCAATCATCTCTCCATCAACTTCTTGGGAGCACCTAGTGGGAACCTGGCGAACATGCAAACTCCACACAAACAGACTGAGGTTGGGAGTGAAGCCGAGTCTCTGCCAGGCTATGCCACCTTATGGTCCAGAGCTTGTGCACTTTAGCATTCCCTGGCTTAGCTGGTCTTTAGATATTCATTGCAGAACGTGACATGCAATGGCAGCATCTATTCAGAAAGAGTTATTCTCCTACAACCTTCAGGCTCCCGAAACAGCGTGGATGACTTCTGTCACCTCAACACTGAACTGATTCCACAACCTACAGACCCACTTTCAAAGACTCAACAGTTCATGATCTCGATTTTTAGCTACCTGTTTATCGCACAATTGAGTACAGGGTAGTCACCATACACTACCCTGAGATTCATTTTCTTGCGGGCCTTCACAGTAGAACAAAGAAATACAATGGAATCAATGAAAAACGACACATAACAACTGACAAGTAACCATTGTGCAAAAGAAGACAGACTGCAAAAACTAAATAAACAAGCAAATAAATAAATAAACATTGAGAACATGAATTGTGGGATCTTTGAATCTCAGTCTATAGGTTGTGTTCATTTTGGTGCTGTGGTGAGTGACGTTGTCTGTGCTGGTTCAGCAGCCTGACAGTTGTAGGATAAGAGCTTCCTGAGCTGGAGCTGGGAATTTGTCTCTTGCACGTTGGTTCATGGTCAGTCTTTGTTTATGCATACGTTTTTTAAAATAAATTCTATTGCACTTCTTTAGTTTCACGAGAAGGTCTTACTGTGTTCAATTCTGGTCACCTCATTATAGGAAGGATGTGGAAGCTATGGAGAGGGTGCAGAGGAGATTTACCAGGATGTTGCCTGGTTTGGAGAACAAGTCATATGAAGCAAGGCTAGCAGAGCTGGGACTTTTCTCTTTGGAGCGTAGAAGAATGAGAGGGGACTTGATAGAGGTCTACAAGATTATGAGAGGCATAGATAGGGTGGATAGTCAGTACCAGTTTCCCAGGGCACCAATAGCAAACACCAGAGGGCATATGTACAAAATTAAGGGAGGGAAGTTTAGGGGAGACATCAGGGGTAAGTTTTTTTACACAGAGGGTTGTGAGTGCCTGGAATGACTTGCCAGGGATGGTGGTGGAGGCTAAAACATTAGGGGTTTAGGAGCCTCTTGGACAGGCACATGGATGAAAGAAAAATGGAGGGTTATGGGGTAGTGTGGGTTTAGTACTTTTTTTAAGGATTATATGGGTCGGCACAACATGGAGGGCTGAAGGGCCTGTACTGTGATGTAGTGTTCTAAAATGAATCTGAGGGTAGTATATGGGGATAAATACATACTTTGATTATAAATTTACTTTGATTTATGGCCCACCCCAAATGCCTCTGAATTGCAGAGGTAGTTTCAGGTTGACCACTGAAGTCGTGTGTAGGCCGCACCAGCAGCTGAAGGCAGGTTTTCTTCCCTGAATGGCAGCTGTGAGCCAGGTTAGTTTCACAATAAGGAGAGGTTGGATAAATTTGGGTTGTTTTCTCTGGAGCGGCGAAGGCTGAGTGAAGATCTGATAGATTATGAGAGGCAAGGAATGGAGGAGAGAGGCGATACCTTTCTCTCTGGGTGAAATGTCTAACACTGCAGGGCATATATTTAAGGGGAGAATGGGTAACTTCAAGGGCAATGTGTGGGGTATGTTTTTATACACACAGAGTTTCAGATCCAGTTTGAAATTTATTTATCACATGTATCATGTACATCGTAACGCGTCCTTGAGAGTGTAGGTATCCGGAGCACACTGCCTGGGTTGGTAGTGGAGGCAAATATGGTAGCTGTGTTTTAGAGGCTGTTACATAAACACCTCATCTTCAGTGAATGGTGGGATACGGGCAGAAGGGATTAGATTTGTTCAACATTCAATTACTATTTAAATTAGTTTGACACAACATCGTGGGCTGGAAGTCTGTTCCTGTGCTGTAATTCCTGTGCTCTAACAATCTGGTATTTTCACGGTTCAAGTTTATTTGTTACGTGTATATTGAAACGTTCAGTGAAGTGGGTTCATTGTGTTAACAACCAACACAACCGAGGGTATGCTATGGGCAGCCTGTAAGTGTCACCACCATTCTGATGCCAACGTAACATGCCCACAATGCTCGGCAGAACAACATAGAACCCAACAAGCAGCAAAACAACAACAGCAAAGCAAGCTTCTTTCCTCCCTTCCACCCAGATGTGTTTCTTTTTAAAACAAGGTCCACATTTAATTGCATGGATTTAAATTCTCCAACGTCCTGTGTTTTTCATTATTTCTGGAAGTGATTTGACATGATGTTGCCCAACTTTTTCAACAGGATATGAGAAACCTACGGTTTGCTTACAAGCAGGAAGAACATGCCAAACTGGAGATCTTTGAGAATCTTACCCTGTATGCCTTTCCTGTCTCAAAAAACTTGGTAAGTTTGCCTGCCAGTGCGATGTGTTGGAATTCATTTTAGAATTGGAATTCATTTTAGAACAGTGGCTCTCCCTGAAGGGAGAGTAGGGAAGGCAAATGCAATATTAGTGGGAGACACGGTAGCATGATACACACAAAATGCTGGAGGAACTCAGCGGTCCCGATGAACGGTCTCGGCCTGAAACGTCGACTTCCTCCAGCATTTTGTGTGGATTACTTTGACTTCCAGCATCTGTAGGCTTTCTCTTGTTTATGGCGAGGTAACATAGTGCTTAGCACAACGCTTTACAGTACCAGCGACCCGGGTTCAATTCCTGCCGCTGCCTGTAAGGAGTTTGTATGGTCTCCCCGTGACTGCGTGGGTTTCCTCTGGGTGCTCTGATTTCCCCTCTCAGTCCAAAGGTGTACTGTTTGTTAGGCTAATTTGTCATGATAAATTTTCCTGTGGTTAGCTAGGGTTAAATCGGGGGTTGCTAGGTGCCAAGGGCCAGAAGGACCTGTTCCGCACTGCAATCCCAATAAATAATTAAAAATCATTTTGAGAGGACTAGAATATAAAAGCAAGGATGTTATCCTGAGGCCTTATAAGGCTTTGGTCAGACCACATTTGGAGTATTGTGAGCAGTTTTGGGACCCAAATCAAAGAAAAGTTATGCCGGCATTAGAGATGGTCCAGAGGAGGTTTATGGGAATAGTCCTAGGAATGAAAGGGTTAATGTATGAGGAGCATTTGATGGCTCTGGGCCTGTACTCATTTTAAGGGGTGATCTCATTGAAACCTGTCAAATATTGAAAGGCCTAGACTGGATGTAGAGAGGATGTTTCCCTTAGTGAGGGACTCTAGGACTCGGGGCACAGCCTCAGAATACGAGCATGTCCTTTTAGAACAGAGATGAGGAGGAATTTCTTTACCCAGGGGTGGTGTGTCTGGAATTTGTTGCCACAGCTGGCTGTGGAGTTCAAGTCATTGGGTGCATTTAAAGTGGAGGTTGATAGGTTCTTGATTAGTCAGAGTGCCAAAGGTTACAGGGAGAAAGCAGGAGAATAGGGTTGAGAGAGGAAAATAAATATGACATGATTGAATGGCAGAGCTGAATTGTTGGGCCAATGGCCTAAATTTGCTCATATGTCTTATGGTTTTATAGTCTAGAATGCTACTGGCCTGATTAAGCCCGATTAACCGGAATCCACTGTATTTAGAACTGTAAAGAAGAAGGAAGAAAAGAACTTCTATGATCCAGTATAGCCATGTTCTGCAGTCAGCAGGAAGGGCATTGTTTTCAGATATAACGACAAAAATTGCTTAGACTCTTGCTTGTTGAAGGTGGTTGTTGGCCAGTCCCAGGTCTGAGTGAGGCCTGGGTCTAGATTGTATCATTTGCTGAAAGGTTACAAATGGAACTGATCATCGTGCTGTCATGCCCTCTTCCGATCCTATGATTCAGATTTAGATTCCGTTTTTATCACACATACACTGAAAATACAGTGAAATGCGACTTTTGCATTAACAACCAATACACCCAAGGGTGTGCTTGGAGCAGCCGGCAAACGCCTCGTTCTGGCGGCTGCATCGCATGGCCACCGTTGTCAGCAGAACAACAACAAAGCAAACTCCTTTCCCAGCCGCTCACTCCTTACCTCCATCTCTCTTCCTCTCCCTCTTTCTCTCTGTCCCTCCATCTCTCTTCCTGACCCCCCCTTTTCCTGTTTTCCTCTCCTTCTCCCTTCCTCTCCCTCTCACTACCTCTCCTTTTCCCCTCCCTATCTCTTCTCTCTCACTCCATCTTCCTCCTTTTCCCTCTTCCTCCTCCTTCCTTCCTCTCCCTCCTCCTCCCTTCCTCTCCCTCTCCCTTTCCCCGCTTCTCACTCTCGCTCCCACCTCTTTCTCTCTCTTTTCTCACCCCTTCCCTACCTCCCTTACTCCCTTTTAATTTCTCTCTCTCCATCTCACTCACTCTCTCCTCCTTTCCCTCACTGTCTTTCTCTCTCTCTCTCTCCTTTCCTCTCTTTCTGTTTTCCAAGGACACCTTTGCCTCCTAAACACCTTCTCCCTCCAGTCTCTCTGCCCCTGTCCTGACCCGTGGCACAACGTGTTAGTATACCCAGGGCATGCACCTGCTGACCGCAGACGGTGCTGTGTACTCATTTAATGATCAGAGGTACACTCCAGGATATTCAGTCAGCCTCATTAGGCATGTAGCTAATGTGTTGGACTATTATCATCATCGTCATTAGGTGCTGCGTCAGTCACTACAGTACATGGGGATTCCTCGTGTTTTTAAATAAGTAAAAGAATGTGCTGGATAGATGTAGGAAGACAGGCAGCATTAGACAGAAACAGAGTTCAGCAGCATTTTGCTTTGGTCTCAAGGCTGCTGTTCCAAGTAGCATATGTATTCAATAATGAAATGCTGTCTTGCTGAGCCTCTGTGTTCTTTGTTCCCATGTAGCCACTTTTTGCAATGAAATACAAAGAGGACTTCCCGGTGCAGGGTTGGAAGGTGTACGACCCTGTTGCAGAATATAAAAGACAGGTCGGTCAATTATGTTTCTTTTGGTTTCCACAGACTCTAGAGCAAGGATGGTTTTTTTTAAACAATGTGTGCTTTATTTAATGTATTTATTTATCACATGTCCATTGCAGCATACACTGAATTGTGTCATCTGTGTTGACAGCCAACACAAGTTTTCTCTTCTAGCTCCTGAGCTGGAGTTGGTAACGGCTGTAATTTTGAGGTGTGTTGGGTCAGTATCTCCGTCATACCACACGTTCATAGACCAACTTTCATAGTCCTGACTCACCATAGCAATGGAATGCGACCACAGAGTTGTGGACACAGCTCAGCTCATCACAGAAACCTCCTCCCCACTGTGGACTCTTCCTACACTCCTCATTGCCTCAGTAAAGCAGCCCGTGCATTTAAAAACCCTACCTACCCCTGAGGGTAGCAGGGTGGAGATACAGCTCTACCAAAGGATGTGTAAGGCACTCCTTCCCTCTGCTAGCCTGCAGGTCACCCTACGGCAAAGGTAGCCACCCCCGATCAGGGTCACAGGAAGCCATTGGAGCAGTGGTAGATGGTCATATGAGGAGCTGGTACATATCACAAGTCCTGGTTATGAAGCCAGGCAGAGTATTGAAAATGGCTGGGGTGACCTGTCTTGTAAAGGCACTGCCCAGAAGAAGGCAATGGCTAACCACTTCTGCAGAAAACTTTGCCGAAGGTTTGGAAAGACCATGATGGCCCATGTCATATGACATGGTACATAACGAACAAATGAACCTACACCAGACACTCTGTCTTCTCTCCTCTCCCATCGGGCAGAAGATACAAAGCTGAAAACATATGCCACTAAGGTCACGGACCCAGAAAAGTTCTGCAGATGTCCGATTTGGTTGAAGGTTAAATGTTCAGCAGTGAAATGGAGACGCAAGGGACTGCAGATGCTGAAATCTAAGGGATAGGGGTGACCTGAAATATTGACGATTTCTTTCACTGACACAGATGCTGCTCGACATGCTGAGTTCCTCCAGCGGTTTGTTTTCTGCTCAAAGTTCAGCAGAATTTTGTTTCGGCCTTTTGTTTTGGAACTTTTATTTTCCTTTCCAAAACAAAGAAAAGAGCTACAGAGAGAGGTGGCTACAGCTCAGTCTGCCACAAGAAAAGCACTGCCCACCATTGAGCATATTTACTCTGCTCTCACGAGAACCCCTACCATCTAGTCCATGCTCTCTTCTCGTTATTTGTCAGTCAGGAAGTAGAGGAGCTTTAGCTCCCACACCACCAGGTTCAGGAACAGTTATTACCCTTCAACCATCAGGCTCCTGAACCAATGTGGATAACTTCACCCACCTCAACTCTGAGCTGATTCGACAACCTACAGACTCACCTTCAAGGATGTTGAACTCATGTTCTAAGTATTATTTAATTTTTATTTGCAGAATTTGCCTTCCTTTGCATATTGGTCTTTGTTTATGCCTATTTTTTCATAAAGTCTATTGTATTTCTTTATTTTCCCATAAATGTCGGCAGGAAAATGAATCGCAAGGTAATATATTGTGACATATGTGTACTTTGGCAATAAATTCACTTTGACTTTTAAAAAATATTGTCATAGGGCCTGCCAAATGAAAGCTGGACAATATCTAAAGTCAACAGTAACTATGAACTCTGTGACACATACCCGGCAATTGTGGTCATACCAACCAGCGTCAAGGACGATGACCTTTGCAAAGTGGTAGCTTTTCGGGCCAGTGGCCGATTCCCGGTAAGTTGTTGTTTGCTGTGCACCATTTAAAGCTGAGGCTGATAGGTTCCTGATTAGTAAGTGTGTCAAATTTTACATTGAGAAGGCAGGAAAATGGGGTTAAGAAGGATAATAAATCAGCAATGATCGAATGGTGGATCAAACTCGATGGGCTCAATGGCCTAATTATGCTCCTATGTCTTATGGTCTTATGGTTCATATCTCAATGATGTACACAGTTTTGGTCACCTACATGCAGGAAAGATGTAGATAAGGTTGAAAGAGTATGGAGAAAATTTACAAGGATGTTGCCGAGTCTTTAGGACTTGAGTTATAAGGAAAGCTTGAATAGGTTAGGACTTTATTCTTTAGAGCATAGAAGACCGAGGGGAGATTTGATGGAATAAAATTATGAGGTTATGATTATAGCTAAGCTAAATGTAAGCAGGCTTTTTCCACTGATGTAGGGTGGGATTACAATAAGAGGTCGTGGGTTAAGGGTGAAAGGTGAAAAGGTTAAGGGGAACATGAGGGGAAACTTCTTGTTTACAGGAGTTGGCACACCCACATTGTAGTTTCACAGGCTCTGGTGGGCTAAAGTAGCTGGAACACGAGAGCTGTCCGGGACACTGCACTGAAACTGAAGCAGCTAATTTCTCAGCTCTGTGGTTACCCTTACTCATTCCCACAGCTGGCAAGTTTTTGATTCCAACTGTATGTTATATTCCCTCACAACTCCGATGTGGGAGTGAAATCAGCCTCATCCTTTACCGTCTCTGCGAGTGTCACATGGCACGCAGCGTTCCCTCAAATAGAGCCCAAACAAGGTGGTTGCTGAATGTTCTTTCCCTCGCTTGACGGTCCAAGAATGATTAACCAACTATTGTGATAGAGGCAAAAAGAAATTTCTTCAGTCATTCGGAATTCTCCAAAGAAGAGGGCCGAGGAGGCTCTGAGTTAGAGTGCAGGTCAGCAGGTTTTGTTTATTAGTGGAATCGAGGGATATGGTGTCAGTGCAGGAAAGCAACACTGAAGTTATCAAAGATCTTATCAAAGTGTAGAGCAGGTGAGAGAGGCCAAATGATTAAACTTGTTTCATCCTCAGGGCCTGTAGTTGTACAAGACATAAGTGAGGCCACACGTGGAGTGTTGAATCAGAATCAAAGGTTTATAAGGTTCATAGGTTCATTTAATTGTGTGTAATTGCACGTGTGCAGTATAGAACTCTGAGATTTGTCTTCTCCAGGTAGCCACGAAACAAAGAAAACCTTGGAAGTCATTCAAAAAGAAACATCAATCACTTCCCCAACACAAAAAACACTTAGAAATTGGCAACAAGAGCATCAATCCCTCTCCCCCACACAGAAAAACAAATCGGCAAACTGCAAGAATATCAAACCCCAGCACCCTCCTGCACAAAAAAAAGTGACAAATCACGCCACAATTAAATTGCTCAAAATTAAATGGGCGAAAATACACAATATAAAAGACATAAAACCGAAAGGAGTCCAGTCCAATCTATATATCGCAGAATTTTGGTAACTTCTGACAGCCTCGCTGGAGAGACCTCGAATGCAGAGGCATCAGAACAGAGGTTGATCACTTTTATTATCGCTGACGTATGACATGAAATTTGTTTAGGGTGTTGCTAGGACTTGAGTGACTGAGTTATGGGGTGAATTGGACATGCGAGGATCACAGAATGATGCTATAGAGGTGTATAAAAATCTTGAGGGTCTTAGATAGGGTGAATGAATGAAGTGTTTTTCCCAAAGGTGGGAAATCAAGAACTAGAGGGCGCACTTTAAGTTGAGAGGGGAGAGACTTAATAGCAACTTGTGAACCACAGTTTTTACACAGAGGGCAGTTTGCATTTACAGCGGGCTGTCAGAAAGTGGCTGAGGCAGGTACAATAACAACTTTCAAAAGGCATTTGGACAGGTACAAGGATAAGAAACTTTTAATGGCATATCTTGGATGAAGGGTCATTTTTCAGCAAATTTGCGGATGACACCAGGATTGGAGGGCGTAGAGGACCGTGAGGAAGGCGATCAAATTTTGCAGCGGGATCTGGACCAGCTGGAAAAATAACAGATGGAATTTAATGCAGACAAGTATGAGGCATTGCACTTTGGGAGGACAAACCAGGATAGTTTACATGGTGAGTGGTAGGGCATTGTGGAGTGTGGTGGAACAGAGAGATATGGGAGTACAGATCCATAATTCCTTGCAATTGGCGTCAAAGCTAGATAGGGTCATAAAGGGAGCTCTTGGCACATTGGCCTTCATAAATTAAAGAATTGAGTACAGGAGTTGGGATGTTATGTTAGTTGTAGAAGGCATTAGTGAAGCTAAATTTAGAGTATTGTGTGTAGTTCTGGTCACCTATCTCTGGCAAATATATTTATAATATTGAAAGAGTGCAGAGGTGTTGCTGGTCTTGAGGACCTGCAATAACGGGAAGATTGAATCTATCCCTAGAGCATAGGAGAATAAGGGGAGATTTGATAGAGGCTACAAAATTGTGAGGGATACAGTATAGATAAGTTAAATGCAACCTGGTTTCCCACAGAGGTTGGGTGAATCTAGAACTAGAGGTCGTGGGTTAAGCGTAAAAGGTGAAATATTTAACAGGAACATGAAGGGGAGCTTCTTCACTCAGACGGTGGTGCGAGTGTGGGATGAGCTGCTGATGGAAATGGTGGATGCGGGTTCAGTTGCAACACTTAAGAGAAGTTTGGCTAAGTACACAGAGGGGAGGAGTGTGGAGGGCTGTGGTCCAGGTGTGGTTCGATGGGATAAGGCAGAATTAACAGCTTGCCCTGTTGTGGATGGGCCGAATGGCCTATTTCCATGCTGTACGACTCAGTGAATGCTTTGTTGCTGATTCAAATGCTTGTGAGCCATTGAATATGAATGATGCCTGGAACTCCTCCCTGTTTTTTCCCCCCCAGGTTCTGTCATGGATCCATCCAGAAACCCAAGCGACGATTACCAGATGCAGCCAGCCAATGGTTGGACCCAATGACAAGCGATGCAAGGAAGATGAGAAGTACTTACAGACCATCATGGATGCTAATGCTCAGTCTCACAAGTTAACTATCTTCGACGCTCGACAGAACAGCGTTGCAGATGCCAATAAGGTGCCAACTGTGGATGTTGTTTAGGGGGTAAAGTGGATGTTTAAAAAAAAAATGTTGCTGGAACCTAAGCCCATGAACCATTACACTAGATTTGTTTACAATCATCTAATGCTTTTGTAGGCAGAATGACTGCTTTACAAGCAACAAAGTACCCGCAGCAGCAAATCAGAGGGTCAGTCAGCATCTTTGCAGGGAAAAGAATTGTTGATGTTTTGGGTTGAAGGCCTACATCAGGAGGTTTTCCTTCTGCAGCTTCGAACCCGATGGTTCCCAACCCAGCATTTCCCACTTCTATCTCTTGCCCAAAATCCACAAGCAGGGCATTCTAGGAGGCCCAGTGTTTCTGTCTGCTCATGCCCCACTGAACTTATCTCCTCATACCTCGACTCTATCCTGTCTCCCCCCTCGTCCAGTCACTTTATTAGGTACCTCCTGGATGTAACTAAATGCCCCTGAGTGTATGTTCATGGTCTTCTGCACTGTAGCCCATCCACTTCAACGTTTGGCATGTTGTGCATTCAGAGATGCTCTTCTGCACACCACTGTTGTAACGTGTAGTTATTTGAGTTGCTGCCACCTTTTCCTGTCAGCTTGAACCAGTCTGGCCATTCTCCTCTGACCTCTCTCATTAAAAGGCCTTTTCACCCACACAGTTGCTACTCATTGGATTTTTTTGTTTTGTTTTTCACACCATTCTCTGTAAACTCTAGAGACTGTTGTGCGCGAAAATCCCAGGAGATCAGCAGTTTCTCAGATACTCAAACCACCTGGTCTGGCATCAACAATCATTTCAGAGTCAAAGTCTCTTATATCACATTTCTTCCCCTTTCTGATGTTTGTTCTGAACAACAATGGAACCTCTTGACAAGTCTGCATACTTCTAATCTGCTGCCACATGATTGGCTGATTAGATATTTACATTGACAAGCAGGTGCATCTAATAAAGTGGCCACTGAGAGTATATCCGTAATATTTTGTGTGGTACTCAATGAATTCCTTTTGAGGTACTAAAATAAATAACTGCGGGGTTGGGTTGGTGGGAATTGAATGGGGTAAGACAGTTACTGGAGCACGGGGGGTGGTGTGGGGTCAGTGATTTCAATTGAAAACTGTATATCTTTCCTGAAGAAAATAAAAAAGCAAGGTTAGTCTGCTCTCCTCGGATGAGGGCTGCCATCTTGTTTTCAAACAATTGTTTGAGATTAGGAAGGATCTTTGAGAATCCCAAAGATTGAAAGTACAGTCTCGTGTCTTCAGTTGACTGATTTGCAGATTCCCCTGTGTTGTGTTTGTTTAGTAAACTCAGCCACTGCATTTATGCAGTGGGACATCACTTTCTATGCGTTTAAAAATGTTTAACGATTGCTCGCTTCAGATTTCCATTGATGCATGCGTTCTTGTTGCCATTGTTCAGGCCAAAGGAGGAGGCTTTGAGAGTGAAAGTGCCTACTCAAATGCCGAGCTTGTTTTCTTGGAGATTCATAATATCCATGTCATGAGGGAGTCTCTGAGGAAACTGAAGGACTTTGTTTACCCAGTCATAGATGAATCCAAGTGGCTGTCAAATATCGATTCGACTCATTGGCTAGAGTACATACGGGTGAGTCTTTATTTCCTGTCCTGATTTTGTGTCCCCCTCTAAACTGTATCTATTCATTGGCACAATTGTTACTTATTTACTTCTGCCTGTTATGCCATTGGCGGTTAGAGCAGCGATGAAGGTCCTCCATCTCTAGCAGTGTTCAGGGCTTCCTTCATCATGTCAGTAGCTTCCTCTCGATTTTCATTCAGCCTTGCAAGTCCTGGGTGGAGACTCAGGAATACCATCGCACACAGATGCAGAAGGATTCTTCATTGCTGTTTCTGTAACAGATTTGTTTTACCAGTCATGGTTGTTAGCCCTGAGCTGAACCCCAGCACCTGGAGGGCTGGTGGACCACTCTTAGTCTGGCCTCTACCCTTTGACCTGTTTGGCATGGGTGACCCTACTAAGAGCGAAAGCATAAGGCCCTGACTCAAGCCAACATAGCTCTCTGGGTCATTGAGGCACGCAAGCCTCCAAACCCTACGACAAGGTTGTGGTCCTCTTGGAGGAGAGAATTGTTGGCAGGAACATGTGTTACTTTATGGTACCTGGTCCTTCCGGCCCAATGAGTTCATGCTGCCCAGTTATGCCTGGATGAACAATTAAGTGAGAGTGTGGGAAGCAACCCATGTAGTCATGGGGGCGTCACGTGGGTCCGGATCACCAAACCTGGGGGCTTGTGCGAGCCCGGAACCTCAGAGGTGGAGCCCATGCTTGTTGAGTACTGGGACAAAGTCTGAAGTTGGAAGCCCAGTGTCTGTAAGTCTGAAAGTCCAGGGACAAGGACTGGAGGCCTGGATGCGGCCTGTGTGTGGATAGGTGGAGAGGCGCTTGTTTTGCTGCTGCTGTTGTTTCTTGTATTGTCCTGCTGATCATTTTGGGCATGATATTTTGGCACCAGAATGTGTTGCGAAACCTGGGGGCTATCTGCAGCTCATTCTCAGATTGTTTTGGTTGTTAACGCAAACGACGTATTTCTCTCATAAAATGCTGGAGGAACTCAGCAGGACTGAAGGATTTCAGTCCAAAACGTCAGCTGTACTCTTTTCCATAGATGCTGCCTGGCCTGCTGAGTTCCTCCAGCATTTTGTGTGTGTGGCTTGGATTTCCTGCATCTGCAGATTTTCTCTAGTTTGTGACATATTTCACTGTATGTTTTGATGTACCTGTGATAAATATCTGAATCTGAACTGGCTCTTCCCTTCTGTCTCGCAGATCCTGTTGGCCGGAGCAGTCCGCATTGCCGACAAGGTTGAATCTGCGAAGACCTCGGTTGTTGTCCACTGCAGCGATGGCTGGGATCGCACTTCGCAGCTCACGTCCCTCAGTATGCTAATCCTTGACAGCTACTACCGAACCATCAAGGGGTTTGAAGTCCTGCTGGAGAAGGAATGGCTGAGTTTTGGGCACAGATTTGCAGTTGTAAGTAAACCAGGAGAGCAGCACAGTCAGGAGTGAGCAGATTGGAATCACTTTGGTTGGTATGGCGTCTAATGAAGTCGAAGAGCACTGCAGCGCAGAAACAGGCCCTTCAGCCCATCTACTCCATGCCAGCCAGATCTTCTGCCTAGACCCATCTAGCTGTACCTGACCCAGAGACCTCCATACCCATCTCATCCATGTACCTATCTCAAATTTATCTCGAGATTCAGTGCGGACGGGCCCTCCTGGTGTACTGAGCCATATCACCCAGCAACCCATCCACTTAACCCTAGCCTAACCATGGGACAACTTACAACGACTGGTTAACCTAAACGGTTCGTCTTGGGACTGTGGGAGGAAACCGGAGCACCCGAAGGAATCCCGCACGCACGCAAGAAGAATGCACAAACTTTCTTACAGAGGGCGCAGGAATTGAATCCTGAACTTCAACACCCTGGGCTGTAATAGCGTCGCGATAACTGCTTCGGTACTGTAGCGCCCCTTGTGTAGAAACTGGAGCAGCCAGAGGAAACCGATTGAGCCTGCGTCCTCTGGCAGCTCGTGCCACACTCGCGGCACCCACCCAGTGAAGAAGTTCCCCCTCAGGTGCCCCTTAGGTATTTCGCCCTAACCCTACAACTTCTAGTTCTAGTCGCCCAGCCTGAGGGGGAAATTGAGCATGGATTTCACTAAAGTGTTTAAGCTTCCCTTCTAAAGATTGAGCACACAATCCAAGTCACAGCAATTCATGAGGAGTTCTATGTTCTTCCCAGTGCCACCTTGAGAAGGAGCATTAAAATAAATCCATGCCTGTCCTCTAGAAGATCTTATTATTTAAATCAGCAGACTCAGTTGGAGGTTGAGAGCCAAGGGCTTTATTTGGTGGAGTCTGGGAGAATGATAGGCTGGGTCTTTTTATCCCTGGAGTGAAGGAGATTGCGTAGTGACCTTATAAGGTAATTAAAATCATTACTGGCGTAGGGAGACTCAGTTAAATAGTCTTTTTCTAAGGACTGGGGAATCCAGAAGCAGCGGGCATAGGTTTAAGGTGAGAGTGGAAAGGTTTAATGAGGGAAAGGAAACTGAGGGGCAAAATTTTCACGCAGAGAGTGGACAGTCTTTGGAATGAGCTGCCTGAGGAAGTGGTTCAGGTAGGTACATTAACAAGATTGGACGGGCAAATGGATAGGAAGGTTTAGAGCAGGAATTCCCAGCCTGAGTTTCATGGACCCTTTGCTTAATGGTATTGGTCAATGGCTTAAAAAAAGGTGGGAACCCCTGGTTTAGAGGGAAATAGGCCAAATATGGGCAAATGGAGGAATGATTAGATGGGAGTCTTGCTCAGCATGGACCAATTAGGCTTAATGATCTTTCATTCTCTTGGCAAATATTTATCTTTTAGAAGACATCATTGAAGCTGGTCAGTGTTGTTCCTGGTTTCTTGCTATGCACAAAGCAACAAATGTGTTCCTCAAGGTGTAAAGTTGGTCATACTTGGTTATCAACATGAGATTCTGCAGACGTTGGAAATTTCCAGAGCGACACACAAAATGCTGGAGGAACTTAGCAAGTCAGGCAGTATCTATGGAGATGAAAAAGAGTCAATGTTTTGGGCTGAGATTCTTCATTAGGACTGGAGGGGAATAGGCAAGAAGTCAGAATAAGAGAGTGAGTGGGGAAGAAGGAGTATAAACTAGAATATGATAGGTAAAGCTAAGTGGGGGGAAGATGGGTGTGGGGGCATGGGAGAGGAAGTAAAAAACTGGGAGAAGGTGGAAAAGGTAAATGTCTGAAGAAGAAGGAATCTGTTAGGAAAGGAGTGTGGACCTTGGGAGGAAGTGAAGGAGGTGGGACACCAGCAGGAGGCGATGGACAGGTGAGGAGAAGGGGTAAGAGAGGAGCCTGAATGAGGAAATGAAAGGAGAGAAGAGGGAGGGTAGAAATGATTGGAAGTTGGGGAAATCGATATTCATGCCATCAGGGTGGAGGCTATCCAGTAGGAATATGAGGTGTTGCTCCTACAACCTGAGAGTGGCCTCATCTGGCAGTAGAGGTGGCCATGGACCAACATGTTGGAATGGGAATGGAGGGTTGGAATTAAACTGGATTCAAACATCATAGATGTGAAGCTGGTTATATTCATTAGATGTACTGTGCTTTGTGACATCCCATGTTCAGGCAGATTCTTGTGTAATTGCGAATCCCTCTCTCCCTTTCAGAGAGTAGGACATGGGGATGAGAACCATGCAGCTGCTGATCGCTCGCCCATCTTCCTTCAGTTCATTGACTGTGTGTGGCAGATGACAAGACAGGTATGTGAATGTAACATCTTAGGGACAGCTTCTTCCCCTCCACCGTGAGGTTTCTGAATGGACAATGAACAATGCCTCGCTACTTTTCCTCTCATTTTGCACTACTTATTTCATGTGTTTTTTATATATATTTCTTCCTATAAGTTTTAGTTTTTGTTATTATGTATTGCACTGTACTGCTGTCATAAAACATCACATTTCATGATGTGTCAGTGATATTAACCCTGATTCTGAGGTATATTAGTGTTGGTTTGTTGGTTCATTACTGTCACTTGCACCAAGATACAGTGAAACGATTGTCTTTCATACTGTCTATACAGATCAAATTATTACACAAGTTATCAAATTAAGGTTGAATAAGATAATAAAGTAGCAATGCAGAATGAAGTGTAAAAACTACTGAGAAAGTACAGTGCAGATAAACAAGTGCAGGATCGTAACGAGGTATATTGTGAGGCCAAGAGTCTGGTAACAGTGGGATAGAAACTGTCTGTGAGCCCAGTGGTACATGCTTTCAGGCTTTTGTATCTTCTGCTCTATGAGAGAGGGGAGAAGAGAGAATGTCTGCGGTGGGTGGGATCTTTGATTATGCTGGCTGCTTTACTGAGGCAGTGAGAGTCCAAAGTAGGGAGGCATTTTTGGTCCTTGTTGGTGCACTGGGTGTCTCTTTACTTGGGTTGACTTCACTGGCACCCCTTAAATCAGCATTCACCGGAGCAGATCATCTGGGCGTCTAGTGTGGTTTGTAGAAGCCTTTCTGACTTAATATTGAATTACACTGATAATCAGCCTTGAACTGTTCTGATGAAAGGTCGCTCTCCACAGATGCCGCCTGACCTGCTGAGTATTTCCAGCATTCTCTTTTATTTCACACACCTCTTGCAGCTGCAGTGTCCTGTGTGAATTCTCCAAAGTCTCCTCTGTTCTTATTCATTTCCTTTCATTGACACCTCCTCCACAGGTGAGCCGCCACTAATGGGCCTTCACCACCTCTTCTCAGACAGCACTGCCACCATTTCTGTCATTGTAGGTTGCTGCTTGGGAACTGTAGAGTACCTCCCCTGTAATGTCATACTGTAGGTAAGGCCACCTGTGTCCAGGGTTTCAGTGTTCTTCCTATTCAGATCTTTACTTGTGGGTTGGTTGATTAATTGACCACTGTAACTGTCCAGAGGTTAGTGATAGAATCTTGGGAGGGTTGATGAGAATGTGGGATTAATGGAGGATTTCTCCTCTGTCCCTTTCTCTCTTTTTCCATTCCCCATTCTGGTGTTCCTTTCTCTTCTCCTCACCTGCCTATCACTTCCTCTAGTGCTCCTCTTCCTTCCTTTTCTCCCAAGGGGGAGTCCACTCTCCTCTCCTTTCAGATTCTTTATTCAGCCTTTACCTTTTACCTTTTCCAGCTATCCCCTTCCAGCTTCTCACGTCATCCCACCTTCCCTCACCTTGTCTCACCTCTCATCTACCAGCTTCAACTCTTTCCCCTCTCTTAGAATGCGTACACAACGCTGGAAGAACTCAGCAGGTCAGGCAGCATCCGTGAGAAAAGAGTAGCCAACGTTTTGGGCCGAGACCCTTCATCAGGACCACTCTCTTCCCACCTGTTTATTCCAGTTTCTTCTTCTTTCCAGTCCAGACGAAGGGTCTCGACCTGAAACATCATTCTTCTCCTTACTTGCTGCCTGACCTGCTGAATTTTGCGCATGTTACCTGGATTTTCAGGATCTGCAGAATCTTTTGTGTTTCTGGAGGATTAGTGTGAATGAGTGGTTGATGACCAGCCTGGATTTGGTGGCGCTGTTTCTCTATGACTGTGATAAAACTGTATTTCCTCACCTTCAGGATAATCTCTGATGAATGACAAAGAGGTGGATCAAATTATCCCTCTTCTAGTACACTAATTTCAATTGGACTGTAGACTAAACAGTGACTTTGTTACCATTGTTACTGCTGCACCCTGGAATATACATCTCCATTTTGGTCCCTCCCTCTGTGTCAGTGACTTTGCCCCCTTTGGGTCCCACCTCTGTTATTGCCTCTGTGTTTGTCTGCCATACTTCTGCTCAAATCTGCCTTTCTCCTCTCAGATGGAGTTCAGCCTGGAAAAGTATGAAGTGATTTACTTAGAAGGTCAAATTTGAAGGTAGAATGCAAGGTTAATGGCAATTTGGAAGAACTGAGGGATCTTGGGATCCATGGCCATAGATCCCTCAGGTCTGCAAGTTGATAGGGTGGTTAAGAAGACATCAGGTGCTTTGGCTTTCATTAGTCAGGAGATTGAGTTCAAGAGCCGTGAGGTAATGTTGCAGCCCTGTAGAACTCCGGTTGGACTACACTTGGAGTATAGCGTTTAGTTTTGGTTGCCACATTATAGAAAGGATTTGTAAGCTTTAGAGAGGGTGCAGAGGAGATTTGCCAAGATGCTGCCTGGACTAGAGAGCATGTCTTAGGAGGAAAGGTTGAGTGAGCTAGGACTTTTCTCCCCGGAATGGTAAGACTACGATTGCCCATGTCATACGACACAGCACATGATGATGATGATGATGATGTAGGAGGGAAAGGTTAGATTTATCTTAGAGTAGGGTTTAAGGTTGGCCCATCATCATTCTGTGCTGTAATACGCTCTCCCCTATTTCACATACCCCAACCATAACTCCTAGATGCAGCTGAGAACCATTGTAAATTGGAATACTTCCATTCCATTGTTACGTTTCAGATTTCTTTCACCTTCTGCTTGTGAGTAATTGCGATTGTTTGCTCTCTGCATTTACATATTGTATTTCTCCTGATTTAGTTCCCGGCAGCGTTTGAATTTAATGAGCTCTTCCTGCTGACCATCCTGGACCATCTGTACAGCTGCCTGTTTGGGACATTCTTGTACAATTGTGAGCAACAGAGAGTGAAAGAGGTAGGTGATGAGAATGGTGCTGAAGAGGACAGATAGAACCAAGTTCTCCCTCTCAGACCCTGTGCATTATGACAGGAGGCTTGTATCGTATAAAGCTCTTTGCTGAAAAGCCACAGACATTTCAATCACAGCAAGTGTTGAGGAGTCGCATTTCCATCAGCATTAATGTACTGTATAAGATTAGCTTTATTTGTTATGTGTACATCGAAACGGACAGTGAACGGCATCGTTTGTGTCAATGACCAACACTGGTGGGTTTCATCCAGGTGGACAGGTGGGAGGATGTGCTGGGCAGCTGCAAGTGTTGCCACGTACCCCCCGCCAACATAGCTTGCTCACAACTCACTCACCCTAACCATGCGCCAAAGACAATCCCAGCACAATCGTTGCAGATTTGATTTGACATAAGCGACGCATTTCACTGTGTGTTTTAGTGTACATTTGACAAGTAAAGATGATCTTACTATCTGTCCTTGGAATTTGGGAGGAAACTGGAGTACCTGGAGGAGACCCACATGGTCATGGCGAGAACGTACAAACTCTTTACAGACAGTGGCAGGAATTCCACCCCGGTCTTCCAATCACTGGCGCTTGTAACTGCTACGCAACCATGTCATTGTGTTGTTAACACAAAAACATTCCAATTAAACCTAATTTATAGAATGGGGTTGTGACTTGGCAAAATTTCAAGCATTCATTTTGTGAGGTGTGGGTGTCACTGAAATGGCCAACATCTATAGCCCATTCCCAGTTACCCTGAATAGTTATAGTCCCCCTCACTAAAGTACTACCTCAGTTCCATTGGTTGAGGAGGAAGTTGCAGGATTCATTCCAGTGATGATGAAAGAACAGAAATATACACTCATTGGCCTCTTTATTAGGTACAGGAGTGGAACCCAGTGTGGTCTTCTGTTGCTGTAGTCCTTCCACTTCAAGGTTTGGCGTGTTGTGCACTTCTACACACTACTGTTGTACCGCGTGGTTATTTGAGTTACTGTCAACTTGAACCATTCTGGCCACTCTCCTCTGACCTCTCTCATTAACAAGGTGTTTACGCCAACAGAACTGCTGCTCACAGGATGCTTTTTGTTTTTCGCACCATTCTCTGTAACCTCCATTGTGTGTGAAAATCCTAGGACATCAGTCTTTTCTGAGGTACTCACACCACCCTGTCTGGCACCAACAATCGTTCCACGGTCAAAGTCACTTAGATTACATTTCTTCCCTGTTCTGATGTTCGGTCTGGACAACAACTGAACCTCTTGGACCATGTCTGCTTGCTTTTATGCATTGAGTGTACTGATTGGCTGAGTAGATATTTGCATTAATGTATAGATGTTCCTAATAAAGAGGACACAGAGTGTATTTCCAAGTCAGTATGGCGTGTGAGTAGTGAGGAACCTGAAAGTGATGGAATCACTAACTGTCCTTGAACTTGGCAGTGGAGGTTATGGGCTTGGGTGGTGCCATTGAAGCAGGTTTGACGTGTCACTTCAGTGCATTATTTTATTTCAAAATATAGTTTATTTGCAATATACTGTATACAGTAAATATAGTTAGCACAGCTTCTCTACATTTATTGTACCAACAATTCATTGCACTCTTTTATAATGCTTTAACACCACTTATGTTTCCACCTTAAAACAAAGCACCTATGAAGGGTTAATGCATTAGTAAGAATGTCCCAGGTGGGTGGGTGGGACGAATTGGCTTGTTTCTCTATTGATGCTTTGCTGTATGGTGTGTGCTGTTTTATTGTGTATTATGTAGCTGGACCAAGCATTATGGGCATGCTATATTGTCAGGAATGTGTGGTGACACTTAAGACCACAAGATATCGGAGTAGAGTTGGGCCATTTGGTCCATTGTGTTTGCTCTCCCATTCCATCATGGCTGATTTAATACCTCTCTCAACCCCATTCTCCCCATAAGCCTTCTCCCCATAACCTTTGACGCCCTTACTAATCAAGAACCTGTCCTCCTCTGCTTTTTGCGGGCTGCCCCCTTGCCCATCTTTGGGCGTGTTGGTTGTTAATGCAAGTAACGCATTTCACTGTTCCTTCCAATGTACATGTGATAAGTAAATCTGAAACTGATTGGCTTGTTCGGGCATTTTGGAATTCACTGTTGGTGTGAGCTATGAGTTAGGGTGGGTGATTTTTATCCAGAAAGGACAGCAGTGAACCAATTGGGGTTTTACAACAATCTTGTCATTTTGCACTTAGAATTCAACACAGAAAAGAATTTTGCATTCCTTGTCTTCCCATTGATGGGGGGATAGCTGAAATACAAGAATGGTGGTTGGTGATTTGTAAGTGTAAAGTGTGGATTGTGCACTGTGTATTCACTAATAGTGGCCCTGTTCCAGTATAACATTGCTTGTGTAATGTTCGTTTTTACAGGAAGTGCAGACAAAGACAATCTCCCTTTGGTCCTACATTAACAGTCAACTGGAGGAGTTCACCAACCCATTTTATGTGAATTATGAAAACCATGTGCTTTACCCGGTGACCAGTTTACGGCATTTGGAGTTGTGGGTGAACTATTATGTCAGGTGGAACCCAAGGATGAGACCTCAGGTAAGGTGATAATGAATAAAGGAAAATGTGGAGTATTAACGTAAGGAATGTTCACCATCCAATTTGTTGAAAAAGCTTATTTTATTCCACAGCCCTTGATCAGTCTTGGTTGGCTCTCGTCTGTTCCATCTCTTCTATAGATCTTTTCATTAACCTTCAGCTTCTTGGCATTGCAACTTGTCACACATACCGAGATAGTGAAAAGCTTGTCTTGCATACTGTTCCTACAGATCAGATCATTACACAGTGCATTGAGCTAGAATAAGGGAAAACAGTAACAGTGCAGGATAAAGTGTAACGGCTACTGGGAAAATACAGTGCGGGTAAACAGTAAAGTGCAAGAATGTAATGAGTTGAACTCTGAGGTTGGGAGTTTGTCGTATACTAGGGAATGATTTAGTAGTCTCATTACAGTGGGATAGAGGAGTTTGTGCAATCTCCCCATGACCCCGTGGGGAGTCTGTGTGTGTGTTCTCCCCATGACCCCGTGGGGAGTCTGTGTGTGTGTTCTCCCTGTGACCCTGTGGGGAGTCTGTGTGCGTGTTCTCCCCGTGACCCCGTGGGGAGTCTGTGTGTGTGTTCTCCCTGTGACCCTGTGGGGAGTTTGTGTGTGTGTTCTCCCTGTGACCCCGTGGGGAGTCTGTGTGTGTGTTCTCCCTGTGACCCTGTGGGGAGTCTGTGTGCGTGTTCTCCCTGTGACCCCGTGGGGAGTCTGTGTGTTTGTTCTCCCCGTGACCCGGTGGGGAGTTTGTGTGTTTGTTCTCCCTGTGACCCCATGGGGAGTTTGTGTGCTCCCACCATGGACCCCGTGGATTTTCTCTCGTTTCCTCCCACATTTCAAACGCGTACCCATTAGGGTTAGTGAGTCATGGACATCTTATGTTGGTGCAGGAAACATGGTGACACTTTCAGGCTGCCCCAAACACAAGCCTCAGACTGTGTTGGTAGTTGACACACGACACATTTCACTGTATGTTTTGATGTTTGGATGTATATGTGGCAAATAAAGCTGATCTCTTCCTTGGAGCAAAGGGGAGGTGAAATGGTTTTTATATAATAATGAGAAACATAGACTGGATGATTATATACCTCTGCAGAGAATTCAATGTTAAACAATTATACTTAGGAACATCAGGAGAACAAAGTGGAAGGAGCACAAGAGGACACTAGTTTCAAGGATGAACAGGGATGACGGAGGTATTTTACAAATCCTAAATGCTGGAAGAACTCAGCATGTCAGGCAGCATCTATGGAGAAGAATAAACAGTCAACGTTTTGTTGAGACCCTCCATCAGGATATTGAGACCCCACTTAACCTGGGCACTCTCTCTTCTCCTTCTTCACATTGAGCAGAAAGCACATTCCACCAGAGTCAAGGACAGCTTCTATCCCGCTGACATTATACTATTGAACAGTCCCCTAGTATAAGATGCATTCCTTCATCAGGCCTGATGTAAGGTCTTGGCACAAAAATATTTATTCCTCTCCATAGAAGCTGCTGAGTTCCTTCAGGATTTTACGTTTGTTGCTCTGAATTTCTGGCATCTGCAGAATCTCTTGTGTTTATGATTGTGCAAATTCACCAGGATAGTGGCTGGTAGGACTGAATCTTCATCCAAAGAATGATTAGAAAATCGTGCTTGTCTGTGTTAGAACAGACAAAATAATCAGATAATCTGAAAGTGGTATATACAATGATGAAGGGCCGGAACAGGGTAAATAGAAACACGTTCTTCGTATCAGAGGGACATTCAAAGTTCAAAGTAAATAAATCATCGAAGTATGCATAGGTCACTATATACTACCCTGAGATTCATTTTTTTGTAGAGATTCACAGTAGAACAGAGAAATACAATAGTCAGTGAAAAATTTTACACAAAAACTTGACAACTAATGTGCAAAAGAAAATAAGTAAATAAAAAAGTACAGTACTGTGCACAAGACTTAGGCACACACATATAGAGCTGGGGTGCCTAAGCCTTTTGCACAGTACTGTAACTTCAATTAGGTTTGCTCCCTGATAGGCTCAGTGCCTTTTGTGCGTGCTATTAGGGAGTTTTCTGGAGTTATGTGAGTATAGCAGATATTAATTTAAGCATGAACCAGTCTTCAGTTCTTAATGTAAATTGCAAGCAATAAATTGGAAGTTACAATACTGTGCAAAAGTTTCAGGCACCCTGGCTATATATGTGTGCTGAAGACTTTTGCACAGTTCTGTAGGTAAGTAAATAATACTGAGAAGATGAGTTGTAGAGTCATTGAAAGTGAGCCTTCAGATTGTGTTATCAGTTCAGAGTGAAGTTATCCACGCTGCCTCAGGAGCCCCATGGTTGAAGGGTAATAACTTCCTGAACCTGGTGGTGTGTGACCTAAGGCTCCCGTACCTCTGTACCGATGTTAGTAGTGAGAAGAGAGCAAGATCTGGATGGATATTTACCTTATTCCATAAATCAATCAAATGTCTTAATATAGGAGATTCTTTTTTTTCCCATATTCATTTGGATTCCCATTTATATATAAAATCTTCTGGTGTATTTTCTCCTATCTTATCTAATTCTATTCTAATCCATGCCGGTTTTTCTTCATCAAAAAAAGAAGCAATAAATCTAAGTTGATTTGCTTTATAATAATTCTTAAAGTTTGGAAGTTGTAACCCTCCTAAATCAAATTTACATGTCAATTTTTCCAATGATATTCTTGACATCTTTCCTTTCCAAAGAAATTTCCTTACATATTTATTCAGTTCTTGATTTATGGAATAAGGTAAATATGGATGATGAGATAAAGAAATCTTTATTAGCAAAAAGGACTTTAATTCAAAATAGGCTTATTCCTTTTACAATGGATAATAAATTTTTACATAATTGGTTTCAAAAGAGGATTAAATATATAGGTGACTGTTTTGAAGGAGGTATATTGCTGTCAATTAAAAAATAAATATAAAATATCAAATAACACTCTTTTCTGTTATTTTCAATTAAAAGCTTATTTACGAGAAAAGCTGGGACAAACAATGTTGATGCCAAAACCTAGTGAAATAGAAATATTAATTCAGAAAGGAAAAATTAAAAAAATTACATCTTGTATGTATAATTTGATTCAAAAGCAGACGATTAAATTAGGAATTCATAAATCAAGACAAAAATGGGAATCTGATCTGAATGTTAAAATTGATGGAAAAAATTGGTCAAGATTATGTTCTGATAGTATGAGAAATACAATAAATGTTCGACTTAGATTAATACAATATAATTTTTTACATCAATTATATATAACACCACAGAAAATAAATAGATTAAATTCAAATATGTCTGACCAATGTTTTCGATGTAAACAAGAAATTGGTACTTTTTTACATTCTACTTGGTCTTGTTCTAAAATTCAACCATTTTGGATTAATTTAAGATTTTTATTGGAACAAATTATTGGAGTACAACTTCCACATAGTCCATTGTTATTTTTATTAGGAGACATTGAAGGGACAATAACGAAATTTAAATTGAATAAGTATCAGAAAAAATTTATAAAAATTGCTTTGGCAGTAGCCAAAAAAGTTATCGCAGTTACTTGGAAATCTGATTTAAATTTAACTATGGATCGTTGGAATAATGAAATACATAGTTGTATTCCATTTGAAAAAATTACGTATAATTTAAGAAATGAATATGAGATATTTTTGAAAATTTGGTCACCATACTTACGAAAGATAGGATTAGATACATAGGTCCTTTGAAGATAAAATTATAGTAATTGGGGAAAGTGAAAATAAATATCAAAATTATTTTGAACTCCATGGAACATGTGGGGATCCTCCGATATCCACGCAAACTTTCTTCTCTTTTCTTTCTTTTTTTTTTCTTTTTCTTTAGATAAGGGCTAAGGGGGGGGGAGGATTAAGGGGAGGGGGGAGGGTTAGTATCTCTTTTCTTACTATTTTATTATTACATTTATTGTAATTTCTAAAATTCAATAAATAAATAAATAATATTAAAAAAAAAGATCTGGATGGAGGGGGTTCTTGATGATGGATGTTGTTTTCTTGTGTCAGTGCTCCTTGTGGGTGCGCTCAATGGTGGGGAGGGCTTTGCCTGTGATGGACTGGGCTGTATCCACCAGTTCCTGTAGACTTCTCCATTCCTGGGTATTGGTGTTTCCATACTCGGCCATGATGCATTCCCCCCACTGTGCAGCTATAGAAGTTTGTCAGGGTTTCAGATGACATGCCAAATCTGAATAAATGAACAAGTATAACAAACGCACATAGCGGTATATTACTGAATAGAGTTGGTGGTAATACATGGGAGTGAGAGGAACATTTTTCCATGTGAAGTGCTCAGAGACTGTGGAAAAATAAATTTAGTTATTAAAGCTGAAGTAATTTTGGATGGGTGTTTGACGTAAAGCAGAATAAAGAGGAAATGGAGCTGGTTGACAGGCTTAGAAAATTGAGACAATGGAGACAATATGTGGGCTAAATTTGTGTGGGAGTTCCGTGAGTTTTGATGTAAGGATACTTGGTAATTGTTTGGGATTAATATTGCTATTGAAAGATTTCTTTTCTCACTAGCATAGAGCCTTCTTTAGTCATGGAGGGCTGATCGAGTTACTGCTCAGAGTTCAACTGGTTGTACCAGGACCAGGCAGATCCTTTGACAATGCTACAAGTCACTTTTGTTTTAAGACAATAAGTTAGTCAGAAGCATCGTTTAGGGCTGTAGAATTATTGGTGGCTGATATCATTTCCATAAAATATGTACTAAAGATTAAAAGGCAAATAAGTTGTACAGGATCTCAAAGTAAATTTATTATCAAAGTACATGTATGCCACCATATACGACCCTGAGATTCATTTTCTTGCACAGTAGATCAAAGAAATACAAAACATTCAATGGAAAACTACATACAAAGACTGACAAAACAGCCATTGTGCAAAAGAAAGCAACTATGCAAATACAAAAAAAAAACAAGTAATAAATGAATAAATAAATATCTGGGTGTTCTTTTAAAATTAGTGTGTTCATAAAGTCGTCGAAATAACTTCTTTGCCCAACTGGTCCATGCTGACCAACATGCCCTTCCAAACCAGTCCCATCGGCCAGTGTTACGCCCATAACCTTTGAAACCTTCCCAATCCACGTACCGGTCCAGCAGTGTTCTAAAGATTGTTATTGTATCTGTCTTAACCACGTTCTCTGGCACAGGTAAGTGAGCAGCAACTCGATCAGCCCTCCATGACTAAAGAAGGGGCAGGAGGACCTATTCCATGCTGTATCTCAATTAAAAAAAAATAAAGTTGTCCCTAAGTTCCCCTTAGATTTTTACCCTCTCAACTTAAACCTATGCCCTTTAGTTCTTGATAGCCCGTATCTGGGAACAAGGTTCACCCTGTCTTTGCCCCTCATGATTTTATACAGCTCTGTAGGGTCACTTCCAAGTCTCCAGTGCTCACACTTCTACTGTATTTCTTTATTTTCCTGTGAATGCCTGCAAGAAAATGAATCTCAAGGTAGCGTACAGTATGGTCTCATGCTGTGTATGTACTTTGATAATAAATTCACTTTGAACTTTGAATTGTTTTTCAATCATCATTAGTGTTTCCAAAATTTATCATACTTGTTACCTGGCCTGCTGAGCTCCTCCAGTAATTTGTGTGTGTTCCACCATGGTTAGCGCAATCACTTTTTCTTTATGTATATTATTTCTGCGTTTGCATTATTTTTAATCTATTTAATATATATAAATACTTACTGTAATTGATTTAACTACTTTTTTTCTTTCTATGTTGTCATGTATTGCATTGAACTGCTGCTGCTAAGTTAACAAATTTCATGACACATGCCGGTGATAATAAACCTGATTCTGATTCTGATCACTTGACACCGCCAGGATTCGCTGATTGGGGTGGTGTCTGTAAGGAGTTTATACGTTCTTCCTGCGATCGTGGATTTCCTCCCACTTCTCAGAGACATACAAGTTAGGTTTAGTGAGTTGCGTTCATGCTATGTTGGTGCTGGGAGCATGGCGACATTTGCGGGCTGTCCCCAGCTCATCGCAAACGATGCATTTCACTGTACGATTCAATGTTCTTGTGACAACTAAAGCAAATCTCTTTGGTGAAAACCTCCATCTCGTCAACTCTTTTATGTATATCTCATGAAAGAATGACAGAAATTTCTCTGATCTCCAGTCGGGAAATTTTTAAGGAACAACAGAACTTAACTAAAAAGGCTATACGGGGAGAAAAAATGAGGTATGAATGCAAGCTAGCCAGGAATATAAAGGAGGATAGCAAAAGCTTTTTTAGGTATGTGAAGAGAAAGAAGATAGTTAAGAACAATGTTGGGCCCTTGAAGAATGAATTGGGTGAAATTGTTATGGGAAACAGAGAAATGGCAGAAGAATTTAATAAGTACTTTAGATCTGTCTTCACTAGGGAAGACACAAGCAATCTCCCAGATGTATGGATGGGCCAAGGACATAGGGTAACAGAGGAAATGAAACAGATTGACATTAGGAAGGAAATGGTGATGAGTAGACTGATGGGACTGAAGGCTGACAAATCCCCAGGTCCAGATGGTCTGCATCCTAGGGCACTAAAGGAGGTGGCCCCGGAAATTGCGGATGCATTGGTAATCATTTTCCAATGTTCCTTAGATTCATGATCAGTTCCTGAGGATTGGAGAATGGCTAATGTTATCCCACTTTTTAAGAAAGGAGGGAGGGAGAAAACAGAGAACTATTGTCCTGTCAGCCTAACATCAGTAGTGGGGAAGATGCTAGAGTCCATTATTAAAGATGAAATAGTGGTATATCTAGATAGCAGTGATAGGATTGGGCCGAGCCAGCATGGATTTACCAAGGGCAAATCATGCTTGACAAATCTATTGGAGTTTTTCGAGGATGTAACCAGGAAGTTAGACAAGGGAGATCCAGTGGATGTAGTGTACCTCGATTTTCAGAAGGCATTTGATAAGGTCCCACATAGGAGATTGGTGGGTAAAATCAGAGCTCATGGCATTGGGGGGAAGATATTGACATGGATAGAAAACTGGTTGGCAGATAGAAATCAAAGGGTAATGGTGAATGGGTGTTTCTCGGCATGGCAGGTGGTGACTAGTGGGATGCCACAGGGCTCGGTATTGGGACCACAGCTGTTTACGATTTACATCAATGATTTAGATGAAGGCATTGAGAATAACATCAGCAAGTTTGCTGATGATACTAAGCTGGGTGGCAGTGTGACGTGATGAGGATGTTAGGAGAATTCAGGGTGACTTGGATAGGCTGGGTGAGTGGGCAGATACTTGGCAGATGACGTTTAATGTAAATAAGTGTGAGGTTATCCACTTTGGGAGTAAGAACAGGAAGGCAGATTATTATCTGAACAGTGTAGAGTTAGGTAAGGGAGAAATACAAAGAGATCTAGGAGTCCTTGTTCATCAGTCACTGAAGGTGAATGAGCAGGTGCAGCAGGCAGTGAAGAAGGCTAATGGAATGTTGGCCTTTATTACAAAGGGAATTGAGTACAGGAGCAAGGAAATCCTCTTGCATTTGTACAGGGCCCTGGTGAGACCACACCTGGAGTATTGTGTACAGTTTTGGTCTCCAGGGTTAAGGAAGGACATCCTGGCTGTAGAGGAAGTGCAGCGTAGATTCACGAGGTTAATTCCTGGGATGTCCGGACTGTCTTACGCAGAGAGGTTAGAGAGTCTGGGCTTGTACACGCTGGAATTAAGGAGATTGAGAGGGGATCTGATTGCAATTTATAAGATTATTAAGGGATTGGACAAGATAGAGGCAGGAAATATGTTCCAGATGCTGGGAGAGTCCAGTACCAGAGGTCATGGTTTGAGAATAAGGGGTAGGTCATTTAGGACAGAGTTAAGGAAAACCTTCTTCTCCCAGAGAGTTGTGGGGGTCTGGAATGCACTGCCTCGGAAGGCAGTGGAGGCCAATTCTCTGGATGCTTTCAAGAAGGAGCTAGATAGGTATCTTATGGATAGGGGAATCAAGGGATATGGGGACAAGGCAGGAACCGGGTGTTGATAGTAGATGATCAGCCACGATCTCAGAATGGTGGTGCAGGCCCGAAGGGTCGAATGGTCTACTTCTGCACCTGTTGTCTATTGAAAGATGTTTATCAGTGACTCCACCCTCCAGTTACTGTCCAGGAGGTGGTGACGAGCCGCTGCTTTGAACTGCAGACGAATAAATTCAGCAGCTTCATGAAGCTGAGGGACTTGTTTCATCGCACACTCAACAATACTGCTTTGGGCCCATGGGCCAAAGTAACCAGAATCTGGTCAATGTAACAGATTTCCTCCTCTGCGAGATATTTGCAAACCAAATGAGTTTTACAGACATTATCCGAGGTTGATAGATTCTTGATTGGTCAGGACATGAAGGGTTACAGAGAGAAGGCAGGAGATTGGGGCTGAGAAGGAAATGGATCAGCCATGATGAAATGGTGGACCACACACAAAATGCTGGAGGAACGCAGCAGGCCAGGCAGCATCTATAGAAATGAATAAGGAATCAATATTTCAGGCCAAATCCATTCATCAAGCCATAGGAAGAAGGGTCTCGACCCGAAATGTCGACTCTTTATTAATTTCCATAGATGCTGCCTGGCCTGCTGAGTTCCTCCAGCATTTTGTGTGTGTTGTTCATTAAGTTACTGGCACTATTATGTTAAAATAGGCAGTTGTATAAATTTGTGAAACAGCAGCAGTAAAGTGACCAGAGCAGGATGAGAATGTGTCTGTGAGTTAGGGAGTGGGTGGGGGGGGGGGGCAGCAGGGCATTCAGACAGTGTGTGCTGGGGGGCAACAGGGTGTAGAGAAGCCTAACAGCCTGGTGTGAGAAGCTGTTACCCAGCTTGACAGGGTATAGTTTCACCAGGGGTTAGTGAACATTAGTGACACTGATTTTTAAATTCTCGTTTAATTAACAAAAGTTGAATTTCCCAGCCAAGAGGTGGAATTGAACTTCAAGATTCAAGATTCTTTGCTGTCAGTACATAAGAGTAAAGGAGAACAAAATTATTGTTAACTTGGCTCCAATACAGCATTAAAAAACACAAAAGGCATAAAGGAACACAATAAAAAGCACAATGAATAACCATACATATTGAGGCTCTCTGTTGGTCGGAGTCGACCGTGGATGTTGTGTCCCAGCTGTCTCTGTGATATATCAGCCAGCACGCAAGTCAGGGCAGTACGATATGGAGAGCTAGGTGATGCCCACGTGGCAGGCTCCCCCTGTCCACACAGCTGCTGAGTCCAAAGGAGTGGCGGGGACTGATATAGTTTGGCACCAGCGGCGTCGCAGTAATTGCCAGTCAACATTGAACTCAATGTTTGGGAGCCTTAGGGACTCCAGCTTTAGATTTTTCCTCAAGGTTTACTTCCCTATGGGTGGGTTTAGCCTCAAGACAGCGGAGGTTTGAAATCAGGGTTTTCCTTCTCCTTGATGAGCCCCATCTGCCTGAAGTGACTGGTTTTTAAAGCGCCGGTAACCCACCTTTTCCTCTTCTCCTGTCCGTAGAAACAGTTCCGCTGGGCTTAGTAGTTAAGCGACAGGTGAAGGCCAGGAGCTGGACTTGGTTGTCAGAGGCTATTTGAGCCACACGCCACTGGGAGCATTTAATAGGTAGTGGGAGCTCATCCCCATTTCCACCCCGGCTATAACAACTTTAAGGAACAATCAATGCATAAGATCAGCTTATGTGCATAGACTGATTGGATGTGCATAAATTGAGACAGGGTACACGAGTATCTGTACGTCAGGTGACTCTGACAGGAATTGATAAAGTAGTGGTGGTTGGATGTGTGGGGGGGCTTGGTCAGTGGGTGGGGGTGTTGATCAGCCTTGCTGCTTGGGGAACCCAGTGTTTTTGAGTCTGGTGGTCTTGGCGTGGCTGCTGTGAAGCCTCCTCCCTGATGGGAGTGGGACGAACATCTCGAGATCTTTAACCTACACCTTTGAATTATTAGTACAGTAATTAATTGCACTAAATTTATGGGATGGGACCAAGCAGAAGATGTACTTCAGGTATAAACTATGACTTAGAACATAGAACATAGAAATCTACAGCACATTACAGGCCCCTTGTCCCATAATGTTGTTCCGACCATGTAACCTACTCTGGAAACTGCCTAGAATTTCTCTACCGCTTAGCCCTCTATCTTTCTAAGCTCCATGTACCTATCTAAGAGTGTCTTAAAAGACCCTATTTTATACGCCTCTACCACAGTCGCCAGCAGTGTATTCCACCCACCCACCACTCTCTGTGTGAAAAACTTACCCCTGACATCCCCTCTGTACCTACTTCCAAGCAACTTAAAACTATGCCCCCTCGTGTTAGCCATTTCAGCCCTGGGAAAAAGCCTCTGGCTATCCACACAATCAATGACTCCCACTATCTCTTGTACATCTCTATTAAGTCACCTCTCAATCTCTGTTGCTCCAAGGAGAAAAGGCCAAGTTCACTCAACCTATTTTCATAAGGCACACTGTCCAATCCAGGCAACATCCTTGTAAATCTCCTCTGCACTCTCTGTACAGTATCCACATCCTTCCTGTAGTGAGGTGAATGCAATTTCTAGGCTGGGACTGGGGAGAAATACGAATTGCTTGGTGGGGCTGATACTAACTCCATGTTGTTGTTCACGTCTGTAAAAGTGGGTTAGAACCCACTTGGACTGTTGTGTTCAGTTCTGGTCTCCTCATTATAGGAAGGATGTGGAAGATTTAAAGAGGGTGCAGAGAAGATTTACCAGGATGCTGCCTGGATTAGAAAGCATGTTTTTTCAAGGTAGGGCTTTTCTCTTTGGAGCAAAGGAGAATGAGAGATCACTTGTTGGAGGTGTGCAAGAGAGGAATTTTACACAGAGAGTGGTGGGTGTGTGGAAAGTGCTGCCAAGGGTGGTGATAGAGGCGGATATATTAGGGACATTTAAAACTCTCTTAGGCATATGGATGATCGAGAAATGGAGGGCTGTGTGGGAGGGAAGGGTTAGATTGATCTTAGAGTGAGTTAAAAGGCCAGCACAACATTATGGGCCAAAGGGCCTGTTCTGTGCTGTAATGTTCTATGCTGTATATTTTTTTTGTTTCTAGTGTTTTGCACATAATGTATAATTTTTATTAATTTATGTTAAATTTGTGTAACTTATGTTTGCCCCTGTCCGTACTGGCTGTGGCTGCAAATAACTAATCCTCGTGACACACTGTGTATGGCTACCTGTGACCATAACCTTGAACTTGAATTCCAGACTTGAATGACCAGTATTTGATACTCAGACCCAGACACTCACTCTGGTAAAATGCAAACTCCCGTCTCTGTATAAAGAGGAAGACCCCAGAGCAGTGGCTGGGTTTGGTTGCACTGGTTTGAGTGATGGTCCCACTCTGTTTCCTGTGACAGGTTCCCATTCACCAGAATTGTAAGGAGCTTCTCAGCATCCGGGCTGAACTGCAGAAAAAGGTCGAGGAGCTTCAGCGTGAGGTCAGCAACCTGGCGATCTCGTCGTCCTCCGAGAGAGCATCTCCCACACACTCCGTGTCTCCTGTGCAGACGACTGTCTGACGCACCTGCCGTTGCAGCACCCTGGTCAGCCGGTACTCAGTCATTCGTGTAAACCACTAGCAAGACTGTAATATTTACTTGAAAGCTGTAAATACAGTTTCTGTTTTTGTACAAGTGTATTTGTGTGTGCAATACTTTGCTGCCTATGTTTATGTTCTGTAAGCCTCTGTGTGGATGGCCCTGGTGCATTACCACTTCATTACCCTGAAGCCAAGACCTTCCCCACAGAGTGCTACTGTACAGTCCAGCCTCAACTCTTGGCAAATTTTGGCCAGTAAAGTCTCAGAGGTGCTTGGGGTGGGAGAGTACATCTGATGGTCAAGGGACCACAGTGCCAAGCTTCTTCACCAGTCACAACTGTCTTTTAAACTCCCCAATAACACGTTTCCAACATTGGTTTCCCGACATGAAACCTGACTCACGAATTGTATCGCAATTCACAAAAGAGTTCCACTTTTGTTTGTTGGATAGGTAACGTTACTATTAATATTTTATCGATCTTAATAAAGTGTATATATTTTTATATAGTGCCCATAGATTAATCTCATTATTGCAAATAAATTCAAACACTTTTCAAGTGTTAATGAAGACAATATGTAATGAATGTTAATGAAGTTAATGAAGACAATATGTAAGATGTACTCTTTGTAATACTCTGTCTCACTGATGACTAAAATGTGGTTAAGACAGGTTTAAGTCAATTTGCCAGAGCATCATTGTCCATTATTTAAGTGAGGATTTAGGCAGAGAGTGGTAAATCTGTGGAATTCATTGCCACAGACAGTGAGGCCAAGTCATTGGGTAGATTTAAAGCAGAGGTTGACAGGTTCTTGATTAGTAGGGGTATTAAAGGTTACGGGCAGAAAGCAAGAGAATGGAGTTGAGGGGGATAATAGATCAGCCATGATGGAATGGCACAACAGACTTGATGGCCTGAATGGACTAATTCTGCTCCTATGTCTTATGGATTTGTTATTTTTTCTAAATGGGTATGTGCCATCTCTTTTGAGATAATAGAACTAAAATTCGGATGCTGAGGTTTGTCAAGACTGACACATCATTGGAGACTTGGATTATTTAAACTTGATGATTTCAGCAATTTCGTACAAAACGGTTTTCAAAAAATCACAGGTTTGATTGAAACCAGCAAAAAGTCTTCAATTTATAATTGATGTAAAATGTATTTTTCATTATTTGATTTGGTAAATAATTGCATTGTTTCAGTAAATCTGGTCAATTCTGTTTTCACAATATTTTTATGACCGATTTCTAATTGTCTTTCAATAATTTAACCAGAGGCCAATAATAATTGATTATTTTAACCACACGTCCAAAGTTGTCACACTTTCCAAATCATTTTAACCAATATTAGCTAAATGAGCCAGATATTTCAATAACTAGTAATCTATTTTTGTTCTTCATATGGTCTGCTCCACAGATTGGCAAAGGCTACACAAAAGCTGTTGCCATTGGATTAGTAGAGTCTTCTTTGTAACATTGGACAAACATTTGCTCATTTTTACATTCTTGTGGTTTTTGCACTTTAGTTGTCTGCATCTTGTTGTCAAAGAAAACTCACAATCTCACTGCCAGTCGGTGGGCCAAATGGCCTAATTCTGCTCCTATATCGTATGATCTGTGGTCTAATTTTGCCATAACTGTATATTTTTTTGAGTTGGATAAATAAGCTGTTTTCATTTCTGGTTGCTCCATTATCGGAAGAATTTGGAAGCTTTGGAGAGGGTGCAGAGAAGGTTTACCAGGATTGGATTACGAGCTTTTCTCCTTGGAGGATGGGAGGAGTACAAGACAGAGTGGCCAGTCAGTGCATTTATCCCAAGGGGGAAATGGCTAATACGAGGGGGCGTAGTTTTAAGATGACTGGAGGAAAGTATAGGGGATGTCAGAGGTAGGTTTTTACACAGTGTGGTGGGTGTGTGAAAAGCCCTGCCAGGGAGATGGTAGAGACGGACACATTCGGGATATTTAACAGAGTCTTAGGGAGGCACATGGATGAGAGCTGTGTGGGAGGGAAGAGTTAGCTTGATTTTGGGGAAGGTTAAAGGGTTAGCATTATATTGTGAGTTGAAGGGCCTGTGTTGTGCTGTAACATTCTATGCTCTATGTAGTTACTTTGGAAGGTTTTAAAAATCAATTAAATTTTAAACAGCTTAACAGCCAGAACGTTTTAATAGTTACAAATTCATGTAACCTTTACTGATGATGAGTTCCTTCAGTAGAGAATGTTAGATAAATATAAATACTAAAAGTATTTGCTATTAATGCATGTTAAATGGTACAAGCAGCATCTGCTCCCTGAGGTACAAGAGATTCTGGATAACACATACAAATTGCTGGCAGAACTCAGCAGGTCAGGCAGCATCTATGCTGGTGGGAAACGAACAGTCAACGTTTCAATCCTGATAAAAGGCCTGAGCCCAAAAAACGTCAACAGTTCCTTTCCCTCCGTAGATTCTGCCTGACCTGCTGAGTCCCTTGTTTGTGTGGGTTGTCCCCGGAGGTAGATATTTTGAAAATAAATGCTGCACTGTTGTGAGGAGTTGCGAAGTTCTCACTGGTACCCAGGTCCGTATTTATCTACATCTCGAATGGTGATCTGTCTAGTGCTGTTTGTGGGATTGTGCTCCTTACAAATATTTCCCTGTGCCCACAAATCATTGAGTATTCACTTGGTATGAAAGTGCTCTGAGATACATATCTCAAATGATTTGAAGGTGACAAATCATCGGAGCGATCTATACAGCAAAATACACACAGCAATTGTGCAATGTCTTTAAAAAAAGAAATAATAGGACTCCTTTTACTACAAGCGACCAAATTATTTGAAATTAAGAGCAATTAGAGATGATATTTATCTACAAGTTTATTGAGTAATTTTCAGTTTGGTTACAGTTTGATCACCATGGCACAAAGTTACAGTGAGTGTGGTGATTCTATCATTCAATACAGCCAAAGACACACAAGACAGCTGTACTCTAACCATAAAGTAAGCATCTGTAGAACAGTCAGACTTTGAGAGACAGATCTCAACCTGGTTTGTTAAACTTCTTGACTTTACTGCATTAGCCTGTGGAAAAATTCAATAAACTTCCTGGTGTATTTATACAATGTTTCCTTTTTATTTAAAAGACTAAAATGGTTCAAAGTATTTGAATACCCATTTATTTCACAGGATTGTTAAACATCAACTGTGCCTCCAAGCTGAAAGTTTGTCCGTGATTTGTGTGAGTTTTTCCTCATCTTGTTCTTCCATCCTAGTACAACCATCCCAATGGCAAACAGCTGTCATTTGAAACCTCTCTGTCCGTTAATTATTTTGGTGGACAAGTGGCAAATCATAGCTGTGTAAGAAGTTGTGGAACAGCTGATACTGCTTAAATCTCCATCATTCCATCTAGCTATCTTCTGTGTCTTTCTTTGTCTTGTTTTCCATGACTTCAGAGTCAGTTAACAAGAGTGTGAAATCAGATGGGCTGGAGGCATCTATGTGACTCAGAGAAACACTCTGCATTTCAAAGTAACAGAACATCAAACCATGGCCATTTCATTGTAAGCCAATGTTTTTCTGGAATCCCCGTTGAAGACTTTGAAATTAAGCTTTTGGCCCATTCACAGGAATAATCAGAATAAAACAAGGATTCCCAACCTGGGGTCCAAGGAGCCCTGGGTTTAATGACCTAAAAGAAGTTGGGAACCCCTGGTTTAAACCAGTTGCAGCCCTTCTCATGGCATTCATGTTATTATCTGGTGGTTCACGTTAACCATTCGGTCTGAGCCAACGTGGGTGTGTTTGCCATCAATACTGCTCCCTGCCTCAGAATTTCTGAAAAGATCCCAATTTCTACTGCCAAAGTGCTTGCCTTGTGGTTAGTAGGGGCTTCCCTGTGTACAGTGCTGATCAGTACCACAACAAATAATATTTCAGTGGCACTTCTGACTTGTAAAACATCTCTATGATGGAGTGTTATTTTGTAACACCAAAACACAGGGTACTCTTAGAAGTGTTCAAAGAGGTAGGGTGAGACTAGAATTAGAGTTCTAGTCTCGCCCATGGGTGAAGGGTGAAATGTTTAAGGGAAACACAAGGGGGAGCTTCTTGAGTCACACGGTGACGAGAGTGTGGAACGAGCTGCCAGCAGAAGTGAATACAGATTTGATTTCAATATTTAAGAGGTTTGTATAAGTACATGGATGTGAGGGGTTTGGAGGTCTATGGTCCAGCTGCAGAACATTGGGGCAAGGCAGAATAATAGTTTGGCACAGACTAGATGGGCCAAAGGGTCTGTTTCAATGCTGTGGTGCTCTGTGACTCTAGGTAGGTTTCAAGAACCATCCTAAAAGGTGGAAGAAGCAGAAAGGAGGGTATTCCAGAATTCTGCTCCCTAGACAGAGCAAAGGCCAGCTGTTCAGAGTTGGAATGGTACCAGGAGCAGACTCAATGGGCTGAATGGCCTAATTCTGCTCCTTTGTCTTGTGGTCGATGTCTTATGGAAAATGGTGGTTGGTAAAAGATCACAGCTGGAGGAACACAGAGACTGAGGTGAGACATGTTTAAAGACTGCTGCTTACATCCACACGTTTCAACATGGGGACGTGCCTTGAGTCTCTTCTCTGGTCATAGTACACAATTTGCTGCAAACTGTCCCCAAGTGCTGTAGCTATGTTCATATATCTGCAGTCTCATTGGACTCCAGAATTCAAAATGGATACAATTCAATACAAACAATCAAGCCCACAGTAACATCAAATCCACACTAATACAGTTACATTGTAATGTCCAACCCAAAAATTATTTTCTTAACCATTCTTTATCCTCTTCAGAAGTGTGAGTTGAAAAGAAAAAAATGTTTGAAGGTGTGATCTATGTCAGCCAAGTGAAACACTGGTATTTTTTTCCCTGGAAGACCTAAGCTATCAACTAATCAAGAACTTCTACTAACAAAGATTCGTAATCAATATAACAAAATATACACAATTCCTTAAGAGTTTTAAGAATAATTAAAGTCTATGAATGTGGAACTACCATTGTATCTTACATATAGTAGGGCTGTAATGTTGTATAAAGCCCTTTTATAAAGCCTGGTTCAAAGGCTTATGATGTGGCTAAATTCAATGCCTTATATAAACTTTAAGCCTATTTTTTTTATAAAGCAAGACTTGCCCAGGTTTTTGGATTTAATCAAACCCTTTGAATTACAAAATGATCAGATTGTGCTCTATTAAGACTGCAGCCAAAAATACGACTGCAGAGATAAATTTGGTCTTACCAAAGAGTTATGAAGGATACTTTAAGTTGGAAAATTTGTCATTCATTGTCAATGCCAAACACTGGGAATTGTGCTGCTCATCTCTCTGCATTTGTTCCATCAAAGTTATAGATGATTTTATTCCCCTAGAGATTTTGAAATAATAGGGTAAATATTCATAGCTAACAGGAAAGATTGAAAAGGTGGCTAAGAAGCATACAGGATAAGACCATGGCCCATTTGTGATAGAACATGTTCCTGTATTTATTCCACATGATAAATCACGTGAGGCATGCCCTGTTCTCATGGCTACCGTCAGGAAGGAGGTACAGGAAACTGAAGGCACACACTCAGTGATTCAGGATCAGCTTCCCCTCTGCCATCTGAATGGACATTCTACCTCACTACTTTTTAAAGATTTCCATTTTTGCACTACTCATTTAAATTATTTAATATGTATATACTTACTGTAATTGACTGTTTTTTCCCCTCTATTATCCTGTACTGCATTGTACTGCTGCTGCAAAGACAACAAATTTCATGACATATGCCACTGATACTAAGCCTGGTCCTGATTCCAAGCTGGCAACACACACACACAATGCCATAGGAACTCAGCAGGCCAGGCAGCATCTATGGAAGAGTAATCTGTTGACGTTTCGAGTCGACTGTATACTCTTTCCATAGATGGTGCCTGACCTGCTGAGTTCCTCCAGCATTTTGTGTGTGTTGCTTGGATTTCCAGCATCCCCTCTGCAGATTTTCTCGTTTGGGAGCTGTTAACTTATTTAATGTGACAACTTACGATTCTGATTTGTTCTAGATGAATGAACAGGAGAGCTTTCAATGCATAATTTTTCATAAGTTCTATTGTATTTCTTTATTTTCCTGTAAATGCCTTGAAGAAAATGCATCTCAAGGTAGCATACTGATATTATATTTCATTAACATCTAACCTAATATGACCTACCATTAATTTGGAGAACAGAGGCAGATCTAATTGTGGCATTTAAAGAAGGGTGAGTACTTAAAAGAAAAATGAATTACAGGGTTTACAATGGAAAGAGATTGGGGGAGTGGAATTAATGGGACCGTAAAGAGCCAATGTGAGCTGGATAGACTAATCTACCCTACTGTAACCCCCTCATGACTCTCTGAAATTACTACCACTGCCCTTGGTCTCATTTTCTCCAGCCTTGAGGAATATGTTCTCTCTATCTTTTCTCCACTCTTTAAAGGAAAACTACTCTCCATCGACTCTGCACTCTTTAAAGCCTTAAGCTTCCAACGTCTCTCTGTCACACAACTATTGATCGCTTACCAGTTTCTCCAGCTTTACTGCAGTGTTGCAGGCACTGATAAATCTTCCCCATAATGAAGCAGAGGGAAGAATACATAATAAGCTGAGACGCTGCTCTACTGTTACAGCTCAGAATCTGCTGCACTCCATATGGAAAAGGTCTAAATTAACCCGCAGTAACTTCTTGCATCAACTGAATAGCCTGCCTGCCTGCCTTTTGCCTGTATTAATGTCTGGGAGGCTGTTAAATGGCTCGCTTCTAGAATGTGCTTTACAACAGAGTTTTTTTTTAAACAAGTGGTTTAGTCAAAGTAAATTTATTTTCAAAGTACATATATGTCACCATAGCTTGAGATGCATCTATAGGAAAATAATAAAATACTATGCAACATACAAAATGATGGAGGAAATTAGGAAAGGAATAAAGAGTTGACATTTGGGGAGTCCTGAAGAAGGGTCTCGGCCTTTAATATTGACTGTTTATTCCTTTTCATAGATACTGCTTGACCTGCTGAGTTCCTCCAGTGTTTTGTATGTGTTACTCTGGATTTCCAGGATCTCTTGTGTTAGGAATTTATGGAAAACTATCGATAAAAAAGCACGCCTGTTAGTTGATAACACGGTTGAAAGTACAACTCAGAATCTTCAGTTGTTGCATTAAAGTTAACAGCTCAGTTTTGTGTGATTTGCTGTTTGTAAGCGTCCATAGTTAAGGCTGGTTTCCCAGCAGGTGGGAGATCTAACGCAATTCTCCAGAAGCAATGGCAGTGAAGGCCACTCACACGGTCCTGGTGGCTTCAGCCAGTTTTCTGAGGAACCCCCATGAGGATGTGTTTGTGTTCAGCCTCCAGGTGATCCTACCTGAGGTGTGTGGAAGTCAGGCAGGGTTCTTGCTTCTGACAGTTATCTGGTGATTCCTGCTTCAAATGTGACATGGAGATATTGTGTGCGGCTCTTAGAAGAAGAGTGCATACTTTACCTTCATTAAAGTTATACACATCCTAGATAAGCTCAAACAAAACAAAACTGCTGGAGGAACTCAGTAATTCAGGAATCGTCTATGGAGGGAAATGGACAGCAGAGGTTTTGTGCTAAAATCTTTAGATGCCTGTCCATTTCCCTCCAGCGATGCGGCCTGGCCCACTGAGTTCCTCAAATTATTTGCTTTCTTTTACCTGCCTCTGAATAAGTAAGTTTCACCCCACCAGGTTCCCCTTAAATATTTAAACTTTCCTCCTTCTACTTCTATGACTTCTACTTCCAGTCACACCCAACCTCAGTGGAAAAAGCCTGCTTGCATTTACCCCATCTATACCCCTCATAATTTTGTATACCTCTATCAAATCTCCCGTCATTCTCCTACACTCCAGGGAACAAAGTCCTAACCTATTCAACTTTTCCCTGTGGACCCTTCAGTTCTTTCCAAGGGTTAAAATCTGTACCTTGACTATCGTTTTAACCAAAACTTTGATCACATGGAGGTCTAGCTCTAAATAAACAACCTTGTTCTGAATAGTAAACTTAATGACAACCCTACAAGTTAAAAGCTTTGTTGTACTGCATGCTTTTTGAGATAATGTTTCAGAGAAAACAGATGACAAACAATTGAAGTGTTGCTGTCAATGCAGGGAACTTGGCCACTTGGTATTCATCCCACAGCTCTGCTGCCTACAATATGCAGTGCACCGGCAAGAGTAACTGGCTCCACGGAGCTACAAATGAGATGGGGAGGCTCTGTGAACGTCCCACTCCTCTCAGCAAACAGCTCGACATGGGGAGTGCGATTTTCAAGCATTCGCTTTGTTCTGACTGGGGCACCCGAAGCGGGTGTTATCCGGGGGTGGCGGGGTGGGAGGGGTGGTGTTTGGAAATTAACTTTAAGGCGGAAATGTAAAGGCAATCTTACTTTTGGGGAGTTACAGTTTTACTAAAACACTGACGGTTACAGGATCCGATATCAACTTGCTTGTAAGGTAAAGGACACTGTTTATCTAAGAGTAGACAATACAAAAAACAGTCATCTGTTATGATTCCTGTCAGGCTGGGCACTGTATGAATTAGGCTACTCATGTCATGGGTTAAGGGTGACCTGTTTGAGGGGAACTTCTTCACTCAGGGTGGTGAGACTGTGGAACAAGCTGCCATTGGAAGCCGTGGATGTGGGCTTGATTTCAACATTTAAGAGAAATTTGGATAATTACATGGATGGGAGGGGCATGGAGGGCTTATTTATTTATTTTTAAATTTTTTTTATTGAGGTACAGCGTGGGATAGGCCCTTCCAGCCCTTTGAGCCACACCGCCCAGCGACCCTCAATTTAACACGAGCCTAATCACGAGACAATTTACAAAGACCAATTAACCTACCAACCGGTACGTCTTTGGATTGTGGGAGGAAACCTAGATGGTCATGGGTAGAAAGTACAAACTCTTTACAGGCAGGGATTGAACCCGGGTCATCTATGGCATAAAACGCTGCGCGAACCACCAAGCTATCTGCCGCCAAATTATGATCTGGGTGCAACACTTCAATTGTTTACCATCTGCTTGCTCTATTTGAAATGTACCCAACGGTGTTGTTAATTTGTTCTGTAGGTTTGGCATGGACTAGATGGGCCGAAAGTGACAAAGGTCTCAAACTACTGGCCACCGAAGGCCGTGGATGCCATCTTGATTGGTATTTGGAATTCACTGTCACACACTGCTGTGGAGACCAAGTCATTGGGTATGTTTAAAGCAGGTTCTTGATTAGTCAGGGCATCGAAGGTTATGGGGAGAAGGCAGGTGAATACGGTTGAGAGGGATAATCTAAGTTCAACACTACGTTTAGGAACAGCTTCTTCCCGTTCACCATCAGATTTCTGAATGGACAGTGAACCCATGAACACTGCCTCGCTCTTTTTGCTCTCTCTTTGCACTACTTATTGAATTCAATTTTAACAATATGTACATTGGATTCTGGTTAATTGGGCCAATGGTCAGTCAGACAGCCACTTATTTGGGACAGTTCTTAAGGGACAAAAGCTGACCAAGAAAATTGCGGGGATTCCCTTCATTTGTTTAGGGCACCATGCCGCTTAATTGGGGCAGGGAACTCTTGCTGAACAGGCTTGAACTAGTGTCAGTCACGAGGACTTGTGTGGCCTTTAGAATACACCACACTTACAGCAAACAGTTTTCAATAGCATCAGCTACATGTGTTCAAAAGTCAGTGCTTTCTGTCATTGATAGTGGAAATTAAGCAGCAAGACAATTCAGAACCATTTTCAGGCTCGGTTTCAAGTATTGAGGCTCGGAGATGCCAGAAATGGCTGGGCATGAAAATGAAACAATTTCACTACTTCCACAAGTTAGGAATTATGAAGAATTGGAAGGTATGGACAATGAAAGTGAAGATTCAGAGGATGCAGTCATCTAAAGCACTGTATGAAAGCAGTCCATTATCTGCTCTAGGTGTCTGCACTGATTTAGTTCAATGCCTACACTGGATGAATTCCTCCCTCGATAACTATTAAGAACTAATACACAATTTTATAGTACTATTGGTAGAGTTCTAGTTTGTTCTTACTTCATTTAAATATATAATTTGTTATTCAGTTTGTCTTTTTTATAACTTTTTAACTAAATTTCCATGAAACATTAGCTAATTGGGGCAGCCGCTTGAATGGACCAAAATGTACTGGTCCTGATGTGTCCCAATTAACCAGTTCCACTGTATTTCTTTTTGTGATTATATTTTTATCTATTGCACTGCCCTGCTGCAGCAAAGTAACAAATTTCACGGCACACGTCAGTGATAATAAACTTGCTTCTGGAATCAGCCATAATGGAGAGGCAGAACAGACTCGATGGGTTGAATGGCCTAATCCTTATGGTTTTATTGTTAGCTCTAAATCTGAGATTGCTATTTTATTGCTAAGCAAAGGTATGGAGGACAAAGACAGGTACGCAGGGATCAGTCACAAATGAGGCATTGCCTCATTGAATGAGAAGAGATGAGGGAATAAGTGGCCTATTCTCACCCTATGTTCCTGTTTTGTACTCTGTGGGATCGTTAGCACAGCAGTGCCTTTTAGCGACAACTTTGCACGTGCCCTTAAGTATTTTCCTTTAAATTGGCAACACCGTTTTTAAATTGGCAAACATCCCCCCTCCCAAAAAAAATGTAAATATGATAGCTGCAGAAAGTGTAGGAGAAATCAGAATTAACGTAGATTGTCTCTCTAACAAAACTCAAGGGGAACACACAGCAGCAGGTTCAAGTCTTTACACATGATAAATTGTGTGCTCGTATTTGCACAGTGTGGTGGTTTATGTCCTTTGGTGGTGGGAACTGATTGATATTCACATCGAATGCAGCAGGCTGTGATCCAGGCTAATTGCCCAACCACTCACAGAGTAAGTGCTGAACACAGTCTTTTGGAAAATATATACACAAGGAAACTGCTTTCTGCATTGCTCTTCTGAAGGTGCACCCTATCAGTCATGTAAAATTTGAAGCAATAATTCAGGCAGAGGTTATTATTGCAGGATTTAGCAGACAGATGCAGCGTTTGCACTATCTGTTGGTATTTAGTGTGCAGTTTGCAATCGGTGGCAGCTCCTGACTATTGCTTGTAAAGTTCAGCTTTCGATGGCCTGATCTCAATATCTGAGATGAGGGGAGGACTCGGGGTTTACACATGGAACGTTTCACCGCTCTTGTTCATTGAGTTCACTTTCAGCTGCTTTCCCCCAGAACCTGAGGTCAAAATGTCTAATACCATTATCTTATTTTGCACAGAGAACTGTGTGTGTGTGTGTGTGGGGAACACGCTACCAGGGGTGGTGGCGGAGACATTAGAGGCATTTAAGAGACTCTTAGATAGGCACATGGATAATAGGAAAATGGAGGGCTATGTAGGAGGGAGGGGCTAGATTGACCTTAAAGTAGGTAATAAGGCCAGCATAACAGTCTAGACCAAAAGGCTTGTTCTGTGCTGTAACGTTCTATGTTCTAGAAGGCATATGTTTAAGGCGAGAAGGGGCAAGTTCAAAGGAGGGGTGCGGAATAAGTTATAGAGTGGTGGGTGCCAGGGATGTTGGTGGAGGCACATACAACAATTGCCTCTTAGAGGCTCTTAGGCATATTCTTTCATATACGAAACATTGTAAAATGTTTTGAAGGACAGGCTGGTGCCTGGAACGACTACATCATTTGTTTATTTCAGTCACCATCTCTGATATATGTAAACCAATGCAAGATGTTCATTTGAATGGTACCCCTTCACATTCACCCTCTTCCCTGCTACTGCATCAATTAATGTTAGCATTTTATAAAACATCAGAAAGAAATCTTTAAACTACATGCTTTAAGTGAGCCGCAAATCTTGCTGAGTTTCTCCAATCCAAGTCACTTTCCCATTGTCCATTACTTCTAATGTGGAACCTACACCAATACTGTACATAGTCTACCTACTAATTCATACCTAGTCTAACACAGATGCAAATGACCTATTGAAGGCTTTAAGTAACAACTTTCCATTTTACTTTAAATAAATTAAGAAAAGACAGATTTTAAACAGAGGTTGGTCTCCAGGTAAAGGCTGTTGCTTTCAACACGGAGATCTAGACCGGATTTGCATTATCTGCTGCCGGCTTCTCTGGCTGTGACTCCAGGAGGCTCCTCTCAGCTGCAGCAAAGTTCAACCAAAACAGAGCATACAGATCACGGTGAACAGGGCAGGCACGTCCAGAGAAACAAAGCCTAATTGTATCCCACACCCTTGCACCCCCTTACCCACTTTTTCAATAATGAGCCCATTGTACATTGTAACTGGGATCAACCCATTCTGATTAAATCATCTGCTCCCTTGTTGAGTCTGTAATCCGCATGTGGAATTGCTGCTTTAGTCCCCGTATACTTGTATTTTATCGTAGTTGCTGAGATTATTGTGGTTTATTGCAACAGCATACTAGGATCAGAGATCACCGTCTGTAACCTTGATTTCTTCCATCTACTTTCCCCGGATAAACAGTCAAGCCTACTGAGACTGCTAGCCAATTTGGATGTGCCTTGTAAACCTCTGCTGGCCCAGAGTTACTTTCATTAAATTTCAGTCAAACCACTTATCTTAAAATCAATTGGTAGACTTGAGTGATGATAGGTCACTGATCTGAAATATTAATTGTTTCCTTCTACACTGATGCTACCTGACCTGCTGAATAGTTGCAGTATTTGCTATTTAAGTATTCCAGAATATTTTGCTGAAGTGTTTTTTTTAGGTTGGTGGTCCTGTTTGAATCTTTTCCTCCATAGGAAATCCCACTGAGGTTGGGTGGGACTACAGCTGGAGGTCATGGGTTAAGGGTGAAAGGTGAACATGAGAAGGTACTTCTCCACTTAGAGAGTCGTGCGAGTGTGGAACGAGCTTCCAGCGCAAGTGGTGCTCAAATTCCACGTTTAAGAGAAGTTTGGATAGGTACGTGGATAAGAGGAATACTGAGGGCTATGGTCTGGGACTAGGCAGTTTAAATGGTTCAGCACAAACTAGATGGGCCAGAGGGCCTGTTTCTGAGCTGTACTTTTCCATGCCTCTAAAAAGGAATCTACCATGAATTTAAAACTGTGTGCACACTCAGTTTTGTAATGCAACTACTCTTCATCCTGTGTTGCTGGTGTGAAATCCTTTGCTTATCTTCAGAACTCCATCGCTACCATAGACAAATATCCACTGAGGCTCTTGGCCAAATCACTGCTCATGGAGGATGGTGGAGCTGTGGATCGTGTAGAAGCTGTCATAGGTTACAACAGGAACTTGACAGGATTCAGAATTGGGCTGAGAAGTGGCAGATGGAGTTCAATCTGAAAAGCTGTGAAGGCAGAATACAGGATCAATGGGAGGGGCACTGTTGACGAACAGAGGGATCTTGGGGTCCAAGTCCACAGGTCCCCTGAAACTGCAGCAGAAGTTGATAGTGGTTAAGAAGGCATAAGGTGTGTTGGCCTTCATTACTCTGGGGATTGAGTTCAAGACCAATGAGGTAATGTTGTGGTTTTATAAAGCTGTAGTTAGACCACATTAAGGAGTATTGTGCTCAGTTGTGGTTGCTTCATAGGAAGCTGGTGGAGGGGGAGTTGATGAGAAAGTGGGGAGAATAAAATGGGATTCATGTAGGGTTAGGGTTTATGGGATGTCCATGCAGGGGTTGCACCTCTGGTGAAGGGCCTTGTCATGTCCAATCTGGAACAGCTCACTGGCTTTTGGTCCCCACCACTCAGCTCTCACCTGTGGCTCCAAGTGGCTGCTTGCATGGGACAGCAGCCACACCCTGGTACAATACTTCAACAGGAGGGTAGGTGGAGGGCCTGATATTCCAGTGAGATAGGGACATGCCTGTCCTAGCGTGCAAGTTAGCTCCGGTGCACGAGACCAACAGTGAGATCCAACCCCAGGAAGGCAGTTCTGCAACGTTTCATGGAGAGTGAAAGGAATGATAAGGCACTGAAGAAGTCATGGTCATTGATTGCAACCAAGGAAGACCCCAGTTGTGAAGACTATTCGTACCACTGGGAAGGAGTGAAACTGCCCCACTGCAATGGCTTTTCCATGTTTAAAGACTCCCAAACAGGTTTCCTGTCATCATTGGACACGATGGATAATCACCACCAATGTAGAATTAGTGTGAAATGGGTGGTTGATGGTCAGTATGGAGATAGTGGGTTGAACGACTTGTTTTCAGGCCGCTTGGCTTTATAACAATCCTTACATTCAAATATACTTAGATCCATCAGTGTAGACTTTTGTCCTTCGAGGCAAACTGAGCAGAACTTGGAGCAACTCAGCAGCTCAGGTAGCATTTGTGGAGGCGAAGGAATGTTCAACGTTCCAGGTTGAGCCCTTGCATCAGGACTGAGAGTGTAGAAGGAAGATAGCCAGTACAGAGAGTTGAGAGCAACATTTAGAGAACTTAGGTCTTGGTTTCTCAGTCTGTTCACCAATTGTTTTGACTGAACAGACACAAGTAAATTTGGTAAGAGCAAGGGAGGTAATTGCTTTGGAGTTTTAGGATTACTGGGCTAGAGGACTATGAATTATTTATAAAGAAACCAAGTCACCAGTTCCTGTCTGAGCAAGGTTTTCACTCACTCATTGAAGGGTAGGTCAGAGGAGGAACAGACCACAGCAATTCAACGTGCACAGAATAACAGCTGTGGGCTGTACGAGTGTGGTGATCTACATATACCTGTCTGGACACCCCCCCCCCACCCTGCTGATGGCTCCTGTGGCTCCTCCCACGGACCCTGGTATAAAGGCGATTGGAGCCTGAGCCCTGCCCTCAGTCTCCAGTGTGGTGGTCAATTGCTGCTTGTTCTTTCTTCCAGCCAATAAAAGCCTATATCTTGCCTCATGTCTCGGAGAGTTATTGATGGTGCATCAACGAGGCTATCTCAGATTACAGATGTTTAAAGCATGAAGTCAAACCAACCAAGACTCCATCAGAAAAATAAAACAATAAGTATTGATGAAAATGAGCTTAAAAATAAAAATGGACATGCAAGGAAAGATCCAGAACCTGCAGATGACCAGAAGGAGAAGGAAAGGTCCAAGAAAGGATGAAACTCTTCATTGGCTGAATGAGATGTTCAGATGTTCCCTGTAAGCAGGTAGTAATTTCATTACAATAGTCGTAACATTCATTTAATTAGATGTTAGATAATATGGGACACAAGAAATATAACAGTATGAACCAGTGATCAGTTTTGGTTGCATCATTACGGGAAGAATATGGAAGCTTTAGAGAGGGTGCAGAGGAGATTTACCAGGCTACTGTCTGGATTAGAGGAGCGTGTCTTATGAGGAAAGGTTGAGCAAGCTAAGGCTTTTCTCTCTGGAGCAAATGAGGATGAAATGTGACTTGATAGAGTTGTATAAGCCGAGAAGAAGCAATAGATAGAATGGACAGCCAGCACGGTTTTTCCCCAGGGTGAAAATGGCTAATACGAGAGGGCATATTTTTAAGGTGATTGGAGGAAAGTATGGGGGGGATGTCCAAGTTAAGTTTTTTATACAGAGAGTGATGGGTCCGTGAAACGGTCTGTTGAGGTGGTGGTAGAGGCAGATACAATAGGGACACTTAAGAGACTCTCATTAAGAACATGGATGAAAGGAAAATGGACGCTATGTAGGAGCGAAGGGTTAGATTGAAAGGTTGGCACAATAGCATGTGCTGTAGGGTTCTGTGTTCTATGAACACAGATGCACTGGAACTATGTGGGTCAATTGTCAGGAAATAACTGAAATTTTTATGAACATGTGTGTATGGAATTATTAAGACAAGTTGCACATCTTAAGCATATTGCTCTTCTAAATCTCTTGCCAAACTCATAACAAAGTACTGACTTAAGTTTCATTGGGCAAATATGGCCGATGGGCTTTCTAATTATCAATGAGAACTTGTGGGTCAGAGAAAGAGAATCAAATTGTCTAGGCAAATCTAGCCACTGTTTCTATTTTTTCAAAGCAAATTCAAAACTCCTACAGGCATTCTTCTTTCCCCCTACTTTAACGGAGGTGAAGGCATATGAAAGGGGAATCTTCTTCATTAGGTTTCTGTCACTTCTGTAAAACTGGCCCTAAATTGCACTCCAGTCAGGGCACCATACGGCAAACTAGAGGGAGGTGAACCTGTGGGATTCATCACCATAGACGGCAGTGGAGGCCAAGTCATTTGATGTATACAGTGCTTATAAAAAGTATTCACCCCCCCCCCCCCCCCCCCGGGAAGTTTTCATGTTTTACAACATTGTATCACTGTGGATTTAATTTGGCTTATTTTAACTCTGATCAACAGAAAAAGACTCTTTTGTGCCCAAATGAAAACAGATCTCTACAAAGTGATCTAAATTAATTACAAATATGAAACACAAAATAATTAATTGCGTAGGTATCCACCCCACCCCCGTCCTTTAAAATCATCAAGAAATCATCACTGTGCAGCCTATTGTTCTTCGAAGTCACAGTTAGTTAAACAGAGATCTCTTTCTGGAAACCTGTGTGCTGTCAAGGTGTTTCAATTAATTGTAGTAAAAATTTACCTGTATCTGTAAGATCTAAAAGGTTTAAAGGCACCAAGCTTTAAAAGGGAGACCACTATATACAGTGGCCATCGTTGGAGTGGACTAAGTCAGAGTGGGATGGCTTTGGCTCAATCAGGCTTCGGCGAGAAACAGTTAGAGGCGAGGGTAGGTTCTGGTAAGTTTCTGTTTTTCTTTTTTTTTGTTCAGACTAGAGAATATGCCAGGCAGGATGTTGGAATACTCCTCTTGCAGGATGTGGGAAGTCGGGGAGACTTCCGGTGTCCCTGACAACGATACCTGCAAGAAGTGCATCCAGCTGCAGCTCCTAACAAACTGCGTTAGGGAACTGGAGCTGGAGTTGGATGACCTCCGGATCATTCGGGAGACTGAGCAGTCTATAGACAGTAGCTTCTGGGAGGTAGTTACACCTAAGGAACAGAGCACAGGCAACTGGGTTACCGTCAGGCAAGGGAAGGGGAAAGGGCAGGTAGTGCAGTGTTCCCCTGTGGCCATTCCCCTCCAAAACAGGTATACCGATTTGGATACTGTTGGGGGGGATGGCTTACCTGGGACAAGCTGCGGCAGCCGGATCTCTGGCACTGAGTCTGGTTCTGCAGTGCAGAAGGGAGGGAGGAAGAAGAGGAGAGTGGTAGTGACAGGGGACTCCATAGTCAGGGGTACAGACAAGAGATTCTGTGGTTGTGACAGAGACTCCGCCAGGGTCAGGGATGTCTCTGATCGCGTGCACAGCATTCTGAAGTGGGAGGGTGATCAGCCAGATGTCGTGGTACACATCGGTACCAATGACATAGGGAGAAAGAGTCAGGAGGTCCTGTGGAGTGAGTACAGAGAGCTTGGTAGGAAGTTGAAAAACAGGACCTCGAGGGTAGTAATCTCCGGATTGCTGCCTGTGCCACGTGCCAGTGAGGGTAAGAGTAGGATGCTCTGGCAGATGAACATGTGGCTGAGAAGCTGGTGTAGGGGGCAGGGTTTCAGATTTCTAGATCATTGGGACCTTTTCTGGGGCAGGTGTGACCTATACAAGAGGGATGGGTTACACCTGAACTACAAGGGGACCAATATACTTGCAGGGAGGTTTGCTAGTGTTAATGGGGAGGGTTTAAACTAGATCTGCAGGGGGATGGGAACCAGAGTGCCAGAGTAGGTAGTGGAACGGGGGTAAAAAGAAATGATGTTAGTAGTTCATGCAAAGTCATAAATAGTAAGGTTGTGTGTGGTGGTAACAATCTTCTGAAGTGTGTATATTTCAATGCGAGGAGTATTGTGGGAAAGGCAGAAGAGCTGAGGACCTGGATTGACACGTGAATTATGACATTATAGCCATTAGTGAAACTTGGCTACAGGAGGGGCAGGGCTGGCAGCTCAATGCTCCAGGGTTCTGATGTTTCAGACGTGATAGAGGCAGAGGGATGAAGGGTGGTGGGGGGTGGCTTTGCTAGTCAGGGAAAATATTACAGCAGTGCTTCGGCAGGAAAGATTAGAGGGCTTGTCTACTGAGGCCATATGGGTGGAGCTGAGAAACAGGAAAGGTATGACCACATTAATAGGGTTGTATTATAGACCACCCAATAGTCAGCGAGAATTGGAGGAGCAAATCTGCAGAGAAATAACAGACAACTGCAGGAGACAGAAAGTTGTGATTGTAGGGGATTTTAATTTTCCACACATTGATTGGGACTCCCATACTGTTAAAGGTCTAGATGGGTTAGAGTTTGTGAAATGTGTTCAGGAAAGTTTTCTAAATCAATATATAGATGTACCAACTAGGGAGGATGCAATATTAGATCTCCTATTAGGAAACGAGTTAGGACAGGTGACGGAAGTGTGTGTAGGGGAACACTGGTTCCAGTGATCATAACGTCATTAGTTTCAATGTGATCATGGATAAAGATAGATCTGGTCCTTGGGTTGAAGTTCTAAACTGGAAAACGGCCAAATTTGAAGAAATGAGAAAGGATCTAAAAAGCGTAGATTGGGACAGGTTGTTCTCTGGCAAGGATGTGATTGGTAAGTGGGAGGCCTTCAAAGGAGAAATTCTGAGAGTGCCTTTAACCCTGACAGGAACATACAAACTTTATGTCTCCTGCAGTTGGAGGAATGGGCAGAAAAATGGCAGATGGAGTTTAATGCGGACAAGTGTAAGGTATTGCACTTCGGAAGGTCAAACCAAGGTAGAACATACAAGGTAAATGGTAGGATGCTGAGGAGTGCAGTAGAACAGAGGGATCTGGGAGTACAGGTACATAATTCCCTAAAAGTGGCGTCACAAGTAGATAGGGTTGTAAAGAGAGCTTTAGGTACATTGGCCTTTATAAATCAAAGTATTGAGTATAAGAGTTGGAATGGTGAGGTTGTATTAGACATTGGTGAGACCGAATTTGGAGTATTGTGTGCAGTTTTGGTCACTTAATTACAGGGTGTATATTAATAACGTTGAAAGAGTGCAGAGAAGGTCTACAAGGATGTTGCCGGGACTTCAGAAACTGAGTTACAGAGAAAGGTTGAATAGGTTAGGACTTTAATCCCTGGAGCGTAGGAGAATGAGGGGTGATTTGATAGAGGTGTATAAAATTATGATGGGTATATATAGAGTGAATGCAAGCAGGCTTTTTCCACTGAGGCCAGGGGAGGAAAAAACCAGAGGTCATGGGTTAAGGGTGAAGGGGGAAAAGTTTAAAGGGAACATTGGTGGGGGGGGGGGGGGCTTCTTCACGCAGAGAGTGGTGGGAGTGTGGAATGAGCTGCCAGATAAAGCGGTGAATGCGGGCTCACTTTTGACATTTAAGAAAAACTTGGACAGGTACATGGATGAGAAGTGTATGGAGGGATATGGGCCAGGTGCAGGTCAGTGAGACTAGGCAGAAAAATGGTTCGGCACAGCCAAGAAGGGCCAAAAGGCCTGTTTCTGTGCTGTAATGTTCTATGGTTCTAAACTGCTGGTGAGTCAGTACCCTGGCAAAAACTACACCATGAAGACAAAGGATCACTCCAAGCAACTCTGTGAAAAGATTATTGAAAGGCAGAAGTCAGGAGAAAGATACAAGAAAATTTCCAAGTCACTGAAATTCCCTTGGAGTACAGTTAAGTCAATAATCAAGCAATGGAAAGAATATGGCACAGCTGTAAATCTGCCTAGAGCAGGCAGTTTAAAAAAACTGAGTGACCGTGCAAGAAGGGGACTTGTGAGGGAGCAGCCAGGAGACCTGTGACAAATCTAAAGGAGTTACAAGCTTCAGTGTGAGATGGCAAAGGAAAAGCCACTGTTGTGTGGATAAGCCTCTATCAGCTTTGCACATCTGGACACTGCAAATTTCCCCATTCATCTTTACAAGTTCAGCACAAATTCTCAATTGGATTGAGGTCTGGACTCTGATTTGGCCACTCCAGGACATTAACTTCGTTGTTTTTAAGCCATTCCTGTGTAGCTTCAGCTTTATGCTTGGGGTCATTGTCTGGCTGGAAAACAAATCTTCTCCAAGTTGCAGGTCTCTTGCAGACTGCATCAGGTTTTCCTCCAGGATTTCCCTGTACTTTGTTGCATTCATTTTACCCTCTACCTTCACAAGCCTTCCAGGGCCTGCTGCAGTGAAGCATCCCCACAGCATGATGCAGCCACCACCGTGCTTCTCGGTAGGGATGGTGTGTTTTTGATGATAAGTGGTGTTTGGCTTATGCCAAACAGAGTGTTTAATCTGATGTCCAAAAAGCTCAATTTTGGTTTCATCAGACCATAGAACCTTCCTCCAGCTGACTTCAGAGTCTCCCACATGCCTTTTGGCAAACACTGACCGAGATTTTATGAGTTTTTTCAACAGCGGCTTTCTCTTTGCCACTCTCCCATAAAGCTGCGACCGGTGAAGCACCTGGGCAACATTTGTATGCACAGTCTCTCCCATCTCAGCCACTGAAGCTTGTAACTCCTTCAGATTTGTCATAGGTCTCTTGGTGGCCTCAATCACTAGTCCCCTTCTTGCACGGTCATTCAGTTTTTGAGGGCTGCCTGCTCTAGAGATTTACAGCTGTGTCACATTCTTTCCATTGCTTGATGATTGACTTAACTGTACTCCAAGGGATATTCAGTGACTTGGAAATTTTCTTGTATCCATCTCCTGACTTGTGCTTTTCAATAATCTTTTCACGGAGTTGTTTGGAGTGTTCTTTTGTCTTCATGGTGTAGTTTGTGCCAAGTACTGACTCATCAGCAGTTGGACCTTCCAGATACAGGTGTATTTTTACTACAATCAGTTGAAACACCTTGACTGCACACAGGTCCCCAAAGACAGATCATTTAACTAATTACGTGACTTCTAAAACCAATTGTCTGCACCAGTGATGATTTGGTGAGTCATATTAAAGTGGGGGGGGGGGGGTGAATATGTATGCAATCAATTATTTTGCCTTTTATATTTGTAATTAATTTAGATCACTTAGTAGAGATCTGTTTTCACTTTGACACGAAAGAGCCTTTCTCTGTCAATCAGTGTCAAAAAAGCCAAATTAAATCCACAGTGATTCAATGTTGTAAAACATGAAAACTTCCCGGGGGGGGGGGGGGGGGGGTGACGTGATGAATACTTTTTATAGACACTGTATAAAGCAGAGGTTGGTAGGTACTTAAGTAGTAAGGGAGTCAAAGATTATGGGGAAAAGGTAGTAGAATGGGGTTGAGAGGGAAAAGCAATCAACTGTAACCAAATAGCCTGCTTCTGCTCTCCTGGTCCTAGTGTACTGAGATGTCAGACATGGAGGTGGTCTAATGTGCTGATGTCAGACATGGAGGTGGTCTAATGTGCTGATGTCAGACATGGTGATGGTCTAAGGTGCTGATGTCAGACATGGAGGTGGTCTAATGTGCTGATGTCAGACATGGAGGTGGTCTAATGTGCTGATGTCAGACATGGTGATGGTCTAAGGTGCTGATGTCAGACATGGAGGTGGTCTAATGTGCTGATGTCAGACATGGAGGTGGTCTAATGTGCTGATGTCAGCCAACGTGGTGATCAGCGGCAAGGAAGACAGATTCAGTTAACACAAAAGCTGAAGGCAGGATTTGGGAGATGGTCCATGTGCAAGAAACCAAAGAAACATGGGAATGAATGGAACTAAAAGCAGGAAAAATGAATCTTCTCTGTTGTTTGGAAATTCTGAATGATACAGGGACAGCAAGTAGCATCACAATATTACACCACCAGTGACCTGGGTTCAATTCCTGCTGCTATCTGTAAGGAATTTGCATGTTCTCCCCGTGAGTGTGTGGGTTTCCTCCGGGTGCTCCGGTTTCATCCCACATCCCAATGATGGGCTGTTAATAGGTTAATTAGTAATTGGGTGCCGTGGGCTCGTTGGGCTAGAAGGGTCTGTTAACCGTGCTGAATAAATACATAAATAATGTTGGAGCAGTGAACAGTTACTCACCTTGTGGCTCAGACATCGTCCCGGCTTCTGCACTTTCCCCCTTCACGTAGGGCTGATTCAGGCTCCCTAAGGAGAACACAGGAATAAAATCTCAGCTTCGAATGAATTAATGATCTGAGCAGTGGATCCAGGCAGCAAGAACAGCAGCCAGTCAGGAAATCAATCACATATGGCTCTCTTATAACACCATAGGACCGGGGAGCAGAATGTGACCATTCAGCCCATCGAGTCTGCTCTGCCATTCCATCATGGCTGATTTATTATCCCTCTCACCCCCATTCTCCGGCCATCTCCCTCTAACCTTTGATGCCTTTAAGTATACTCAGTGACTTGGCTTGCACAGCCTTCTGTGGCAAAGCATTCCACAGATTCACCACCCTCTGGTTAAAGACATTTTTCCTCAGCACCATTCTAAATAGATTCCGAGGCTGTGCCCTCTGCTCTTAAGACTTCCCCATTATTGGAAATATCCTCTCCGTATCCATTCTATCCAAACCTTTCAATATTCAATAGGTTGCAATGAGATTTCCCCCTCATTCTTATAACCTCCAGTGAATACAGGTCTAAAGCCATCAAGTGCTCCTCATATGTCACAGAATACACAACATGGAAAGGTACAGCTGGTAAAACCCTTCTGCCCACAATGTTGTACCAACATTTTAACCTACTCTAAGATCAATCTAATCCTTCCCTCCTACACAACCCTCCATTTTTCTGTCATCCATGTGCCTATCAAAGAGTTTCTTAAATGTCCTTAATATATTTGCCCAGGCTGTTCCGCACACCACCACTCTCTGTGTAAAAAAAAAAAAAAAATTACCTCTGACATCTCCCTATACTTTCCTCCTATCACCATAAAATTATACCTCCTCGTATCAGCCCCTCTCTCCCCCTTCCATCCCCAAAATAATTACTGCTGGTAAATGAGAAGGAAGATCTCATTCTAGTCCATAGCTAATGCTGGATTGCTAGAGAACATTGAACATAGAACAATACAACACTGGAACAGGCCCTTCAGCCCACAATGTCTATGCTAGACATGATGCTCCATTAGACTAAATCTCTTCTGCTTGCATATTGAAGCTTTATGGATTGATGAGTCTATTAATAGTCCTTGATATTGCACCCTGCTGACTCACATGGAGGCAGAGGTTGTATTGTTTTGTGTAGAGAGGTCTGCTAGCATCGCGTAAACAAATAAGACTACACAAGGATTCCGAATCAGAATCAGCTTCAGTGTCACTGACATCTGTCATAAACGATCCTTTGAGAAGTTGAAGCTTGGGCCATTCCAGCGTTCAACTCCAGTCCGTTTGTAAGGTGTTTGCACACACTTCCCACGAGTTTCCTCCCAGTCCAAAGACGTACAGGTCAGTAGGTTCATTGGTCATTGTAAATTGTACCGTGATTAGACTAGTGTTAAATAGGCGGGTTGCTGGGCTGGAAGTGTCTGTTCCGCACTGTATCTCTAAATAAACAAAAAATAAATAAACTAACTGCTTCAGCCCTACAGCAACACTTCCATCTGAATGTTCCCCGCCAAGTCCCATACTATCCCAAACTGGGAATATATCTCCCTTCAGCATCGTTCAGATTCAGAATCAGATTCAGGTTTAATATCACTGAACTATGTTGTGAAATTTATTGTCTTTGCAGCAGCAGTACAATGTAATATGTAGTAATAGAAAAAAAGCATGAATTATATATGAATTATGTACATATTAAATAGTTAAATTAAGTAAAAAGTGCAAAAATAGAAATACTAAAGTAGTGAGGTAGTGTTCATGGGTTCAATGTCCATTCAGAAATCGGATGGCAGAGGGGAAGAAGCTGTTGCTAGATCATTGAGTGTGTGCCTTCAGGCTTCTGTACCTGCTTCCCGATGGTAACAATGAGAACAAGTTATGACCTGGTTGTTGAGGGTCCCTAATGAAGGATGCTGCCTTTTTGAGGCATCGCTCCTTGACGATGTCCTGGATACTATGGAGGCTAGTGCCCCTGATGGAGCTGACTAAGTTAACAACGTTCTGCAGCTTATTTTGATCTTGCATAGAACCCCCGTCCCATACCAGATAGTGACGCAGTCACTTAAAATGCTTTCCACAGTACATACCAAATCTCCTCAAACTCTAATGACATATAGCTGCTGTTGTGTCTTCTTTGTAGCTGTATTGATATGTTGGGCCCAGGATTGATCCTCAGAGATAATGACACCCAAGAACTTGAAATTGCTCTCTTTTTCCACTTCTGATCTCTCTCTGAGAACTGGTGTGTGTTCTCTCATCTTACCCTTTCTGAAATCCACAGTCAGTTCTTAGGTCTTACTGACATCGAGTGAAAAAGGGCCTGTTTCGGTGCTGTGTGTTCTATGACTCTGTTACCCCATGATTTGCTGGATCTGAGTTCTGGAACACTTTGCCTTCTGGACTTTTTTTGAAGATAATTGCAGTGCCACTGATAGCCAGCAGGGAGCAGCAAGGGACCAAGCAGGTCAAACCTCAAACAACATCAGAATCAGAAACAGACTTAAATCGCCAAGGACCTATGCACATACAAGGAATTTACTTCCGGCAGATAAATCTGATAAATCCATATCTGATAAATTAGTCAGCAGAATTTTGTTGTAAACTCCAAGAGAACCTAGCACTGCTAGGAGTGGTTTAGCCAAATGTAAGAGATTAAGGGAAGATAAATATGGCAAAGGGACAGCATGATGAGTTTTTAAATGGCACAGTGGTGTAGTGGCCGGCATAACACTTTTACAGCGCCTTCCACCACCTGTAAGGAGCTTGGACATTCTCCCCGTGACCATGTGGGTTTCCTCCAGGTGCTCCGGTTTCCTCCCACACTCCAAAGATGTATCGGTTATGATTAGTGAGTTGTGGGCATGCTATGTTGGTGCTGGAAGTAATACACTCAAAAACTTCTATAGTTGTACCGTGGAGAGCATTCTGACAGGCTGCATCCCTGTCTGGTATGGGGGAGCCACTGCACAGGACCGAAAGAAGCTGCAGAAGGTTGTAAATCTAGTCAGCTTCATCTTGGGTACTAGCCTACAAAGTACCCAGGACATCTTTGGGGAGCGGTGTCTCAGAAAGGCAGCGTCCATTATTAAGGACCTCCAGCACCCAGGGCATGCCCTTTTCTCACTGTTATCAACAGGTAGGAGGCACAGAAGCCTGAAGGCACACACTCAGCGATTCAGGAACAGCTTCTTCCCCTCTGCCATCCGATTCCTAAGTGGACATTGAACTCATGAACACTACCTCACATTTTTTTAATACACAGTATTTCTGTTTTTTGCATATTTTTAATCTATTCAATATACAGTACATATCCTGTAATTGATTTACTTATTTATTATTGTTTTAATTTTTTTCTCTCTCTGCTAGATTATGTATTGCATTGCACTGCTGCTGCTGAGTTAACAAATTTCACGTCGCATGCCAGTGATAATAAACCTGATCCTGAAAACTGCCCAGCGCAACCTTCACTGATTTGATTTGGTGTAAGTGACACATTTCACTATATGCTCCAAAGTATACGCGATAAATAAAACCAAAGCTGGTCTTAGGATGTAGATGAGGAGAAGGCTATTGAGCAGTTAAAACACCAGCATAGACCAGATGGGCCAAGTGGCCTTTCCTCAGCAGAAAATGAAGTAAGATTCAAGATGCTTATTGTCATTCTTCAGTATAGGAGTGTAAAGGAGATCAAAATGATTGTTACTCCAGAGCTGATCTAGCATAAAAGACACACCCAATAAGCATGAAGAACACTATAAAAAACAAAAAAAAACCAATAAATAAAAAGCAGTGTACAAATAAACATTGATTGTAAGCATCACGTAAGGTGATGCTAGGTGATGTGTATGTAGTGGTGATGGGGGAAGGTGAGGTGGGTTAATGGGTGGAGGTGTAGATCAGCCTGGGGAACTAACTGTTTCTGAGTCTAGTGGTTCTGGCATGGATGCTGCATAGCCTCTTCCCTGATCAGGTCTGATCAGAAAAATCCATGAGCAGGATGGGTGGGATTCTTCAAGGTCTTTTTCCAGCACCTCTCTGTATATATGTCCTTGCTGGCGGGCAGGCCGGTGTGTTGGGCAGTTTTAATTGACTGTCATAGAGACTTCCTGTCTGCTGCAGTGCAGTTTCTGCACCACACCGTGACACAGCACGCGAGGATCCTCTCCACTGTGCGTCTGTCGGAAGGAAAACTTTGAACGTATGATACCTTGCATCTTAAAGCACAACTTCTTCTTTTGGTAGGCAATGTAGCTGGACACGGCCCCCAACAATGCGGCTGCCACAGCACTGGCGATCCCAGCAATTGTTGTTTCAGGCAGGGCGACTGTGAGAGAAAGAGAAACAAAGAACAAGAATCAGTGACAGCACAAGTAACAATGCTGACTTCATGTATTTTCCACACAAAAGGCAGTTGCAGGGCATCAGAATCTCTGTAAGGTACTGACAAACTGACAAGGCCTGCGTAACAAAGCAAGAGTGAAATATGAAAGTCTGCAAGGGGTTAGAGCAAGAACAGGTAACAGTACAGGTTCACAGACGGTTATTATCCCTCAGCCAACGGGCTCTTGAACCAGAAGGGCTAACTTCACTCACCTCATCACTGAGCTGTTCTTACAGCCAATGGACTCACTTTCCGTATCTGCATCTCCTGTTCATGATATTTATTGCTTATTATTTATTATTTTTCTTTTTTTTTCTCTTTGTATTTGCACATTTTGTTGTCTTTTGCACATTGGTAGTTTGTCATGTGCTGTCTTTCACTGACTATTGTGTTTCTTTGTATTTACTATAAATGCCTGAAAGAAATTGGATCTCAGGTTGTATATGGTGACATGGACATACTTAGATAATAAATTTACTTTGAACAATACTTTGGCCCACAATGTTGTGCTGAACTTTTACCCTACTCCAATTTCAATCAATCCCTTCCCTTCCACATAGCCCTCCTCTTTTCTTTCATCCATGTGACTATCTAAAATTCTCTTAAATGTCCCTAATGTATCCGCCTCTACCACCACCCCTGGCTGACCATTCCATGCACCCACCACTCTCTGCGTCAAATACCTATCTCTAACATTCCAAATACTTTCCTCCAATCACCTTAAAATTATACCATCTTTTATTAGCTATTTCTGCTCTGGGGGGAAAAGGTGCTGGCTGTCTACTCAATCCATGCTTCTTATCTTGTACACCTCTGTCAAGTCACCTCTCATCCTCCCTTGCTCCAAAGAGAAAATCCCTAGCTCACCCGGCCTACCCTCATAAAACATGCTCTCTCGTCCAGGCAGCATCCTGGTAAGTCTCCTCTGCACCCTCTCTAAAGCTTCCACTTCCTTCCTAATGATGACACAGCGCAAGTAACAAATCGTTATTTGTCTCGTGATGAGACAAGGACTAGCGGGCATGGTGTGGAGTCTGCCCCACAAACTGGCACTGAAGTTGGGTCCAACTCTTAGATTTAAATCTGTGTTAAGTCAGATCAGTTCCGTTATTCATGGTCCCCAGAATCTACTTTGACATCCACTCAACAACCATTTCTGAATGTTTCTCCCCGAACTGCCCAGCTGCTATTTCTGTGAGATGTTGAAACCACAGCTGTACCAAGATGGTATAATGCAGCAATGATAAATGTACAGGACTTCTGTGGAGAAGTTACTTCACCTGCATTTGAACCTTCGGTGACAAATGATCTACGTACGGCCCTCACAGTGTGTCAGTTGTATTCTGTTCATAGCTGAGAACTCAGCCACTGCTAATCAGCGCTTTTGCTCAACTACTATTGGTATTGGTTTATTTTTTTCTAATTATTCCGAGATACACACAGTAACACAGGCACAAAGATACAGTGGAAAGCTTGTCTTGCAAACTGTTTATACAGATCAGATCATTACACAGTGCATTGAGACAGAATAAGGTAAAACAATGATGATTCAGAATAAAGTGTAAAAGCTACTGAAAGTGCAGAACAGGCAAGTGATAACGAGGTAGACTGTGACACCATTTTACTGTTCAAGGGTCTGATCACAGCAGGATAGAGGCTGTCCTTGAGCCTGGTGATACGTGCTTTCAGGTTTTTGTATCTTCTGTCCGATGGGAGAGGGGAGAACAGAGAATGTTTGGGGTGGACGGGGTCTTTGATGACGCTGGCTGCTTTACAGAGGCAGTGAGAAGTACAGACAGAGTCCATGAGGGGAGGCTGGTTTCTGTGATGTGTTGCTAGCTGGGACAGGGATGTAAACTGGATTGACAATGGGCAATTAGTCAGGTCAACTGCAAGGCTCAGAATGGAGAATTTGTTACTCATCAGTAAGAGTGTTAAAGAATGAAGTGAGGTACAGTGTCACAACTGATCGAACTGCTACAAAGCAATTCCAGTGAACCAGGGTGACACGCACATTGTTATCGTTTTGCCTTAGGCTGAGATCCTTCATCAGGATTATCTGTCATCTCCGGCCAAGACCCTTCACTGGCCTGAAACATCGACTGTTTATTCCTCTCCATAGATGCTGCCCGACCTGCTGAGTTTGTGTGTGTGTGTGTGTGTGTGTGTGTGTGTGTGTGTGTGTGTGTGTGTGTGTGTGTGTGTGTGTGTGTGTGTGTGTGTGTGTGTGTGTGTGTGTGTGTGTGTGTGTGTGTGTGTGTGTGTGTGTGTGTGTGTGTGTGTGTGTGTTTGTTTGTTTGTTTTGTTCTGGATTTCCAACATCTTTTGCCCAATAAACCAATTTTAACCAGGACACGTGCTGTTGTCTATTTGGGGTTTGCGTGTTTCCTCCTGGTGACCACGTGGTGACTGCCCAGTGCTCCAGTTTCCTCCCACATCCCCAGGATGTGCAAAATGATGCGTTACTATGTTTAACCTCACCCTAGTAGCTAGGTGAGTGGGAGGGGTGTAGTTGGAGGGGATGTAGGGAGAATACATTGGGGAAAAGTGAAATGTTTAAGAGCAACACGAGGGGGAGCTTCCTCACTCAGAGGGTGGTGAGAGTGTGGGACCAGCTGCCAGTGGAAGTGGTGCATGTGGGTTGATTGCACCATTTAAGAGAAATTTGGATAGGTACATGGATGGGAGGCTATGCTGTAGGTCCAGATCAATGAGACTAGGCAGAACAATAGTTCAGCCTTCACTAGATGGGCCAAAGGGTTATTTTTGGTGCCGTAGTTCCCCATGACTCTAGTATGACTGGATGGTCGATGTGGACTCAAGAGCCTGCTGGCCTCCCGTACGGCACTGGCACTGAAGCTGATTGGATGGAGGTAGCATAGGGATCAGCTGAGTGACAGAACGAGCTCAGGGCCTGACAGCGTTCGATATTCACCACACAACAACAAAACCTTCATACACAGACATGGCCATCATTAGACTAACCTAATCAGCTCTTTTTGATAACATAGAGTACTGTGCAAGCATCTTTGCACATACACAGTGTATAGCCAGGCGGCTCAAGAACTTTTACACAGTACTGTAGTAATCTTATGTTTTGCACTATAATGCTCCCACAAAATAAACTAATTTCATGACATATGATGATAAACCTGATTCTGATATAGGTCGCTATTGAGAGTGGGAAGGGAGGAGGGAAAGGGAAATCATGGTTGGGAAAAGGAGAAGGGAGAGAGGATGGAGTGGGAAGAGAGAGGGCAAGGAAGGGGCAGGGAGTGGGAAGCACCGGGGAGACATTCTGTTATGATCAATAAACTAGCTGTATGAAATCAAATGACCTTCTCTGGTGTCTCAGGGCTGGGAGTGTCTGCACCTGTGCCACTCCTGCCCCTGGCATTCCTTCTCTGCCACCTGTCCCACACCTTTCCCACGGTGCTCCACCCTCACCACTTCCAGCTTCCTTTGCTACCACCAGATTTACAAACTCGTTCCCACTCCACATTGACAAATTCAGTACTGTATGTGAATGCCTTTTGCACGGTACTGTACGTGAACGTTCAGAGATTCGCCTCACTGCAAGATGACAGGGAAGACAATTAGCTGATACACAGGTTCAATGTCAGAAAGGGAATTCTTACCTTGATCCTCATCATTGGAAGGCGAAGAAGGGCCATCTGGAACACAAGACAAGAAATTATTATTTTTTTAATCAGAGATCTTACCTTCAGGGAAAGAATAGGGCTAGAAATTGTAGTTATCTATAAGCATCCCTGTCCCCACCGTGGATCAATGGGCAGCTCGCTCATGAGTGTAGAAATAAGACCATCAAACTTTGGAGCAAAATCAGGCCATTTAGTCCATTGAGTTTGCTCAGCTATTCGAACAAGGCTGATTTACTTTCCCTCTCAACCATATTTTCCTGCCTTAACCTATCATCCTCCCCTTTAAATATAACCAACGACTTGGCCTCCATGGCTGTCTGTGACAATGAATTCCACAGATTCACCTCCCTCTGGTTAAAAAATTCCTCCTCCTCTCTGTTCTAAAAGGATGCCCACTGGTCATAGAGTCCTCCAACAATAGGAACCATCCTCTCAACATTACTCTACATAGGCTTTTCAGATCGAGGCTGACCCCCAGTGCAGAGCTAAATTAACTAGATTGTCAGAGGTACTGGATAGGACGTGAAAATAAGGAGCAGTCCACACTTTTCTCTTTTAATAAGCTGAACAAATATTGGCAAAATTCTGTTGTATTTGAGGCATGATATTGGAATCTTCCTGAAGAAAGGTCTAACCCTGAACCATCTGCTGTCCATTCCCCTCCACAGATGCTGCCTGACTTGCTGAGTTCCTCCAGCATTTTGTGTGTGTTGCTCTGGATTTCCAACTCCTGCAGAATCTCTTGTGTTTATGGTTTATTACTGTCAGTGAAAAACTTGTCATGCATATTGTTCATACAGATCGGATCATTAAACAGTGCATTGAAATTGAGCAAGCTGAAACAATAACAGAACTGCAGAATGAAGTGTAACAGCTGCAGTGGAAGTGTGGTGTCAGTAAGCAGTAAGTGAAAGATCATGGTGAATATGACGGGGGGTGGGGGGGGGGAGGTGGACAAGCTGTGAGATGATAGGGAAAACCAGGTGAGGAGGAAGGGGGGTGGGTGTCAGATGGTGGATGAAGTGAGAAGCTGGAAGGTGATAAGTGGACGACGTAAAGGGCTGGAGAAGAAGGAATCTGATCAGAGAGGAGAGTGGACCATGGGAGAAAGGGGAGGAAGGACATCAAAGGGAGGTGATAGGCAGATGAGGAGAAGGGTGAGAAGGGAGTCAGAATGGGAGAAAAAGAAGCGGAAGGGGGAGAAATGACCAGAAGTTCGAGAAATCGATGTTCATGCCATCAGGTTGGAGGCTACCCAAATGGTATATGAGGTATTGCTCCTCCAACCTGAGTGTGGCCCCATCGTGGCAGTAGAGGAGAGCATGAACAGACATGTGGGAATGGGAATGGAGAATCAAATTGAAATTGGTGGCCACCAGGAAATCCTGCCTTTTGCGGCGAAGGTGCTTGACAAAGAGAAACCCAATAAAGGGGTAAAGTTCATGGGTTCATGAACTTCAGAAATCTGATAGCGGAGGGAAGAAATTGGTCCTGAAAACATGTTGAGTATGGGTTGGTCATCAGGCTCCTGTACCTCCTTTCTGATGATAATAATTTGAAGAGGGCATGTATCAGATGGTGAGGGTTCCTACTGGTAGATACCCCTTCTTGAGGCATATCTTGTAAGTACTTACTTTAGATGCTTGATTGGTCATGAAGGGATATGGGGGAAGGCAGGAGACTGGAACTGAGAGGAAAAATGGTTCAGCCATGATGAAATGGTGGAGCAGACTTGATGGACCAAATGGCCTAATTCTGCTCCTATATCTTCTGTTCATATGGTCTTATTTGAGCACTAGAGATGCCATGACATACAAGGCTATGGGTTGAGTGTGGGAAAATAGGCTCAATATAGAAAGGAACACACAAAATGCTGGAGGAACTCAGCAGGCCAGGCAGCATCCATGGAGGGGAATGAACAGTTCAGGGCCAATACCCTTCAGGGGAAGGAGGATAGCTAGAAGGTGATGGGTGAAGTCCAGTGAGTGGGAAAGGTAAAGGGCTGGAGAAGAAGGAATCTGATAGGAGAGGAGAGTGGGACCATAGGAGAAAGGGGAGGAGGAGGAGGGGACCCAGGGTGAGGTGATAGGCGGGTGAGAAGAGGTAAGAGGCTGGAGTGGGGAATAGCAGAAGAGGGAGGGGGAGGGAAAAAGTTTACCAGAAGGAAAAACCAATATTCATGCTATTGGGTTGAGACTACCCAGACGGAATATGAAGTGTTGCTCCTCCACCCTGAGGGTGTCGTCATTGTGGCACAAGAGGAGGCCATGGACAGATATGTTGTACCTGGAATGGGAATGAGAATTAAGGTGTTTGGCCACTGGAAGCTCTGCTTTTGGTGGATGGAGTGGAGGTGCTCGACCATCAGAGAGATTTGATGGCTGGCAACAATACAGTGGACCAAAGGGTGTGTTTCTGCACTGTATGTTTCTAGAACTCTGTAATCTAGGACAAAACAATATGCTTGATCAGCAGCCCATCTCACAAACATACAGTGACTACGGTATGTACCCCTACAAAATACTTTGGTTATTGAGAAAAGGATTGCACACCCCACGACCTCCACCACCAAGGACAACTGGGTGCATGGGGACACCCCCTGAGGGCTCCCATCCCAGCCCCTATTCAAGCTGACTTTGAAATATGTTTATATCTCCTCAAAGTAGTTGGATCAAAGTTCTGGAACTCCCTCCCAACAACAGAGTGGAAGAACATTCAGCCTGATGCATCAGCAAACCCCAAGCCCGCGGATGCTGCTCGACCCGCTGAGTTCCTCCAGCATGTGGATTGCTGCTCCAGATCTGGATGAAGACAAAGCTTCGCTTCACATGTACATCAAAGCCTACGGTAAAATGTGCTTTCCTTGTGCCAACGACCAACACAATCGACAGTGGTGCTGCAGGAAGCCTGCAAGTGTGGCCATTCTTCCAGCATCAACAGAGCATGCCCACAACCCACTCACCCTAACCCGTACATTTCAGGAATGTGGAAGGAAACCGGATACACTTCCGTGTTATTAACATTGTGTGACTTCTGACATGTAAGGGACAGCCGACTGGCTAATCAACACACCTATTCAATGTCCGAAAAACATGCACCTCAGTGAAGTTTACCTGACTTCTTCTTATCAGGGCTGTAGTCACCGTTATTCAACAAGTTGTCAAGGTCTTGATCTGAAAACTCAGACGAGCCTGTACACAAGGCAGAGAAGGAATCAGTCAGAGTCTAACCAATTTAACTGAAAGTACCTTTCCTGGATTTGAAAGTCTTCCTGTGTTGTTCAACACTACAGGAATTCACTGTCACCTGCCAGAAGCAAGTGGGATTTCTACCATCTCACTGTCTGATTTTGTTTTACATCATACCTTTTACATTATCAGGACCCAGTTCTCATTAGATATTTGAGAAATGTCCCCAAATATATTCTGTTTATTCCAAATATTATTACAGACTTTTCCGCCCAGGGAGAAAATGTTGACAAGTGAGAGGCAATCAAGAGCGTATTCTATATTTGTGCTCATTAAGGGGAGGGATAATGGTGTTGGAAATGCAGACAGCATTTTGAAAAGGGCCTTATTTATATGCCACAATCCTCATCATACACACGAGCTGTCAATGTCTTTTTCGCGTCAAGTCATCTGACAGGTTAATGCTTTGGATTTGATTGGAATCGTTGGATAATTCCCCAACAATGCAATGAAATCCTACATGCAATCTGACATGATGCAATTTGGGACGATCTTGGCTACAGCTGAACTGACAAAGCTCGTCAACATAAAAACAACCTTTGGGGGGGGGGGGAATAAATAATGTGACTTTTACTGAAGATGGTTTAATGATCCCAGGTCAATGTTTGGCTGAAGTAACTCGATAGTTTCACAACATTCACAGAACTACCTCATGGCAGGAAGCTTGACACTTATCTCACGAGTTGTTTCAAGTTGATGCAATCTGTTAACCCATTCTAGAAAACATTCAGCACACGGCAGGCACTCACACTCCACTGTGAAGGATTCTTCGTGTGGAGAAATTCCTGCCCACTAAATGCTTAAATTAATTGCTCAGAGGATACCCCCCCACCCCCGCACTCCACCCCGAGTCTGGATACAAATAGAGTTTCTAGCATCTCTGAATCTGGGTGTTTACTCTGGAGCTTGACAGTTTATTTGAGTCTTAGCTAGACCCAAATTTCAGACAGTAGACATGGAAATGACTCAAAACACACTCTGATGTGATGTCAGAAAGGAGGCAACAGGATTGAGAGCACAATGGAAATAGAGCATCCAACCAGGATGAGGGCAACATTGAATCGGTGGTCCTGGAACCACTGAGAATGAATGGAAAGTACTGTTCTCCAGTTTTAAGTCAAAGTCAATGTAAACTTATTAGCAAACTATGTATACGTGACCATGTATGATCGTGAGGTTTATTTTCTTGCAGGTGTCTACAGGATATTAAAGAAATCAGAATCAGGTTCAGAATCACTTTATTGCCAGTATGTGAAACATACCAGAACTGATTGTGGTTCAGTGCCAAGCATAGAATACAGAACAATACCATAACAGGCTACACAGTATCAACCAACAATTTACAAAAGTGTAAACAGCCGCAAGCAAACAACAATTAGCAGAATGGTCACATGTGCAAAGCTCAATAACCAAACTTAAATAAAATTGAAGCCATGAACAGACTCAATAATTATCAACAGAACAAGGACAGCAGGAAAGACCATTGAACGGATGTTATGCAGGGACAGTTAGGGTATTACACCTGAGTGAGTTTTGTTGAGAAGCTGGATAGCTACAGGGAAGAAGCTTTGGAGGTGACGTGTAGTCCTGGTGCTGATGGAGTTGTCGTGTCTCCTCGATGGTGATTTGAGGAATAGCTGACCTGCTGGGGGAGTTAGGGGTAATCTTTTCAGCCCTTTTCTTTACTCTGGCCATGAACAGGTCTTGTAATGTTGGTAGCTGACAGCCAATGATCTTCTCTGCTGTGTAGACCACTCGTTGCAGCCTGGACTTGGAGAAGGACTCGGTGCCGGGAAACCAAACACAAATAGAGGTACCCACAACATTCTCAACGCCTTCTATGCCTGCTTTGAAAGGGAGAATATAACCACAGCTGCGAAGATCCCTGCTGCACCTGATGACCCTGTGTCTCAGAGGCCAATGTTAGGCTGTCTTTAAAGAGAGTGAACCGTCGCAAGGCGGAAAGTCCCAATGGAGTACCTGGTAAGGCTCTGAAAACCTGTGCCAACTAAATGGCAGAAGTATTCAAGGAGTCTTCAACCACTCACTGCTACGGGTGGAAGTTCCTACTTGCTTCAAAAAGGTAACAATTATACCAGTGCCTAAGAAGAATAATGTGAGCTGCCTTAATGATTATCGCCCGGTAGCACTCACAACGACAGTGATGAAATGCTTTGGGAGGTTGGTCATGACTAGACTGAACTCCTGCCTCAGCAAGGACCTGGACCCATTGCAATTTGCCTATCGCCACAATAGGTCAACGGCAGATACAATCTCAATGGCTTTTCACACGGCTTTAGACCAGCTAGACAACACAAACACCTACGTCAGGATGCTGTTCACCAATTATAGCTCAGCATTTAATACCATCATTCCCACAATCCTGATTGAGAAGTTACAGAACCTGGGCTTCTGTACCTCCCTCTGCAATTGGATCTTCGACTTCCTAAACAGAAGACCACAATCTGTGCAGATTGGTGATAACATCTCCTCCTCAGTGACGATCAGCACTGGTGCACCTCAGGGGTGTGAGCTTAGCCCACTGCTCTACTCTCTATATTCACATGACTGTGTGGCTAGGCATAGCTCAAATACCATCTATAAATTTGCTGACGATACAACCATTGTTGGTAGAATCTCAGTTGGTGACGAGAGGGTGTACAGGAGTGAGATATGCCAACTAGTGGAGTGGTGCTGCAGTAACAACCTGGTACTCAACATCAGTTAGATAAAATAGCTGATTGTGGACTTCAGGAAGGGCAAAACGAAGGAACTCATACCAATCCTCATAGAGGGATCAGACGTGGAGAGAGTGAGCAGTTTCAAGTTCCTGGGTGTCAAGATCTCTGAGGATCTAACCTGGTCCTCAGGTCCCAACATATTGATGCAGTTATAAAGAAGGCAAGACAATGACTATACTTCATTAGGAGTTTGAAGAGATTTGGTATGTCAACAAATACACTCAAAAGCTTCTATAGATAATCATGGAGAGCATTCTGACAGACTGCATCACTGTCTGGTTTGGGGGGTGGGGGGGGGGGCCTACGGCACAGGACCGAAAGAAGCTGCAGAGGGTTGTAAATTTCGTCAGTTCCACCTTGGGTGCTAGCCTACAAAATACCCAGGACATCTTCAAGGAGCAGTGTCTCAGAAAGGCAGCGTCCATTATTAAGGACCTCCAGCACCCAGGCTGCGCCCTTTTCTCACTGTTACCATCAGGTAGGAGGTACAGAAGCCTGAAGGCACACACTCAGTGATTCAGGAACAGCTTTTTCCCTTCTGTCATCCGATTCCTAAATGGACATTTAACCCTTGAACACTAGCTCACGTTTTTAATACAAGTTATTTCTGTTTTCTGCATGATTTTTAATCTATTCAATATGTATATTGTAAATGATTTACTTATTTATGTATTATTATTTTTATATTTTTTCTTCTATATTATGTATTACATTGAACTGCTGCTGCTAAGTTAACAAATTTCACGACACTTGCTGGTGATAATAAACCTGATTCTGATTCTGAATGATGGCTGAGTAAAACAATAGAATTTATAAAAAAAAAACCTGTACATACACGAATGTGCAGAAGAAGACACAATAATTCTGAAAACATGAGATGCAGAGTCTTTGAAGGAGTGTAGATTGTGGAATCAGTTCAGTGCTGAGGTGAGTGAAGTTATCCACACTGATAGTTATTGGGTAATAACTGTTCCTGGCCTCCTGGTGTGAGACCCAAGGCTCTTGTAAGACAGCATGATCTGAATGATGGGGGTTCTTGATTATGGATGCTGCTTTCTTGTGGCAGCGCTCCATGTAAATGATGTGAAGGGCTTTGCCTATGATAGACTGGGCTGTATCCAGAATCAGAATCAGAATCAGGTTTATTATCAAAGGGATGTGATGTGAAATTTGTTAACTTAGCAGCAGCAGTTCAATGCAATGCATAATCCAACAGAGAAAAAAATTATAAACAAAATAAAATAAATAATAATAAATAAGTAAATCAATTACTGAATATGTATGTTGAATAGATTCAAAACATGCAAAAAACAGAAATACTGTATATTAAAAAAAGTGAGGTACTGTCCAAGGTTTCAATGTTTACTTAGGAATCAGACGGCAGAGGGGAAGAAGCTGTTCCTGAATCGCTGAGTGTGTGCCTTCAGGTTTCTGTATCTCCTCCCTGATGGTAACAGTGAGAAAAGGGCATGCCCTGGGTGCTGGAGGTCCTTAATAATGGACACGGCCTTTCTGAGACACCGCTCCCTAAAGATGTCCTGGGTACTTTGTAGGCTAGTGCCCAAGATGGAGCTGACTAGATTTACAAACTTCTGCAGCTTCTTTCGGTCCTGTGCAGTAGCCCCTCCATACCAGACAGTGATGCAGCCTGTCAGAATGCTCTCCATGGTACAACTATAGAAGTTTTTGAGTGCATTTGTTGACATACCAAACCACTTCAAACTCCTAATAAAGTATAGTCGCTGCCTTGCCTTCTTTATAACTGCATCGATATGCTGGGACCAGGTTAGATCCTCAGAGATCTTGACACCCAGGAACTTGAAGCTGCTCACTCTCTCCACTTCTGATCCCTCTATGAGGATTGGTATGTGTTCCTTCGTCTTACCCATCCTGAAGTCCATAATCAGCTCTTTCGTCTTACTGACATTGAGTGCCAGGTTGTTGCTGTGGCACCATTTCACTAGTTGGCATATCTCACTCCTGTACACCCTCTCGTCACCACCTGAGATTCTACCAACAATGGTTGTATCGTCAGCAAATTTATCATCAGCAACACTTTCTGTTCCTGGGCATTCGTGTTTCCCTACCAGACCACGATATAACCGGTCAGGATACTCTTCACTGTGCATCTGTAGAACTCTGTCAAAGTTCCTGGTGACATTGGATTTTTCAAAGGGTACACCGGAAAAGAGCCTGGTATTAACAATAAAACGTTATACGAAACCAGTTAGTTTACAGACTTTAGCAAGCACATTTATATACCTGAGTATTCTGGAAATGTAACTTCAGCAGTGCAGAATGAGGACTGCCTGGTCTTTAAATCTACAGTTTGGCCCACGGGAAGGAAGCTAACAGCAGAAAGGGAAGCAGCTGGCTGTAGTGGACTGGATGGGAATATCCTCTCAACACACTCACAATGCTGGAGGAACTCAGCAGGCCAGGTAGCATCTATGAAAAAAAGTACAGTCGACGTTTCGGGCTGCTTCCCTTCAACAGGACCCTTCGAAGGGTCTCGGCCTGAAACGTCGACTGTTACTCTTTTCCATAGATGCTGCCTGGCCTGCTGAGATCCTCCAGCATTTCCAGTGTATTGCTTGGATTTCCAGCATCTGCAGATTTCCTCTTGTTTGTGGTGGGAATATCCTCTTAATTCCGAAGAAGTCCTGGAGAGGTTCTTGCCTGTTCCACAAAATATGATTCCCGGAGGCTTGAGATACCAGGAAATGAAGATAGGTTGAAACTAAGAAATGCAAGCTCACTCCAAAGTATGAATAATTAATCTGCTTCTTTATGTTTGTTTGAAACTGGCTCAGATCCACTTGATTTTCGGAGTTAAAATCAATACCAGACTGCCCGCCATGACAATCTTTCTCTGAAGTCACCTCCATGACCCCCTGAATAAGTCTGTCACGTGCCACTGTGACAATGCACTCAGTGGCCACTTTATTAGGCACACCTGCTCATTTATGCAAACATCTAATCAG